>NW_006159722.1:1172302-1187717 GCF_000334495.1 Tupaia belangeri chinensis
TAGGGAAAGCTATATTCTACTTTTATACCTTTCGTGAAGTACTGAAACTTTTTGATAATGTGCCAGGTAAAAGCATATGTACCTAATATATAAGGAGTTGCCTATTTATAAAATATTATGCCATCCTAGTTGAATTATGGAATCTTATATTGAAAATGATGTAATATGACTGTGTATTCCCATGCATTAGAAGGAAGTGAGTTATTTTCACGTGTATTTAGGTATTTACTTAGTGATGATAGTGCAAAATGGTATCCTTGGATGTATTTTCAAACTAAAAGCAGACTTTTCAGAAAAATGTGTCTAGCATCTGCCCCAACCACATTCTACATGCCCTCCTGCCCTCTGGCCATGATATTCCACATCAGTAGTTAGCAAGGCAGAGCAGCAAAACCCATAAGAGTGGATAACAGAGATCCAATGGTGTCTTTGAGTGGCGCTATCCTCCATGGCTAGATTCTCCTCTGACTCCTAAAGCGCTATTAGTGAAATCTGACCGCCAGTGACTTTAAGATGCAAAATGATGGAATCTCAGAAGCATAAAAAGTATATTAACTGGTTGAAACAAGAGAAAGGAGGAGATTGGTAATCATTGATAGCAATTGCAAAATCTATTAATATTAGTAAATACACATTTTTGCTCAAATGTATCCACTTTTAATAATTAAGCCTATATAGTTCAGTAGTTTAGCATAATATATACGCTAGTCAACATGAAAGATAGAGTACTGTACCAACAACCTAGTTCTTCTTTGATTTAGCTTTTATTTATCTTCCTTTTTTAGTATATAAAATATATACATTTTAACATTTATATAATGCCATCAATAAAATACCAGTTTTATCTTCACTCCTGGGTATGAATACTCCTTGACTCATTTAAGGATATGAATTATACAAACCACGGACACTTTCTTCCCTATTACATAGGATGCCGGCTTGCCTTTTGTATTTGCAATCTGTATGCTGAATAAATTGGTGTGTTTCTTTCCCTTCGAGAGGCTACATATTTCATACATATGTGGCAGTTGCAGGTACATATGTCTGCTGTAGGTGCGACTCACATTCATTGCAAGTAATTACATAGAAAGGGTTATAGTGAGCAAAGAGAGTTGATAAAAATGATAATGCAGGGCTCTATATTTATTCATTTGCAATGATTTCCACATCAACTTCACTCAGTTTATAAATCTAAACATTAGTTCTCTTGCTGTCAGCACTCCAAACTCCACCTGGGATCAGTCAGCCAAGCTGTGCTTTCTGCCTTCTAGAATCATCATGCAAAATAAAGATTCTGCATTAGGAATGTAACTGACAGGTTGGTTGATGATGCAGCAGACAAAAAGGAATGCACTTTTCCTCCTCGGCTGGATAAGCTCTTCTGTTCCACAGGCTTATTTCTTTAGGCAGGAGAGCAGATGTGACTTAAAGAGCAGGGACAAGGAAGTGGAGAGAAAGAGCCATCATCTCATAAACACATATTTAATTGCAGCACATTTTTTTCAGATTGTTTATTGAAATATTAAGATTTTCTAATAATCAGTAACTAATTAGTTCTATTTTTAATTCCCCCAAAATATAAGTTTTGTTTGTTTTGCATATTTAAATGAAGGTCTAATATCAAATAAACTAGAGATTTGTTTTCTAATAATCAGCTTTGTCTATTTTATAATTTTTTCCCCAAATAGTTCATTAATAATAAATATTCTGGAGACCAGCAGTTGGCATAATGGCTATGTTGCTGGACTCCCATGGTTCAAGTCCCAGACCTGGTGACTTAAACTCACGCTGGGCACGTGTGCGTGCGTGCCCAATATCCCAAGGAGAATGGAGGAGAAGGAATTGCAGCGTGACCATCTCCCCTGGGGCATGATTTCTTGCTTTCTGTCTCTGTCTCTCTCTGTCATTCTGGCAAGCACACATGCCCTACAGCAAAAACCTCTCCAAAAATAAATAAATAAATAAATAGATAGATAAATAGATAAATAAATATTTTGTACTTTTCTGCAGCACTGATTGGTGGAATTTGTCAAGTTTTATTATTTAAGGTTTATTTATTTATTTGTGTGTGCATATATGTGAGCCTCAGAGAAGAGGTACCCTTGACAAGGTTTTTATTTTTTTTCTTTTTGAGAGGTTTTGCTATAGGGTGTGTGTGCTCGCCAGAAAGAGAAAGACAGGGAGACAGAAAGAGAGAAATCACCCCCCAGGGAAGATGGCCACTCTATAATCCCTTCTCCTCCATTCTC
Source organism: Tupaia belangeri chinensis (assembly GCF_000334495.1). Lineage (NCBI taxonomy): Eukaryota > Metazoa > Chordata > Mammalia > Scandentia > Tupaiidae > Tupaia > Tupaia belangeri. Next base: position 1,174,552 of record NW_006159722.1, read on the forward strand.
CTCTCGGGATCTTGGACACACATACACATGCAGCCGGCGTGAGTTTAAGCCACCAGGTCCAGGACTTGAACTGTGGTCAACTACATGGGAGTCCAGTGACATAGCCAATACACCAACTGTGGTCCCCCCTTGACAAGGTTTTCCCACACATGATCTCCTTCCCAGCCTGCTAGCCAACTAGGATCTGAACCCAGGATCTTCCATATGGCTTAAGCCTTGCACAGCATTGCCACCCACACCACCTTGGGCCTCATGCAGTTTAACTTAAACATACTACTGATCCTTTACTCATCTCTAGGGTATAGAATATTAAATCCACTACATTCTTTTCTATTGATATTTGAGGCTTAACTGTGATTCATTTTTTGTATGTTTATATTTCACAAATAAAATTTTCATTAAAACATGGGATTTATCTTTCACTAATAAAACCTGATATCTTGGAAAAAATTACTTCAGGTCAGTTCCATAATGTGGTGGTTAAGCATTGTGCAGAGGGAGCCAGATTCCACATGGCCAACTTTGTTTTGAATCCTGGCTTTAGGGATTTGAAAAACATTACAGGTATAATGTGTGTGCATGTCTCCAACACAATGGAGAAATGGAGAAGAGATTGTGTCATGACCACTCCACTGGGAGTGCTTTCTCCTTTTCTTCATTTCTTTCTCTTGTATACACATATGTTCCCTCTGGCAAAATAAAGAAATAAAAATTAATTAATTAATTGAAAGTAATCTCAAAAATGAGTGCTCAGAATTAAGTTGGTAGTTACTTATATATCATCCAAAAGACAAATGACAAACAGAAACCCAGTCTATTTTTTTTTTTTTTTTGGAAACCCAGCCTAGTAAGGATTTGTTTGCTATCTGTAATTATTAGTGATATAACAAAACAGTAAGATAACTACATACATAGAATCTAGAAACTCATCATCTGGAAATTTTAGCTATTTTTGCATGTGGGCTTTGGCATATTTATGCATGCAAGTCTTCTGGTAAAGGAATTATCCCATTTGTATATCTAAAGTTAGCTTCTAAATCATTCTTTCTGCTTTCTCTCCATCTCCTCGGCTCTCAAATACAAGTTAATCTGTTTATTTAGATTAGACAGCAGAGTAAATAAAGCAGCAAATAAGAGTTCAAGCAGCAGAGGAGAGGTGAAAGTTACTCCTCTGAAGAAGATGAGAAAACAGACTAATAAAATGGACACCTCTATAGATGCAATTATATTTCCTTTATGTTTTACTTACTATATCAAATTAGATCTTGGATACTTTGTATTTCTTAACTTAGTAAATTTATCATTAAATTCGTATTTGCATATATAATTTTATCTTATTATTGACAATATTTTAATACAATTATAATAAATTTTGAAAAACGTCTCCTCCACCTAAGACAGATAACTTCATTTTAAAATGGAACAGAACATATAATACATCCCTTAATGTATCTTATAGGGCTTGTTGCTCTCGTATTGACCATTTGGAAAGCCAGTTCATTAAAATGCTGTTCTTATCCTCTAATAAAGGATGTTTAAAGAATCTAAAACAAAGATAATTCTTGGACACAGAATCAGCAATTATGCAGTAGGAAGGATTCATGGACTATGAGTTGTCTTGAGTCGTCCCCACCCTCCTAGTTCCATATGCCACTGGGGTTCTTATGATAGCACCCTGGTCAGAGACTTTTTCATTCTTTGTGTTTTGAATAGCCAATATCACAACTATATTCATGGCTGATTCTAACAAATGCACACTGACAAAATCTATAAACTGATCTTTCCTTGGAGCCATAGTATTGCTGATCATAAACAAAAACAAATCCTGACTGCTTTGGTAAAAAATTAGAGATTAGTGATGGATGAAGTAGCCTAGTACAAAATTGCTACTCAATAAATGTGTTGAATGAGTGTAGGAATAAATACTTAGCCATCAATAACTTAAAACAGCTTTTAGGAATAGCCTTATGATTGATTCATATTTTATCCCCAAAGGGATTAATTAGGTACTTATCTCACGCAAAGCTGTAATAACTACTCTAGGGGATATTAAGATGGATAAAGCATAATATAAAACATATTAATAACTGAATTATCATAATATTTGCATAATTACTAACATAAAGTGGAATGAAATGCTATGAAAGAGATCCAGATAAAGTAAGTGTAAAGATAATTGTTAATTATCTCCTGTTGTGGCTAATGAATGTCTTCCAAAGAATAACTACCAGTACATGCTCTTAATAAAAGCTACTGCTTATTTATACCACCATGGAGTGCCTTCTATAACTTTTCATTCACTCAAGAATTCAGCATGGAAAGCATTATTATCCCCACTTCATAGATGAGCAAATGAAGGCTTAGAAAGATTAGGAAGGCAATTTTCTCAAAGTCACATAGTTTATCAGCTCCAGGTCCAGGATTCTAACCTGAATCTGTATCTCTATTGTCGCATACCACTGCAAGAGACAAACCTAAAGAGTTCTAACCGCTGCTTCTCTCTTCTTTCTACAACTGAGAACTCTTCACCTTACTCTTAGAGGCTCATCGTGCCTTTGCCATCCTCACCCAACCTCTCTCTCTAGAAGGAGAAACCTAAGAAATGCTAGCTCAGCACTTAAATTCAGCTCCAAGTTACCGCCAAGGCTTGTCTGGGAGAAGCAGGAGAGTAGGAGAGTTCTGGGCATCTTCTTTGTCCCTATAGCTGGTATCCATGTGGTACTGTTCATCCACTTGTTTTCATGCTCAACTTCCTGCCTGGAGAATCTTCTAATTACTCTTCTAGGTACTAGGGCACTAGTGTGGCTGGATCATCCCTTTCTCTGGACTGGAATCCTTAACCTGAGCTCCAGCCAAGAGTCTGAGGCACTGCCACTTGATGACAGTCAGCTGTCTATGTGGATATTCTAGCATTGCTTGCTTAGATCTCTTTGATCTCTTCATGCTGCAGATTCCCTACGATGGAACACAGCCTTTGAGGACAGGATGCTGCACACATCTTTAGACTCACCCTAACCACCCCATTCCTCAATTGTATTTAATTACTTGCAAATCTCTAAATTTGACTTTCCATGTTTTCTCATAGGATTTGGCATAAACTACTTCTTATGTTTGGTTACTTTTTCTCATTCTTCCCATTTTCTGGTCCTTCCCTTACCCAGGGCTCAACTTAGGTATTACTTCCTCCAGGAAGTTGTCCTGCGTTTTCCCAAGGCACTTGGATTTACTTCTCAGTCTCTTTACTCAGATAACAGCATCTTGAGGCTCTCATCATTGTATCTTTAGAAACTAAGCCTGTGCCTGGCACATTGTAGACACTTCATAAATATTTTTCTCACCAAAAAAAGATTACTTACATGACAATCTTCAAGGACGATAAAAATCAAACAAGCAGTACTTGGATGACACTCCTCTCCAGTTCCATATTCCTTGATACAGTAATTTCCCCCAATGCAATGTCCTCATATACTAACTAACTCTCAAGAACCTTTTAGGCAACCACAAGAATTTTAGTGCCAGTATATGAGAATTCTAGGTCCCTCTTGCTAGAAGAATTACTTCAACTCATAGTTATTGCAAAGACTTGCAGGTTACTGTGACTTGCAGATGAGGAAACTGGGACCTAGAAAAGTGTCAGATGTGTGACAAACCTCAGTTAATGAAAGATTCAAAGTGACTTTTGGGTCATGTTTTTACTGAGATAGAATGTCACTATTTGGGACATATTACTAATTAAGATGATTCTATATCTATGAGTTATGAATGACAAAACCCTTTCTTCACAGAAATTTTTAAAATTATTTAAGTGAATGTATTCTTTGTGGGGAAAACCATTTGTCTTCCATATAATAAAACCCACTAAATTTCACTCTAATATAATCTGGAAGGTTTCAGATTTATAGCTACCATTCTCAACATGTCACCTGCCATCACTCCACATCCATAGTAGGGACTATCGGTTTACCATGTCCTAGAACAGTGTTCTTCTGAGAAGGGAGAAGACCTTTGTCTGGGAGTGGTGATGGCATATCCAAGAGATGTAATAAGTATCTTGCAGGGAGAGGCACCATTACAAAAGTCTGAGAACACTGTCCAAGACGTAGCAGGGGTTTCCAGGCCACATTCTTGAATGTGCTGCCATGAGCTGGCCCCATATCTCAGTGGTTAAGCCTGTGCATGAGAACCTGGCTCCTCTGTGCATGAGAACCTGGCTCCCACCTGGCTCCCACAGATCGAATCCCAGCCTGGCAGCTTGTAACATGCTGGGCCTAGGTTTGTGCATACCCCAAATCCAGAGAGGATGGAGAAGTGAGGGAAAGGACTGTGGTGTGATCGTGCTTTACTGGAGGGTGCTTTCTCTCTCTCTCTGTCTCTCTTTCTAGTGAGTGCATTTGCATTCTGGCAAGAAGAAAAGATAGGAAGGAGGGATAGAGGATGGGAAAGAATGAAAAAAGAGAGAGAAATAAAGGAGAAAGAAAAGAAAGAGAAAGATGCTTTCCTTTAACACTTCTAGGAAATCTGCTATTTAGTTACCATTCTTTAAATGAAATAGCCTCTCTTTTAGTGGAAAGGAAGGCTATCTCTGTGACATGTTGGATTTATGTTCCTTGGAGCTAAATTTGAATACATAGAATGCTTTTTTAAGTAAATAATTCCTGGCTATTCTTTTGGAAGAAAACCAAAAAAAGGAAAGATCAAGCTTTCTGTCCACATAGGCTAGCACTAACATTCATTCCACATTCATTCATCCAACAAGGTTTTAGAAAGCTAGATTGTGCAAGGTACTGTACTGAGCACTGAAGGTACTAGAGACACCATAGTAAACCACAAATAAGGCACCATTGCTGCTTCCAAGAGGCTTTAGAGCTTGGAGAACTGAGTGGGAGAATGCAGTGGGGGGAATTGTTACCAGGAATTAACCAATGTACTTTATTTATTTACTTATTTTTTGACTCAGTCTTTCTTTCAGGATTCAGAGACAAAATGGCCCTTTACAAACAATACAAGGAACAAACACGATATTTTTCACCCAGCTCTTTAATTTTCTTATTAAATAAACTGATAACTCTCAGCTGGAATCTTCAGTTTCCTGACCATGGTGAGGGGAGATCAATAAATGACCACCTTACCAGGGAAACTTGGGCACGTGTACTTCACACTCTGCTCGCATGCCTCTCTGAGACCTTGGGACTTGTATGAATTTATGTATAGAGCAGAGAGACATTTCATTCTTGGATGAACTCGGGAGAGGTGAATTAGCCTTCACATTTTAGACATTTGAATGATTCCTTAGTCCTCTTTAAACTATGAAGCAAAATACATTTCATCCCATGCAAATACATATTCAACCTTTTTTACTTAATTGAGTTCATGAGTCAGTCTCCTATTCTATTTTTATTTACTTATTTGGTAGTTTTGAGGAAATTTCTCCATTTTACTAACCACCTTAAAATCCTCCTTCAGATTAAGATCAACATCTGAGGCTAGAATTTAAACCCCAGAAAAGGTAGTGAGTAAAGAATCTTTAATTTATGAAACTGAACAAGTTGACTTATCCAAACATCTCTAGGGCTTTAATGGGGGATATCTATAATTCTCTGAATTGTATTCCTTTCACAGTGATATTTTGTAATTCCATTCTATTACCCTTGCTTAACATTAATGAGATAAAAAGATCACATTATGGCGATTGATGTTCTTCAAATTGAATGCACGTTTCCATGTACAAAGCTGTCTGCTAATTTAAAAAACATAGCATGTAACATAGAATCATGACCATGGTCATCACTCAGCTGGGACCAGATAGCATTTTTTATCTATTCATTGGATTTAACAGGGCATGAGATGGAAGCAGAATACAAAGTGTGGGTAGATTATCCTGTATCCCTCCTTTGGCCAATTCTTGGCAATCTCAGCAAGGAAACTGAGGCTTCATGTTTCCATGGAAATAAACCTCAAGGTCAAAGGGGCATATGGAAGGTCAGACAATGACAAAGGAACATCTGAGAGGCCATCTGGATGAGTGACCTGACATAATTAGTCATTAATCCCACTCTGGGGGACAATAGAGCTGGCAGAGAGTGTGTTTGGGCTTTGATCGTGGTCTGGGTGATCTCATGGGGAAGAGGGAAAAAAGCCCCACTTGGTAACTAAGCAGATTACCCCGGCATGCTGTTAACTAAAGAAGAGGTGGCCGAGGAGGCCAGTGGGATACGCATTTTACATATTAGACTACATTTCCCTTTACTTACCACAGGCCTCTCTAGGACCATGTGGCTTTCGGATTAGCTTCTGGGTAGCATTTTTTACAGTTTACAATGGAAAGAGAGCAAGAGTCCCAAAATACGTTGCTTAAAATTCTCAGGCAACAGATGGGAAGATTGCTGGAGAGCCAACGGCATTAGCCAGCTTGGTTTACAGGTGTCAATATTTACTAAGCAAAGTTTGCCAGGGTGCCATTTGGGAAAAAGCAGAGAGAATAGTTAATCAGTAAAACAATAGCAATCAGTTCGTTGTCTGTTTTTAGCAGAATGGTTAGAATTATAAGTTGTCTCACATGGTAAGAAGTACTTGTCAGCATCTGTCCGTCCTTTGGGCTCTTCTTTTTCATGTTTATTAGTCTTAGCTGACTTTGATCAGCTATCCCTTACTATAGACAGAATCTTCCATTTGAAGGACTGGTGATATTTTGGGATTGATTGTGTACATTTTTGTAGGATGTGAACATGCTCGCGGTCGTTATAAATGTATTTCGGCAGCTGCTAAATCCGGCCTCTGCCCCCAGAGATAACTGATTAGACTTGCTGTGTAAAGAATGGTGACCAGATGAGGTGGTAAATATATTAGACCAGTCATTTTATTAGAATAACTTTCCGAATAATAAAATTTAAAAGTCATTGAGAGTTTTTACATTTTGAAACCAGAATCTGAGTAGTCATTTGAACATTATATCATGGCTAACTACATGAGTCAGGAGAAAGAGCACTGGGCTGCCAGTCAGGAGATAAACATCTTCTATGCCCTAATTCTGCAGCTATTTGCTGTGCAACCATCTGAGGAGCATTTCTTTATCTGTGAAATGATGAGTTGTTCTATATCAGAGATAATTTTTTTTTTCTTGTAATGCTGACTGTGATTGACTGGTAGTGGACACCTGCTGACAATCAAGAAAGACTTGGGGGGGGGGCCGCGTACCTAGGTTTAATGGAAGTCATTAATGATGTCTGCCGTTGCTGTGGGAAGAGAAGTGACAAGAGTACTAAATATGGATATCTCCAGATTTGATTATCTTATATATCACTTCCAGTTCTTATGTTAAGAAATTTTGGGCTAAATTATTTATATAAATATTCATTACTGGGTGGAAGACAGAGAGAGAGAAAGTGAGAAATCACACACACACACACACACACACACACACACACACACACCCCGGGAAGATGGCCACACTGCAGTCCCTTCTCCTTCATTCTCCTCTAGGGATCTTGGGCACATAAGCACATGTGCCTGGTGTGATTTGATTTTTTTTTTTTTTTTTGGGGGGGGTTTGCTTCATTCTCCTCTCAGGATCTTGGGCGTGCACACACACGTGCCTGGTGTAAAGTTTAAGCCACCAGGTCCAGTGGCTCGAATCGCCATTGACTACGTTGGAATCCAGTGACATAGCCATTATGCCATCTGCTGGTCCCAACCTGGACTCTTACAGTAGATATGGTATGGAAGTTAGAGTGAATAGAAAAATCAAATCAGTTTGATTGTGGACACTTAAGTCATAGAGATCATTAAAAGTTTAATGCCAAATCGGGAACCAGCAGTTAGTGTAATGGCTATGTTGCTGAACTTCCACGTAGTCGACTGCGGTTTGCATCCCGGACCCGGTGGCTTAAAACTCACGCAGGGCGCGTGTGCATGCGTGCCCAAGATCCCGAGAGGAGAATGGAGGAGAAGGGACTGCGGCGTGACCATCCCCCCTGGGGGTTGATTTCTCGTTTTCTGTCTCTATGTCTCTCTCTGACTGGCTGGCAAGCACACACGCCCTATAGCAAAAAAAACTCTCAAAAAAAAAAAGTTTAATGCCAAATCAATGTTTAATGTAACCAATATCAAAATATCACTTAAATAATGCCAAAGACAGTGGCTATTTGGTTTTGTTTGTTTCTTTGCATTAGAATATGAATGGTGAAAGTAAATGTCAAAAACTTGATGCATTCAGATGGGCTTTGAGCTAATAATTCTCAAGTGGCCTTTCAGAGTTCTTAGAAAAAATTAATATGGGTACATGTTCAAGAAAGTTTTAAGTCTCCATGAGAAGTATGGCACACAGCTTTCTAGATTTTTTTTTTTGGTAGATTTACAAAGGTAAAATGAAGCCATCGGATTTTGTCCCTCATTCTGTTACATTAGGGTCTCCTCTGTTGTGACTTGTTAATTCACACAAGTGACTTGCTTAAGCATTTTTATTGATGCAAAAGATTTCTGATTTCCCTTTTATGATTAAAGAAGTATATAAAATCAGCATGAAATATAATTTGAGTTAACATAATAACTTGAATTTCTCAAAGAATGATACCAACATCTTTTATTTATAGAATGTCTACATGAGAATTTTACAAAGGGAGTTTCAAGTGTTTTGAAAATTTTAATACTCAATTTCCACTGAAACACCAATTATTTTTATGAGTTTTCCCAATCACACTCACCTTTGAGTTTATACGTTCTGGAAAACTAATAAGTTGTGTGAAGATACCCACATTTGGGGAGGTACTGAATTTTGCTTTGGTGAGCAGCTACTGCAAATCATTACTAGGAAAGCTTGTGAGTAGGCTGTAATGTGCCCAGCATTTTTGACTCCCTGGGGATCATTTATGGGCATTCTTTCTTCTATACAACAAAATTATTTTCATTAATAGTTATAAACTCAATAATGGTCAGAATCTAAACAACAATGAAGAAACTTTCCTCAGCATGCAGTTCTAGTCTAGCCATGTGGTACCATCAGTAGCATACTGAACTGTGGTGCTGGAAACCACATGGCCAATTGACGGTTCAGATCCTGGGTTGACCTGAAACATGCTGGGAACAAGATCTTGACTTGGACACGTCAGAGGGCTGGGAAAGGGGAACCACAGTGATTAGAATGTCAAGGGCTCTTTCTCTCTCTTGCCTATGCTGTCTTTCATAAAAGAAACAAAATAAAGTTTAAAACACTTGGTTCCTTTTTATTAAGTAGTTAGTAGCATGGTTGACAATTTTTGTGAGCTGACCATGGGAAGTTTTTGTTTGTTTGTTTAAGAGTTTTTGTCATAGGACCTGTGTGCTCATTGGAGAGAGTCAGAAACACTGAGAGGGAAAGTGAGAAATCACCCCCTGAGCATGGCCATGCCACAATCCTTTCTCCTCCGTTCTCCTCCCAGGATCTTAGTCACACATGCACATGTGCCCTGCATGAGTTTTAAGCTACCAGGTCCAGAACTCAAACTGCAGTTGGCCATGTGAGAGTCCAGCAACATAACTGCTATACAATCTGCTAGCCCCATCCTGGAAAGATTTTAAAGCTTGGTGTATCCCTATTATTCAAGACAGATGCTAGCTGTTTGCAACTATTTCATGTGACTGGTTAACCTCATTTATAACTTTACAAAAACAAACAAACAAAAAATCAGGAAAAAAAATCCATACATTCATTGCTGCTTATTTTATAAGTTCTGTTTAAATGGAAGACTTTAGGGAATAACAGGTGGTGTGGTGGTTGAGGCGCTGGACTTCACATGATCGACTATGATTCATGTCCTGGACCTGGTGGCTTGAAACTCAAGCTGTGTGCTAGTACACGCATGCCCAAAATCCGAAGAGGAGAATGGAGGAAAGGAGATTGGGGCATGGCTGTCCCCCATCAGAGGTGACTTGTCATTTTCTCACTGTCTCTCTGGCAAGTGCATGAGCCCATAGCAAAAATCTCCCTTACTTATCTCAAAATAAATAAATAAGTGGAAGACTTTGTAGCACTTTAGGGGTTGCAGAGATAAACTGTGCAAGCTCAGAGGGTTACAACCTCTTATGAACTTTCTAAACAAAAATATGTTACTGAGTCTGTGTGTGCTGTAGGTAAACTGTAAAACTGGGAACTCTTTATATTAACTTCCATGTCAAAACCAGTATTTATTGAGGGATAAGTAACAAAATATCCTCACTCAAAACTTTCACGTTTATTACTAAAGCTCAAATAGCAACCATAGTAAATACTTGAAACTTAGATAACAGGTTTTTGGGAAAAGAAACATTTTGTCACTGACATTGTTAAGAATTGTCCACTTATGGTGATAACTAAAAGTGGACTAATTTTTGGCCAACTTTAGTCTTTTAAAAAAATGCTCTACAATGCAATTCATCTTGCTATGCCCAAGGTGAATGGTTCCTCTTGCCCCTGTTGGTATCCCATGGTGCATAGTAAGAAAGCATACTTCATCATGGAGCAGTTTTATCTCATCACCCTCATAAGTTTGAAACATCCTGAGGGCTCTGAGCCCATCTTAGAAGATTATGGAGATTGTTTTCCCTTTCTTCTTTTTTAGTCTTTTAAATGATAGAATGTGTGTGTACATGCACACCAGAGAAAGAGAGCAAGAAGCACCCCTCCTAAGGTCTCCACAATGCCCTTTCCCCAGTTCTTCAGGTCCACAGGCTCCTGGGCACCTGTCGAACTTGCTTGGAGTGTTTTTTGGGCTGACCTGGTATCCAAACTGCAGTTTTCATGTGACTTCCAGCACTGCAGAATGTTAGCATTATTATGGTACCTTAGAGACTGGGCAAGATTGTGAGAATTTCAGTATGGCGAGAGGCAAATGGTTTCTCAAATTATGAACATAAGTTGATTGCTATCTACACATCTTCAATTTTTTTTTTTTTGTCCCAGAGGGTTCACATGTGATTAGACCTCTATTGATGTAGTTCCCATAGTCATAACTTTGTTCTTTCCTAGCACAACTCAGATCCTCTTTTACACTTTGTAAAACTTCTTCATAAGACCATACCCTCCTCAGTTCTTGATTTTTTATTGTCCGAAATATTTTCTATCACTTCATTTAACTGTACTATTCTGTATTTATAATTGATGATAGTTTGTATATCATCGCATGAGTCAAAATTTCTCACTGTACTTTTCAGGAAAGACTTCCCAGAGCCCTTGGTAGAATTAATTTCATCCTTCACCGAGATCTCAAACACTTTGTTCACACTTCCGTTCTATGTCTTGTCATGAAAATCATAATTATTTGTTTGTATAAATTCTTTTTCTTTTCAATGAAACCTGTTAACCTCTTCTTAACTTTTGGGTTTATGACATTCTGTTGCAGAAAATAACTTTTACTGTTTATACAATTGTTTTTTAAGTATTTAAACATTTGAAATAGAAGCCGTCTAAATAACCTATAGCACACCTAGGTAGCTGTCATGACAAATTACCTGCTTTTCCAAGTCAACTTAAAACTAGCTCAAAGCACAAATCAAATGTTAGCATTGTTAGTAGAAATCAGATGGTAAACTAAACTTTCTGATGTTAAGTGTTTATGTATATATATATATATATTACATTGACTTGTTTTATTAAATGCATGTGGTTTTTTAATTTTATTTTCTTATTTTTTATATTTAACCACTGTACATGTCAACAGCATACAAAATAAATATTCTCAGCATGAAAACATTGCATATCAGTCTAGTCAAAGACATTACTATACACATTATGACCAGCAGATCATTTTCTATATTTGTGTCCATTAGATATTTTGCTTTTTATCCCCCTTGATTTCCTCCCTCCTGCCCACCTTGTTTGTATAAATTCTGATTTTTTCCCTTAGAATGTGAACAGAAAACATTTTGTCTTGCTCTCTAGCATCTTGTACAGCTTAGCACACCATGATCGATAAATAATTAGGAAAATAATAAATAATCAAATAACGGTTTTAATTGCTGTTGTCTAAGACTGCAATCTGCTTGTCCTGTAGATTTGCCCAAATATGCTAAAATTTTCCCCCAAATCATACTTTAATTGATATATGATTTATTTATACATGTATAAATTAATATGTTTATCATTTTGTATTTCCAGGTTATAATTGTCCTATTACGTAAATGTTCTATATACTTCTTTGCAGTGGGGTCAGGATTGTTGCATCTCAGATAATTAGATTTCAGTTGACAGGGGTATAATATAACACCTAGCTATTGAACCAAATGATAGAAGCCATTGTACACCTTTGAATCCAAATAATTACAACTTCTGGCTCAAGTTAAAATCAAAGAGAGGCAAATAGGCCAAAACACAAAAGGCTATATTGTTGGATAATTTGGCTAAAAAATATGTATACTTTTTCATATGTATTTAAGGCATGATACATTTGAATGCAAATATTATATTTTTACAAACTCACCTTGCAAATTCATTGTTGGTAGGCCTAATTTATTTCATTGACAGAAACTTTGAATTTATGGTAATTAATTTCAGAAGAAAGTACCATCCTGATATTTCTTCATGATATTTTTGAATAATTATTATCATCTGAATATTTCTCTGTGAGAAACAACTAGAAGCACAACACTGAATTCAATGCTAGGGAATATACAAATAATATAAGCCTGAAGCTAGGAATATTTTCTGGAGGATGAAGCACAGGTAGAGAATGATTTGAAAATAAAACAGGAAAGAATAGTAACGTTAAATCACTTGATACAGGTATTTTTTATTATCTTGAACTAGAGTGTATTGGGAGATAATTTTTATGGAGTCTCAAGATTCTGCATGTCTTGCAAGCAGAGGTCTTTATTCTTTACATTTTCAAAGAGGTGTGTATAGTGAACACGCTTGGAAGATGGTGTCTTCCTTTAGGGCAAAGTGTGGGCATGTTTAAACCCATTACAGAAGATTCAGGTTACCCAAGTTCTAGATTTGTCTCCTCTAACACAATTCATCACACTTGCAGGTGTCTATTTCTTTCACCCTGCGGGATTTGGGGATGAGAAGATCCTATGCTCACGAGGATTATTATGTCTTGAGTTGTATGGTCCTATATTTCTGATCCCAGAGTCTTACATCTTCTGCAAGCATCTATGAAACTGTGACAGACTAATATGTTAGTTTGTTTTTGTTTTGGTTACTCAGGAGGGAAAGA
>NW_006159722.1:1188020-1216785 GCF_000334495.1 Tupaia belangeri chinensis
GGAAAAACTACTTAGTGGACTCTATGTGAGAAGTGGACTCAGGTACTTTGCAAAGTTCTCTCAGAGTTGGATGACCTCCTATGAGATTTTGAACTCTCTTAGTTTGTACAGCTCATTTTTATGTTTATTCCCACTTTTCATCATGTCCAGTGTATAGCTGTCGAGGCAACAGGACTGAGTCAAGCATAAATAAAGCTGTTATGTTATTATTTAGCACACTTTTTTAAAATAAAAAGGCATGCTTATTATAGAGTTAGAATAAGGTTAGGGGAAGAGCTGATACATTTAAGAATCCATGCCCGTTACCCAGGTCTTCATACTCAGTTCAATGACTAGACTAGTTTCTTCATTCTCTGATGCTGGACCTCCTTGAGGCCTGAACTTTGATTTCACGCTTCGGTCTTTCACAGGCCTACATTAGTTAGTGTATTTTCTATATTCTTAGTAAATGCCACTGAATGGCCATTAGCCGTTAGTGAACAGAGAGAAAGAGAGACCAAACAGTTTCTGAAATTACAAGTCAAAATGTGTAAAAGTTAGTTCTCCCTGTGAAAAGACCAAAATCAACTTTTAAATTCTAGAAATGACAAACAAGGGGATAGACAGATTTATGGAAAATACACTTAAAACTATGCACTTATAAAACACATAGGAAGCAGCCTTCACTGGCAAAGTGAGTTTGTCCAGCCTGGTAGTACTAGAGTGCTCCTTCCTCAGCCCTAACTCCAGTGCACCCTCTATCCTGTCTCTGCTGAATCTTTCTTCACCTCAGGTATCACTTTCTTTCTTTTCCCATTTACTATAGGGCATCTGTGCTCACCAAAGAGAGACAGAGAGAAAGTGAGAAAGCATCCCAAAGGAGGATGGCCTTGCCAACAATCCCTTTTCCTCCATTCTCCTCTTGGGAATTTGGGCATACACACACACATGCACCCAACATATTTTTCAAGTCTCTGGGTCCAGGACTCAATCCATGGTCAGCCATGTGGAACTCAGCTGCCTGAATTGCCACACTACTAGCTGGCCTTGCATGTATCACTTTTAAAATATTATTTAGTGTATTATATAGATTATTTCATTGCCAGGACTGGTATCTGGAGCAATGGAATGCTATCTAACCTCAAAAAGGCAGAAAATTCTAACACAGGCTACATGAGAACACCTTAAATACATCATATCAAGTGAAATAAGCCAGTTTTAAAGGTCAAATACTGTTATGATCCAACTTACACGAAGTATCTTGGATAGTCAAACTCAGAAGCAGAGAATAGAATGGTGGTTGCAAATGGCTAGGATTAAGAAGGTATTTTTGTTTAATAGGTATGGACTGCCGGTTTGGGAAGATTAAAAAAATTGTGGAGCTAGATGGTGGTGATGATTCCACAACAATGTGAACATACTTAATACCATTGAACTGCACACTTGAAAATGGTCACAAAAGTGACCTTCATGTTACTTATATCTTACCACAGTTTAAAAATGGAATTACAAAAGTGGTAAAATTTCTTTTTGTGTATATTTTGCCACAGTTTAAAAATAAACAGTAAATGTATATATATATATATATATATGTGTGTGTGTGTGTGTGTGTGTGTATATATATATTTATATATATTATTTTTAAAAATCTTTAGCCTCTCATCCCTCTTGACTTCTCAACACTATCTATGCTTTTGAAAAAAAATTAAGAAATTTCACAGAAATCTGTGGATTTTGTTTCTTATAAAATCAGAGTTGGTAATATCTGGTCCACTTTCCCACAGATAACAGCCATCTGAAGACCTGCTCTTGCTATCATACTGAGGGTAGCATGCTCCTCTTCACTCCTGCCCCACCTGATGGCCTTGGATAGTAGTGATTACCTAGTACAGAGTCTAGACAAAGAAGATTGGAGGAGTGGAGTGAGGATGCATCAGGCTATTTTCTTATTTACCTTGCTATTAATACATACTTACTTTTAAAGACCTAGATCAAGAATCTTCTATTCTGAGGTCAGCAGGTGACAGTGGTTAAAGCACTGGACTTCCACATGGCAGACTGAGTTTCAAGTCCCAGACTCAGCACTTAAAACTTACACTGGATGTGTATGTCCAAAATTCTGAGAAGAGAATGGAGGAGAAGGGATTGTGGCATGGCCAACCGCCCTGAGGGGTGATTTCTCACTTTCTATTTCTCTGTCTCTCTCTCTC
The DNA here is from genome assembly GCF_000334495.1 of Tupaia belangeri chinensis. Lineage (NCBI taxonomy): Eukaryota > Metazoa > Chordata > Mammalia > Scandentia > Tupaiidae > Tupaia > Tupaia belangeri. The sequence goes on from NW_006159722.1 coordinate 1,190,210, forward strand.
TTTCTCTGGCAAGTACACTTGCCCTATACAAAAAATATCTCAAATAAATAAATAAATAGAATCTCCTGCTCAGTGGCACTGTCCCTCTCTCCTCCAAGGTGAATGTATTAATTCATTTTCAAGTATTTATTGAGTATTTACTAAGTGCCAGACAATGGGTATTTAGCATTGAAAAATTTAGGGAAAAGAAGAGAACTAGCAATATAGTTCTGGCAGTGATTAGCATTCCATGGTATTGAAGCCATAGGATGAAATATTGTCATTTAGCAAGACAATATAGATGAGGGAAAAAGAAGAGGACTATATGACCACTTCATTATCACTGCTTTCCACTGGCATTTTTCACGATGTATTGCAAATTATTTTTGTTGTTATTTTTTCTCACTATTGCAAATGTTAAATTTGATAATTAAGGGACCAGCAGGTGGCATGATAGTTAAAGGTATTGTAATCCCATGTAGCGGATCACAGTTAGAGTCCCAGGTCTGGTGGCTTGAAACTCATGCCAAGTGTGTATATGAGTGCCCAAAATCCCAGGAGAAGAATGAGGAAGAAGGGACTGCAACATGACCATCCTATCTGGGAGATGATTTATCACTGTCACTCTTTCTCTCTCCAGTGAGTGCACACACTCATGGCAAAAGCCTTTAAAAAATATATTTTCTTGATAAGTGTGTAAGATAATGTTTCTCAACTCAGTTCCTAGCTGAATTGTTTTTTGTTTTTTTGGTTTTTTTAGAGAGAGATTTTTCTATAGGGCATGAGCACTCACTGAGAGAGAGAGGCAGAAAGACAAAGAAAAAGAAATCACACTCATAAGGTATAGCCATGCCACAATCCTTTCTCCTCTATTCTCCTCTCAGAATCTTGGGCAAGCATGCACATGAGCCCAGTGTGAATTTTAAGCCACCAGGTCCAAGACTTGAACTATGGTAGACCATGTGGTAGTCCAGCAATGTAACCATTATGCCATCTACTGATCCCCCAACTGAATTATTCTTACGGCACTAGTGAAAGAGATGACTTCTGTTTCTATAATTCCTTCTACATTAACTAGTTGGTTTGTTTTTCAAATAAAAGATAAAACTTTTCATTTTCTTTCTTTTTAAAACAAAAGACAAAAACAAAAATGAATCAAAACTTTAAGTATCAGTTTGGACTTACAGAATTAAAAAAAATATCTTATGTGGTAGTTTATTCCTATCACTATTCATTTTGCTGTTTAGAGGCAATTATTTATTTATAAGCTGCCTTTCCACTGGATTGTGAGCTTCTTTAATATGAGCCATGGAGTTGTGGCTTATGGACTTTTTTCCATTGCCTGACACACATATATATGTATCATACATATTTATGAATTGAATGAATACATCCTCCAAATTTCTTCTCAAATATGCTCATATTTTTGGCAATTAAAGCAATGAGAGTTTATTTATTATTTATTAATCTGCTAAATATTAAATATTTGTATATTAACATTTTTGGGGGTTTTAAAAGGACACCCAATAATTTAGTAACATGTATTTAAAGTTTTTCAAATACACATTTCCTTTGATTCAACAATTCCACTTCTGGTAATATTAAAGATGCTATTTTGGAGGCATAAAGCCAATGAGTATAGTGGGAATCCCTTTTCTAGAGCTGTTTGGCAGCCACCCTACCCAATGGATCAGTGGAATTCATTGCCATATGGAAGTGGAGGTGCCAAGAACAAGGGAATCATTGCTTGACTCTAAGCTTCAAAACAGAGGTTACTAAATCCATAGTGAGTTAATAGCCTGAAAGCAAATACTTTTGATTTTCAAAAGCCAGGCTTTAATGAAAAATGGAGAAAATCATGCATGTCAATGAGTCAGATCTTAAAGGACTGACCACAGACTAGATGAGAAGCCAGGAAAAAATCTGGAATGTTATGTAAACCTTTCCTAGGGCTAGAAAGAGGAGCCAGAGAAAAAGGGAGGGAAGGAAAAAAAGTAAAATGCAAACATCCTTGTTTACACCCTTCGGCGTTGAACACCATAGAAGGAGGGTGCTTTAAATGGGAAGCCAAAAGTATATTCTCTGATTTCTATATGATGTCCTCTTAGAAGACTTGCTGGATGCCCTGTACCAACAGAAGAGTAGAAAAAGCAGTATGACTAGCTTAAAATACAAGATCAGGCCTTGATGGGTCTATATGTGCCTGATAAAGAACGAGAGGATGTCAGAGGCCCAGGGAAGAGTTCTGTGCACAACTGCAACATTACTACAATTATTAAGACAAGAAATCAACCTAAGTGCCCAAAAATTGATGACAGAATTGAAAAAAATGTGGCACATATACACTATGAAATATTGTTCAACCATAAAGAATGGTGAGACTCTGTCATTTGATTCAAAGTGGATGAATATATTGATAGAAGATTTAATACTAAGTGAAATAAGCCAGTCTATGAAAGACACATATTGTACTTCTTTTCTCTCTCTCTTTATACACATACACACACACACACACACACACACACACACACACACACGTCTGTACTCCATGGCAGAAGCTGAGAGATTTAAGGATAGTAAGGAGGGCAAATGTAGATACTAGAAACAGTAAAAGAGGGGGATTATGGGAAGTAGGTGTGAGGGCATGAGGAACTTAGGGAAAAAGCATTTAACAGACACAAAAATACAAGATTCTTTGTCAAAAATTATGTATATGGTAATATTCTTGATTTGATTACCACACATCACATGCATGCTTTGAAAAACCATGTTGTAGGCCATAAAGATGGGCAGCAATGAAATGTATTGGGTCGTCAGAAAAGTCGTGATGCATTTTTTACATATAAAAACATTTTTTAAAAAAGTCAAAATTTTTCTGATGACTTAATGAATAAGAAATCATAAAATAAAAAATTTTAAAGTAGTGTGTCTTCCAAAGAATCAGGTGGTACAGGCAAAGGTGCAATCCAAAGGCGAACTCAAAAAGTAAGCATTGATGTGCTGAAGGTGTAGCACTGTCAGGCTCCCACACCTACCACTGGGAATGATCCATACTTGACCATATGTCAAGGGTTATGTCAGCTGCAGACTTGGAAGGTGGTGATGTGTGACTTTAAGCTGGTGCCCTGAGACCAGTAAAATAAGGATCCTCTCACATAAAGCTATCTGGATATACAGACTACCTTTGTACTGAGATATCATCTTGTGAAGGAAGAAGGAAAGTTTAATGTTTGTGGAAAGGCTACAGAATGAAGGAGAAAAATATTCAGATTACAAACAACAATTACAGTACCATTCCTATAAAAAAGACTAATTTAAAAATATGTCTGGAGAAAAGCATAAATCCATCTACATACACACACATATAACAAACACACGTTAATAACGGTTACTATAGGATGGGTGGAATATAGATCTGAATTTATTTCTTAAAATTTATTTATATGTTGGGAACCAGCAGTTAGCGTAATGGCTGTGTCGCTGGACTCCCATGTAGTCGACCGCAGTTCGCGTCCCGGACCCGGTGGCTTAAAACTCACGCCGGGCACATGTGCGTGCATGCCCAAGATCCCGAGAGGAGAATGGAGGAGAAGGGATTGCGACATGACCATCCCCCCTGGGGGGTGATTTCTCGTTTTCTGTCTCTCTGTCTCTCTCTGTCTCTGTGTGTCTGGTGAGCACACATGCCTTATAGTGAAAATCTCTCAAAAAATTATATGTTCTAACTTTCTATAATGAATAAGAACTTGTTCTATAATAATTTTTTTAATGGTAGGTTTAGGTTTTTAGTGAATTGTGAATACTTTCAACATAAATAGTAAAAAGCTTATCTGCTTTTTAGAGAGATTTTTGCTATAGGACAAATATGTTTGCCAGAGAGACAGAGACAGAGGCAGGGAAAGTAAGAAATCCCCTTTCTTCCATTCTTGTCTTGAGATTTTGGGCATACACACACATGCACCTGGTGTGAGTTTCAAGTCTTTGGGTCCAGGACTCTAAATGTGGTCGATCATGTGAGAGTTTAGTGTCTTAACCACTACGGCAACTGATGGCCCCAAAAAACTTGGTCTTAAAAATCTCTTTATAAATATTATTTCTAAAAAATATTTAAAGTTTCATATTTATCTTTTACCAAAATATATTCAATTACTAGCTGCTAAAGGTTGAATCCTTAAGCATTTGGCAGTCATATCCTTTCATTTGAAAAAAAAAATTCAACTGGCTTATTCATTTTATATCCCTGTATTTTTTTCTTTACCCAGGTTCACTAATGGGCCAACTGCAAGGTGTTATTTCTATTGGCAAATCGGTCACAAGAAATTATTAAATTTTGTGACTGGTTAAACCATATATTTCTTACTTTGTTCCATGTAGTTTAAAGGAAAGATGAACTCTGTTTCTACTATATATCCAAGAAAATTTAAATATATTTCTCTGTCAAAATTGTGTTAGCATTATTGCAATAGGCTAAGATCATGGGAGAGTTTAAGAGTAGGAATTCTGGAGTTATTTGGGGCAGGTTAGTCGTAGCAGTTGTGTGCATGTAAAGTCGAGCTTCTGTTTCATGTCCTAGCCATCCAATCATAAATGAGTCAATGAGATGAGAATGGCCAGCAATTCTTACCTGGGTCAAAACCTAGGAAATTGCTAATGTGTCCCTGGTGTGAGTTTCAAGTCTTTGGGTCCAGGACTCTAAATGTGGTCGATCATGTGAGAGTTTAGTGTCTTAACCACTACGGCAACTGATGGCCCCAAAAAACTTGGTCTTAAAAATCTCTTTATAAATATTATTTCTAAAAAATATTTAAAGTTTCATATTTATCTTTTACCAAAATATATTCAATTACTAGCTGCTAAAGGTTGAATCCTTAAGCATTTGGCAGTCATATCCTTTCATTTGAAAAAAAAAATTCAACTGGCTTATTCATTTTATATCCCTGTATTTTTTTCTTTACCCAGGTTCACTAATGGGCCAACTGCAAGGTGTTATTTCTATTGGCAAATCGGTCACAAGAAATTATTAAATTTTGTGACTGGTTAAACCATATATTTCTTACTTTGTTCCATGTAGTTTAAAGGAAAGATGAACTCTGTTTCTACTATATATCCAAGAAAATTTAAATATATTTCTCTGTCAAAATTGTGTTAGCATTATTGCAATAGGCTAAGATCATGGGAGAGTTTAAGAGTAGGAATTCTGGAGTTATTTGGGGCAGGTTAGTCGTAGCAGTTGTGTGCATGTAAAGTCGAGCTTCTGTTTCATGTCCTAGCCATCCAATCATAAATGAGTCAATGAGATGAGAATGGCCAGCAATTCTTACCTGGGTCAAAACCTAGGAAATTGCTAATGTGTCCAGTTCTGGAATGGGTATATTGTCTCCTTTTTGGGTGCTGGCCTGTGCCTGAAACTCCTTCTTTAGACAGTTTCTAAAAATTGCAAGGTGTGACAATTGCTGAGATAGACAGCTTCTCAGGTATCTCACAAGCTTGGTTCATGCATTGTTATGTAAACCCACTGGCAATTTTCCTACATAACTTAGTGAAACAGTGATACAAGCTTGTCATAGATGAAAGATTGTCATATATATGTTTTCTCTTTTCACAACAGTCTGAGAGAAAAGCCAAAAGCCAAACTCCCTGTGATCTGCCCTACACAATCTGATCTGGACCTACTGCTCTAGCCTCATTTTGCATCCCTCTCTGCCTCAGTATTTTCCAGCCACACTAATCTACCTTCTGTTTCTCAGAGGCATGCAGCAAACATGCTGTCAGCAGCCCTTTTGAGGCTTCAGCACCAATGTGGCTCAGAGATGCCTTCCCTATTTACCTACTGAAAGACTCTACAGGTCTATTCCCTGACTGCTCTCCATCTTGAACATTATGAACATCATTACTTGAATTAGTTTAGTGCATTCATTTGTTTCCTACCTACCTCTTCTCATTAGCAAATAGGCTTAGAAGGGGAGCCATGCCTATTCCATGATGTGAACAATCACTTGATACATAGTAGATTCTAAACCACTGTAGCATAATGAGTCAAAGAATCCTGTGTGAACTGTCACAGAAAACTATATGTACCACTTGCAAGAAAGATGAGTACCCTAATAAATGGAAATAATGACTCTAATGAAAGGATTATAATGCTGGGGCCTCTGCTGGAGTCTGAACTCTCAAGGCTCCTTCAATGTTTTCTTCTGGTCAAGAGAATTTTTATCTCTGGTTATAGAAAGGCTTTTATTTCCACTAAAGTATAGTGCCCAGTGGAGAGAAAAGGTCCCTAGACCATTCCTGGAGAGATGAATTAACAGCAGGGACCAAAGCGCTATGTCACATCACAAACAGGACGCTGCTGAAGAGGTGGTGACCAAGAAAGCCTCTAAGAGATGGAGAGTGGATAGCTACAATGCCTCATGGAATCTGCTCACAAGATAAAGAGGACCAGAGACATCTGCAGCTTTAGTGATTTCTCTTGTGGGCCTCGCCAGTAAGAAAATTATTACAATTTTTTTTTTTTTAAATCACTACTATTGTTACGTTGCCTTTTAATTATATTCCTCATGTTGTGTTCTGGCAAACTTTGTTGCATATTTTCAAAAGAAAACTGCCTTACTTTGTTTCTAAGCCCGAACATCCCTTGGGCACTATAGTTAGAGTCCCCTGTTTGAATTCAATACTGTGTATTTTTATAATGGGTTATCCCCTCTATCACCATTTTAAAATATTTCAAAAATAAATGGACTACTTTTATATGAATGACTGCCTCCTTTTGTGTTCCAAAAAAATTAAAACTGGGTAATAAAAATACTATTGCTTATGTTTCTAAATTTCACAAAATTTATTCTTTGAATTTATAACTAGATTTTCAGAGTATGTGGATCATGTTTTCTTTTATCCCTGTGAATTTCTATTTGAAGTATTAAGTGCATTTGTATAATAGTATTTAATTATTTCTATTTGGGAATAACAAATTTCATAATAAACTAATAAAGTTTGCACCTAATGTAATGGGCAGAATAATAATGAAAGTGTCTTTTCTCTATTTATCTTTCTTTTGGTTATAGACAAAACAGTTTACAGAGGATGACGATAAGTAAAACCAGACCTGTCATTTCCTCATTAAGTTCAATTTATCCAAATAAACAATTACATATTACACAAAAACAATTTCTCCGATTTGAGATTTGGACATTTAAAAGCCTGCCTATGAAATGTGCAGATTTCTATGACCATAGAACATGATTTGGCAATTGAATGTGACCTTATTGATGGGCAAGGGATTCTAGGCTGATATCAGATCAGGGAAGAATCCAAGTCTAGAATAAAGAGAAAAATCAACATATCACCTCGAGTTATCCAAATGATCTCTTCTCTTTGGTTTGGAGTGTCCTAATGAGTAACATTGTATCAGCTAGAAAGTCTGATGAAAATAGGAAATTACTCTCCACATCCTATTTCTTAATTGGAGGGCCGTGTAAAAGAATGTAGAAAAAGAAATGTTAGGGTCAATGGATGGAAGAGGGAGTACTGGTTATGGAAATGACTTACTTAAAAAAAAGGGCAATGAAAAATCCTAAACCTACATTGATTAAGGTAATGGCTACTGTGTGAGCCAAGCTTTCTTTCCAGGCCTTCAATACCACCCCTAACTCCTTTTCTTTTCCGAAATGCTAGAAGATACAACGCAGGCCCCAGCAGGGCACAAACCTGGCACTGTAAAACAAGGACAGTTGCAGCAGCAAATCCTCCTTAAGCTCTGGGGTCCTAGGCATTAATTGACATTGATAGCTTTTCTAAGCTCAGAGGAACAGCTAATCAACAACACAATAAGCGAAGGGGGAAGGGGCTCTCCTTCAGGCTACCACTGTACATGTGCAAGTTGCATTATACATTTTAAACACTAGCATGATCATGGTACACACATGCCATCCAATTTTGAGATGTATGGCATAAGCAAATTTACCTATGACTTCAAACATACCAGAGTATAAAAGTGTTTTACATCTACATCTATGGTTTCAAAATCAATTTTTGAATTTCAGACAATGGCATACTTGTTTTAAATAATGCTCTCCATAATATTCCCCTAGAAAGGCTTTGGATTGTTTTTTTGCAATAAGATTTTAATTACCCAAACATTCTTGTTCAGTGTATTTGCAGATACTAGTGTGGAAACATTACTATGAATGAAGTTAAAAAAATAATGTTGTCTATTCTTCTATTTTATATAGAAACAATTCTTTCAAGTCATAATGAAAAGAAAGTGTAATAATCAGAACTGTACTTAAAATTCCAGGCGACCTGGCAAGATAAGTCTTTATACTTATATATATTATGTAAGTATATCTATATTAGATATATGCATAATATATATATATCTAATATAATTAGAATCTTATTTCAAAATTTATATATATACATAAATTTATATATACATACATAAATTTAATTGCTATCATTTATGAAGGAAGAATATATATATAAGAAGTGAGAAATATTCCTCACGTAGTAAGCCTTAGACACACCTTAGCATATTGACTCTAGGCATTTTTCTGTATTTTGAGAGAAATAAATGAAACCAAATACAGAGGAAAAAATTGTTGAAAGGCAGAAATAATTTTCTAGATGATGATGGTGAAATTGGTCATTTATTTATTTATTTATTTCAGTCTGGGAAGGATTCAAAAGTAACCCTATCTGTCTTCAAGTTACTAATTTGTGTAAAAGTTAACATTAATAAAAGAGGTTTGAACTGTAAGCTAAGTTTGGTCAAGTATCACAGAAGACTCCTGAGACATCTTGTCCCAGTAAGTATGATGGAAGATTGGCTCAAGTTCCAGTGTCCTTGCCAAAGTGCTTGTTGACCCCAGCAGGGCTCAATCACTCAGACTAGTCTATGGCATTTAGGTCCTGCCTCTACTGTATTCTGTCCTCCCACTACGCTGATCCTTCTTTCACTTTCATCTTGGCACAGGCTGAAAGAATGTAGTCTGCTTCCTTGTTTCATCTGTGGCCTTTGTTTTTATATCACAAATGTAAATACTAGACTAAAGAGGATGGAAGTAAGGACAGAAATTGGCAGACTATTTAAAAAGTTATTGTACTAATGTAGACTAGAAAGATGATTGGACCAGGTTGTTAGTGATGGAATCATAAGAAACAGAAATGATGCTGATATTTGGGAGTAGATCAACTGGAAGGATGGAGTTGCCATTACTGTAGGAGAAGTAGTATTTGAAATGAAAATCAAGAGTTCACTTTTGGACATGTTAAAGTTTCAGAAACCTGAACCACCAAAGAAGAGATATCAAGTGAGCAGATGAATACATACATTCAGAGTTCAGGAGGGATGTTGGTTCTGAATCTACAAACTTGGGAATCGTCCTCATATGAACCACCATACAGATGTATTTAGAGCCATGAAACTGGATGGAATCACCCTAAGTCAGGCCCAAGAATTGAGCACACAAGAGACTCGAAGGTGTGGCCAGTGTTAGGTTCATCACTCATCATCCCATGAGTGACACTGAGATGTAGACCCTTTCAGCTTTAAATTTTTGAATTTTCCTATTTTTCAAGTAAAGAAATTTGTGGCTGAGAGTCTGGGAAGTCTCTCTTGAAGTAGAGGCAGAATTCCTGATTCCTGCAGGGTTCATTTTCTATGTCACTTAGAAACATAAATGGTGATGGTAAGACAGAGATCATGAATGTAAAACTTAGAAAGGGAATCAGGGTAGGGAGTAGCTTGAGGAAGTTGTTGGACAGAGAGAGGCTATTTTTTTAAGGTTTTTGTCATAGGGCATATATATTCTCCAGAAAGAGAGAAAGAAACGAGAGAGACAGAGAGAAAAATCACACACCAAGGGTTGGGGATCACACCCCAGGGGGAATGTTCACACCACAGTCCCTTCTCCTGCATTCTCCTCTTGGCATTTGGGCATGCATGCACATTGCACATAGCCTGAGTTTCAAACCAATAGCTCAGGGCTAAAACTGTGGTTGACTATGTGGGAGTCCAGTGCCTTGACCCCACACCACCTGCTGGCCCCAAGAGAGGCTACTTTTAATGATAAGAGTTGGGGCATTTAAATGCCAACAATCCATTATAGAGGAAGTTGAAATTATAAGAAAAAAGTATAATTGGTAATGTATGGTTTTAGAGGTACCAGACAAGAGCAGATCCAAGACACAAATAGACTGGTTTTAGACAACAAAATAGTTGTTGGGCTACTGTTGGGTTAAAATAGTATTCCATTGGTTAGATGTACCATCACTCTCCTTTTGTTAAACTAGTATTTCTTTCCCTCTCTCCTTCTCTTCTTTCTCTTTCTCTCCTTCTTCCTTTGTTTTTTTCAATATTATAGGTAATTCTTTTATGAATATCTCTGATTATAGGTAAAGAATGAACATTTACCATACTGCCCAAACTATTTCCTAAACAAAGATAACAGGTTTTTAACAGTATTTGTATCATTGTATCTTCAAAATCATACCATTGCAGTTTCAAGTTCTGTTTGTTTAAGATACTATTATTTTGGCCTTTTAATAGTAGTATATTAACTGGTAAATCCCAATTAATTTTTACTCAGCTCTAATGCAGCATTTGTCACAGTATATTATCAGATACTAGATTACTTCTCTGTCTTTCCCATTGAGAACTGAGTTCCTATCTCTCACCTAGAAATGGTATTCTTTTTATTTTTTCTTTTTCTTTTTTTGGAGAGGTTTTTACTATAGGGCGCGTGTGCTCACAGAAAGACAGAGAGAGAGAGAGAGACAGAGAGACAGAAAGTGAGAAATCTTCCCCCAGGGGGGATGGCCATGCCGCAATCCCTTCTCCTCCATTCTCCTCTCAGGATTTTGGGCACGCATGCACACGCGCCCAGCATGAGTTTAAGCCACTGTTCCAGGACTTGAACTGCAGTCAACTACATGGGAGTCGACATAACCATTACACTAACTGCTGGTCCCTAGAAACAGTATTCTTAGATAACTACTAAACTTTGTAGGAAATTAGGACTAGTTAAATTGAAAAATATGACAAATGCTTGACTTGTGACTTTAAGAACCACCAAGTTGTAGTGCTCTTAGGAAAACTGAAACAATAAACTAATGTATTAGTGTCCTGGTAAACTTTAACTGCTATTGATACAATGTTGTAGGTTTTTTTTTTTTTTTTAATGTTTTACCTGTTGATTCTTGATTTTTTAAAAATTGGTTTTTGACTCATTAAAAATTTAAGAGTCTACTCTGAGGCAGGACTTGTCCTCAGTTCTGCACACACGTGAACGTGTAGTTCTGCTCTCAAAGTGGTGAGGCTCAGAGAATTGTTGAGTAAGCTAAGACGATAACAATAACTAACTTCCCTTAATAAGTATTGAGATAGGCATCAAGTTAATTAGAATGTATTCACTAGCATATTGTTGTAACAAGAGCCAAAGTGCAGTAGCTTAAACCAGTAGGAATTTATTCTCCTGACTGAGATTGTTGTAACAATATTGTTAAACCAGTAGGAATTTATTCTCCTGACTGATCCATCTGAGTATCAACAGCCTGGGGCTGCTGACCGCACTACTCCATAGTGATGATGACCCAGGCTCCTCCGTCCTATTGCTTTGCCAGCCTCATCTGTTGCTTTTATTTTTGGGATCTGATGTGACTGCTCCAGCTCCCTCCATGATGACTATAATCCAATAAGCAGGATGGGAAGGGAAGAAGAGGATTAAAAACCATCTCTAAATGACCCGGAAGCAGTATACAGCCCTGGCAATCACACATCGTTTGTAAGAAATGTGTTACCCAGTCACATGAGGGGCTCAGTGCTGAGAAATGTAGACTTTAGCTTAGTAGTTAGTTGTTTCGCTCAATTCAGGAAAGTGCTACAAAGGGAGAATGGGTCTTCTACTCTCGGCAAAGGAAGAGCTTGAGGACAAGTTTATATGAGGTTTGAGTTGAGTACGTATTTTTAAGAAAAAGGCCTGGATTGAAATAGTGTCTTACCAAGGGCAAGTGATTTCCCACACCTTTTTCAATATGAAACAACAGTCCTATTAGTTAAGTGAGGGCAGCTGTGACTATTCCTGTACCACAAATGAAGAAATAGAGACTTGGGTTAAAAATAAACTAATCAAGATCATATTTCTAATACATGATCCCAAAATAAAACCCATGCTTCTGGATTCTCTTACCCAATGTTCTTGTAGGAAATTCACAGCAAGAATGACTAATACTGAAATGAATTAGTACGTAAACAAAAGTATGCTTTATTTCAAAGACATTTTCGATCTGGAGACTCTTAGTTGCCTCAATGATGCTGCTTCTAAAATAGTCTAGAAGAAAGAGTAAGTGAAATGTGTCAAGAAAAACATAATATAGGTGTCTATTTTCATGAGTTTAATTCATACTAAGAAAACATTCAGACTTTTCTAAATCATTCACCTTGGTAAGGAGGAGACCAGGGCTCCTTACAGATACTGATGACCATCATGAGCCATGGCTTCCCTGCCCTGTTTCTATACAGTGCGAATCACTTCATTCGTAAAAGTGATTCTTGTTGCCAACTGCTGTTCTTCAGGAGGTGGTGACTGAGGAAACCAATGTGTGAGCTGTGCTTTCACACCTTCGTGTGCAGAGGCTCAGTAGCAGCTGCTAGGTGCAACAAGACACTGGCTGTGACAGCCTTTCTTAAACTCTTCATCACTGTAGTATCGTGCATCCTAAAAACCTTGCAGAAAGAGAGTTGTTCAACACCCACGTTTGTACTCTTGGATATAAGGTGGAATTTCAGTGTGCAAACTTTTTACCTTGTTGTGGAATACTTCATTTATTTTTTAAATTCTTTTTTAAGAGAGAGTTTTACTATAGGGTGCATGTGCTCTCCAGAGAGACAGAGGGAGGCAAAGAGGAAGTGAGAAATCACTCCCCAGGAGGGTGGCCACACCACAATTCCATCTCCTCCTTTCTCCCCTCAAGATTTTGGGTACACACGCACACGCGCTCCTGGAGTGTTTCAAGCTACCAGGTCTGGGACTCAAACCTCAGTCGACTACATGCGAGTTCAACAATGTAACCATTCTGCTGGTCCCAGGGGTACTTACTTCATACTACACATCACTGTGCAGCCACTGACACTTACCATGTTTTCTGGGTTTTGTTGTTTCTAGAATAAGAGAGGGATTTTTACCCAGTTTCATGATAATTTTTTTTCCCAATAATAAAAAAGAATAATGTCCTACTCCCAAATCTATATTTTAATGTGCATGCCTCAGTTTCTTTTGGAAGAATACTTGGTAATAACATTACTCTGGAACCAAAATTCTCCACATGCCTTTCTTCACTTTGTGCTGAAGGTTTTACATGTTTAGGTCTTTGTAAGATGATATATATATCAGAGACTTTATTCAAATGGATATGTGGAGCCGTGAAAATGGATTCAAAACACAATGTAATATGGCCAGTGCCATTATTAATTTATGATTGGAAAGTGGTAGAGATGATGAAAAGGAGAGAGAAGAGAGTGTGAGATTGAGTAACCGCCAGAACATCTGTTTTCTCTGACACCTTGTAGGGTTAAGAGAACACGTACTCCAGAGTGGACTTTTCTTACACTCAGAATAACTTTGGCATTATGAATAATAACCTCTATCTCAACCCTTTTATGCCCTTCTCCATTTTTTTGTATTATTAGGAGAGGGATATGGTATATTTTCACAAGGGAGGAAGAAGAGCTGCCAACACATAGGTACTCTCATCCTCAATACAAAGAACCTTGTGGAAAACCCTGTATTTCCCAACTTTTGCTCTACCCAAGAAATGTGACAGGAAGAGAGACAGTTCTGATCTGGAATAGGCATGGATCTCTTCAAAAGAGCTTGAAATCAAATGAAGGTTTTCCATCTGCTGCAAAATGCTCCTCATTTCCGTGTGGGTATGTTTTTCCTCCCCTTCACTTTGGTTTCACACTCTAGGGACCGCTGTGGTCATTATCACCACCATCATCATTGCAGGACATGCAAGACTTCACAGATCCCTTGATCTTTATACCTTGTCCCCAAGGGAGGATATGGTTTTCCTCCTTTCCCGTCATTGGCCAGTTCTCCTCCCCATGTAATAAATAAGGTCAGGAGGCTGGTCAGCAGCTGCGCCCCCTCTATTTGTCACAACTATTTGGGCTCTTTCTTCTGCCCATTTGGCTTGAGACCTTCACTCACCCCTCACTTCCTTTCTTATCCCAGTTCAGTGCTTCAAATTCTCTTGGATAATGACATTCCCCTAAATCCTACAATTTAAAAAATATATATTTTCCCCCTAACTGAAAGCTTGGACAAAAATAAGCTATTTTTAAAAGTCAAATTTGCTAAAGATAGTAATAATAGCAATATTTTTCAGAAACATGAAAGGTTTTTTGGAAACCTCACTCCTTTTCATTATGTATCCATTTTCTAGTGATTTTAAAATAAACGACAAGAGCTACATTTATAAAAGTAATTAACCAATTAATTATGTCTTGCATCTGGAAATGGGAAGATTTAGTTGATTTCCAGATGTAGGTCAGCTAAGTGGTCACTTACAATGGGGAATTATAAAATAAGTAATTTATGAATTTGTATTATTATCCAGATATATCCCTCAAGAATTCTTCTTGGTTAATAGAACTGTGATAACCTATACCCTTTTATTCATTTATACTAATGTACCTAATGATTATAAATGGAAACATACTTTCTCTTTATTTAAAGTAGGCATAGAAAGTTAATAAAATAAGGTTATTTTTACTCTGTTACATCCTCATATCTTATTCTCTTCTATATTTACCGTAAGTTTAACTTAAATATTGGCCTTTCAGAAGAAATGTTTTTCACCGACTTAAACACACAAATACACACACACACACACACACACACACACACACACACACATATACATACATACACCACACACAGAGAGAAAGAGAGAATGAGAGTGAGATTTTCTATTTGGAAGTAGTCAGATGTAAATATCCTCCAGAATCAGTATTTGTGGGGAAATAGATGGTCTTAAGGAGGCAGGTACTCGGCCTTCTCTGCAGCCTGTTTCTTGTGTTCTCTCCTCAGCAATCTCCTCTCAACTGCTTTACCTTGTCATCCTGGACTCAGTGCAGACATTCCATCCCAGAGAGGCCTTCTCTCTGCACCCATTTAAAGGAGTTCCTGATTCCTTTTCCTCCTGAACGCTTTTTGGAATCATCTGCTTTATTTCCTTCATGATCCTAGTTTTCTTTGGATAATATCTTTCTTATCCTTTCATTACAGACTCATTGACTGTCTCCACCAAGCACAACATAAGCTCCACTTAATTATCCATTTTGTCCTCAGTGTGTCTCCAGTGACCACAGCGATTCTGGCCACCCAGAAGGTGCTCCATGAAGAAGTATTGAACGAATACATGCTGTGGTCTAAGATGCCATGGCTGTCAAGATCACAGAGGAAAAAAAGATATAAGGTAGTACAAAATTGGAGGGGACAAGGCAATTCCCAAACAAATGACACTGGAATATTCTTCACAAATCACACTATTTTTGTATCATAAAAGCACAAAATTTCAACTTCTCTACCTGTAATCACTACCTAAACAAAATTTATTTTTTAAATTTTTTTATTACCAGAGGTTGCATGCACTCATGAGAGAGGGAGACGACTCCCTCTGCAATGGGGCATGGTCACACTGCAATCCTTTTCCTTCCATTTCTTCATCTCATCAGGAATTGGGCATGCACATGTGCCTATTTTTCCAGCTGGTGGTATCTGACTCCCTATGCCTGGCACTGAGCCAGGGGCTGCACTGTCGGGGCTTACCTGCCGTCACTGCTTCTAAAAGAGAATGGAGGACTTTTAAAATTGTTATGCCTGAAACAACAGGGAGAGAAAAAAAAATTTAAAATAAAATTAAATGAGAAAGAAGGAAAGGAGATACGGTATTGCTAAAACAGTTAAAGAGTTAGAAGATGTACTCTCATAACTCTAAAAGTATTTAATTAAATGAAAAATTGTCTAATTATTATTACAATCAACTTAATTCATACATCCATCACCATCCATAGTACCATCATTTGTGTGTGTGTGTATGCAGTGGTTTTTCGAGTAGAGACTTTTTTAAAAGAATTATTTTATTTAACTTTATTTATTATTATTTTCTAGTTAGATCAGAGAGAAAGGGGAAGTGGGAAAGCAAGCCACCAGTTCTGGGACTTCAAATGCAGTTGGCCATGTGGGAGTTCTGTGCCTTTAACCACCATGCCACCTGCCAGCCCCTAGTAGAGACTTTTTTTATTCCATAACCTAAGTGACTTTCACTGGCGAGGGGACTTTCATCTTAACGCAGATCTTCATAGATCACAGTTATAGTCCTATACTCAGACAGACTTTCTCTTCCTTGTCCAGTCTATGTAACTCTGTGGGAAGTTAGGGGAGTCTTTTGGCTTGGGTCTCCTCTCCTGATGGTTTCTCAAAGGCCCTGTCCTCTTCTTTGGTCAGCAGATAAACATGGTGGTGTGGCAATAGGAACTGAAAAGTGGACAAGCACCATGCTTCACAGAGAAGAAGCAGGAGAAGCCTAGGATCCAATCTGAAAGAGGTCTAGAAATCAGGGAAAGTAGAAAAGAGGACTTATGTACCTTGTTTTTAATTCCTTCACTTACAATATTTTGGTATCGAGTCTAACACTGAAGTCAGGAACAAGCTTCTCAGAGGATTATAAACAGAATAGGACAAAGAATCAAATTTATTGCAGTGGAAAAGGCAGGTTAGAGGTTCCTGGATTCAGAAACAAAGAGAAAATATAAAAGAGATTGGCAATATTACTTTCAAATCAGTTTCATTTTCTTTTTCTCCATCAGGTCATCATCAAGGTGGAATCCACCTTCTTAGAATTACTCTGTTCTATTTAAGAAAAATAGGTTAAAACATAAACCTAAAATTCAACACATTCAAAAGTTACATGACAGACAGCTCTGTGACAGACTTTGTCTTCACTCTCCTGGGGTACCATTCTAAAGGACTGTGAGAACAAGAACCCAGAAACTCACAAAATAACAGTCTTAACGAGGCCCCCAAATTATAAGTCTCATAAACATCTCTCCAGGAGTACTGTTTTTATTGAGGGAAAAAGATATTGGAAGGAAAATGGACATCTGTACTTGTGTTTTTCCTGCTGTTTTCTTTTTCTGGTGTGTCAAATTACAGACTGGATTCATTCAACTAAAGCAAAAGGAAAAGCAAAGTACTACAGCTGCAATCATGAAGCTCATGCGATCACTGTACTTGGTTTCTTGTTCTACAAGATAATCAATGAGACACTATGAGGACAGAATAAAAAGGTCAGTGGTAGACAGGAGTCTGTGGGTGTTGGGGAAGGATGAATAGAAGAGCACAAAAGAATTGTGGGGCAGTGGATCCACACTTGGATCATTATACACTTGTCCAAAGCCCTATAAGGTACCACACCTAGAGTGCACCATAATACATTGAGTATTATGCGACAGTGTGGGCTGATCAATTGTAACAAATGGATTAATGTTAATGGGATGTTAAAAGGGGAAGCTATGTATGTGTGGGGTGCAGTGAGTGCCACAGTCCCTAAGTGTCTGAGGGAGAAGGGTTTTGGGACCCCCTGAGGAAGCCCAGATTGGCAGATGCTCAAGTCTCCTCTATGAAATGGTGTACCATTCGCGTTTAATAAGCATATATCCTCCTGAGTGCTTGAAATAATCTCTAGATCACATGTAATACCAAATACAATGTAAATGCCATGTAAAGAGTTGTTATGCAGAAATTTTTATGTGTATTGTTTTGTACTGTTGTTATTTTCTTTTTCTTTTTTTTTGGGGGGGGGAGTTTTTGCTATAGGGTGCCTGCGTTAGCCAGAAAGACATAGAGAGACAGAGAGACAGAAAGCAAGAAATCACCCCCTGGGGGGGTGGCCACGCTGCAATCCCTTCTCCTCCATTCTCCTCACGGGATCTTGGGCATGCACACACATGTGCATGGTTTGAGTTTAAGCCACTGGGTCCAGGACTCAAACTGTGGTCAAGTACATTGGAGTCCAGCGACATAGCCATGACACTAACTGCTGGTCCCTGTATTATTTTCTATGTATTTATTCTTCAAATATTTTGATTCACAGTTGATTGAATCCACATATGTGGAACCTGTAGATAATGTAGAACTGATTGTTTCTGGGAAATATTTGTACTTTCTTCTTAATTTTTATGATGAATCTAAGAATTCTGTTACTATTAAAGAACTATGGTTATGGAGGTTTTGCCATGATGGAGGGTGGGTGAAGGGTACTCAGATCCTCTCTCTATTTTCACTACTTCTTGTGAGACAAGATAGTTCAAAATGAAAGTTTATAAACCTTAAATAGATATCTGCCTTCTAAGAGTCCATAGTAATAAATTCCTTTAGCTTTTAAACAGGTATAAAAACTATCTTCAGTTTTAACATCAATTACATGTATTCATTCAGGTTAAACATAGAAGAGAAATCCCTGCCTGAAGTGCCTAGGAAGAGATTTTCACACTAGGAGGAAGTATTAGCACATCAAGCTGTGGGCTGGAACATGGCTTCCCAAGTAGTTTATTTAGATGAAGGATGCTTAATAGTGATTTTCACTGCTTTATTTCTCCAACATGAAATTGCCACTTAGCCTCCATAAAGATTTTAATGAAAAAAATTAAGTACATAATCAAATAGTTGCAAACAAACCAGCAAACTAGTTGGATGTAATGGCCTATGGTAGGTCAACTATGTTAGCCTCACATAAGACACATAAATAGAATTATTTCTAAGCCCCCATGAGACACTAATTGAGCAGGGAAATGTAACAAAATTATTTATCCACCCCCTTCAGCTTTTAATTGTTCCCAATTTTAGTGCCTTAGATTCAACTTTTTAAAACAAAAGACTAGATTCTCAAAATGTATAAATGAAAAATAAACAGTTTTAGATGTTTTAATTAAAGTTGAGAATGAAATAATGTAGATTATGCAATTAGGTTTATGTCTGACCAATACATAAGAGAGATTTCTCTTTATAAGCTAAGGGAAAAAAAGAAACTTTCAAGAAATTAATTATGCTTATTTTTGAAACACTATATTTTCTTCAGAAAATGTCAGCTACAATTTTCTTTGTAGGGCTCATTTTGTGTCAGAAGACCTGTGCACATTTTTTTTAACATAATTTCTTAGGAAGGGCTAGAAAAAAAGAAACAAACAATGAGTGATTAAATGAATCCCTAGCTATAGATAAGCACCTCATAAAAAATTATAAATATACCAGATATTAAGGTGGTTTAGTAGATAAATGTGATGCACATTATAAAACATATGTGAATCTATCCATAGGATAAAATAGAGTGGTAGAAGTCTAAATATTCCCACCAGGTAAATAATACATGTGAAGTTGGATAATGCAGACAAATTCTACATATGCATAATACATAACCAACTAAATACATATTTACTTAAGAAGCCCCATAGAGATTTATACTAGACAATTCACTAATATTCATATAATATTAGTATGGAACATATTAAAGGGCATTTGGTCACACATACCAAACATACAAAGACTATGAATGAGTATTATACATCAGCTAATGTTAGCTTTTCACAATGGAATGTGAGACCCCAAGAGAGGTAATTAGACATTATGGTTGAAGGTGACTGGGGCATTCTTTTACCAAGTAACCAATATTTGCAGCAATACATAAAAGTTATGAACAAACTTTCTCTCAGAGCCAAATAATTCAATCATTGTAGCGATCGTAAAGCTACTGATTGAAAAATTATTTTTATGCAAGGCCAAAAGAACCATAATATGTATAGAATATGTATAGAATATTACCTTCATTAAAAGAAACTTGCTTTTCTTTCTTTCAATTGCTACATATATAATTAAATTTAAAATTCATTAATTTTTTTTTTACTCATTCACTTATTTATTAATTTGTTGAACATCAGTGAACAAATGACAGAAATCCCTACTCTTGTAAGGACAACAAACAGGCAATGTAGTATGTCAAACAGAGGAAAATAAGAAAGAAAGGGAAGTGGAAAGGGAATAGTTTACAATTAAAATAATGGTGTCAAGAAAATTGAATTTTGGAGACAGAAAAAAGAAAGGAGCAAGATGTGCAGATAGCTGAGGAGCAACGCCGTAGGCCAAGGAAACAGCAAGTTCAAAGACCTTGAGGTAGAAACAGGCCTTTCTTCAGGGAAGGCAAGTGGGCCTGTGGAACTGTGGTAGGAGGTCAGAATGGCAAAGGGAGGCCCTGGGGTCTAGTGATTTGCAAGCACTTTTTAAAGATTCCAATTTTCAGGGGCTAGGTGGTGGCAAAGTGCTAATGCAATTTGGACCCATAGGGTCCTGAGTTTGCATCTCTGGACCACCTTGAACATCTCAGGCATGGGCCAGCTGGAACTGAGGCTAGATGACCACCTGGGGACTCCGTTGGGGGTGCCTGTTTCTCTGTCTATCTCTCATGGATTAAATAAGAGAAAAAATAAACTTAAAAACTAAAGAAGACTTCAGTTTTCTCTCTGAGACCAGAGAACACTTCTTCACGGAAAGTAAAGAGACAAATTAGCTGGAGAGGAGTTGGTCTGGGAGGCAGCAGAGAACATAGTCAATTTCTCTATTTTCCTTTTGTTTGGAAGCACAAATGGAATTTCAGAAGCTGGCAGACCTATTCATATTAATTATTCCCAAACCTGCTTTCATGTAAATGAGTGAAAAATGAAGTAGATCAAGAAATCTAAGTTCTAATCCAAGCCACAACACTGATACTCTCCTCCCTCCGGCAACAAGGCTTTGGCTCTTTATCTTTACACAAGTGAGAATTAGGTGTGGGCAGACTTTAATATCTTTTCTCTTGTGATTTTTTAAATTAACTTTTAATGGACAAACAAAAATCGTATGTATTTATCATGTTCAAAATATTTTGAAATGTACACATTATGGAATGGCTAAATCAAGCTAAATAACATATACATTACCTCAAATACTTTTTTTTTTTTTGGAGAGGTTTTTGCTATAGGGCGCATGTGCTCGCCAGACAGACAGAGAGAGACATAGAGACAGAAAGCGAGAAATCACCCCCCAGGGGGGATGGTCATGCCGCAATCCCTTCTCCTCCATTCTCCTCTCAGGATCTTGGGCACGCACACACACGCGCCCTGCGTGAGTTTGAAGCCACTGGGTCCGGGACGCGAACTGTGGTCGACTACGTGGGAGTCCAGCGACATAGCCATTACGCTAACTGCTGGTTCTCACCTCAAATACTTTTTTTTGTGTGTGATAAAAGCACTTCAATTCTACTGTCTTGGCAATTTCTTTTCTTTTCTTTTCTTTTTTAAGAGAGATGATTGCTGAAGGGCATATGCACTTGCTGGAGTAACAAGAGAGACAGAAAGTGAGAAATCTCGTCCTGGGAAAATAGCCATGCTGCATTCTGTTCTCCTCCATTCTTCCCTTGGGATCTTGGGCACACATGCACTCATGCCCAGCATGAGTATTTTATTTATTTTTTTATTTTTGAGAGAGATTTCTGCTAACATATGTGCTTGCCAGAGAGACGGAGAGACAGGAAGCATGAAATAAACCCCTGGGAGTATGGCCATGCCGCAATCACTTCTCTTCCATCCTCCTCTCAGGATTTTGAGCATGCACACACACACACCCAGTGTAAGTTTAAGCTGCCAGATTCGAGACTTCAACAGTGGTCAGCTAGGTAGGAGTCCAGCAACATAATCATTCTGTCATCTGCTGGTCCCCCTAGCGTGAGTTTCAAGTCATCAGGTCTGGGATTTGAACTGCAGTCGACTATGTGGGAGTTCAGCAACATAACCATTATGTCATCTGTTGGTCCTGGCAATTTTTAATAATATAAATACACTGCTATTACCTATAGTCACCATGGTCTTTTAAATTATGACCTCTCATACACAAACAATAATAGACAGCAGGTAAATACACCACACGTCTTGTTTCTTCAACCAGACAAACTCAACAGTCTATTTTGATATAGACTTTTTAAAAGTTATTTTATTTAACTTTATTTATTTATTTATTTAGTTGTCCAGAGAGGGACAGAGTGAAAGAGTAAGAGAGAGAGAAAGAAAGTGAGAAAGCAAGCTGTCAGATCCAGGACTCAAACTGCAGTCGGCTATGTGGGAATCCAGTGCCCATAACCACTATGCTACCTGCCTACCCCGATGATACAGAATTTTAAAAGATATTCTATACTTATTAAAGTTGACTTGCAGTCCACCTCTACTGCCTCGACTTGTGAGGACTGTGAGACACTGCGATGCTCATACTGTCCCGCGCGAAGATAGTTAGGGAGGAAGAAATTCAAGCAAGTAGTGGCACCAACCACACAACCTGACAAAGGGGAATTTCCCTCTCTGTCCTGCCCATGACGGGGCTGTGGAATCATGCATTCCAGCCCCTCATTGATACTTGAGGAGCCTGAACTCCAAAGACTCAGGGCCTTGCTCATTTTTTAGTCCACATGCAAGTTAGAGCAGAATTTGGTACTAAAGAGCTTGGAAAAATTCTCTCAGTGCTTGTCCTAAAAAAGAAAACTTCATGGATAGTGAGACTGTACTAATAAGGGGTTAATGTAGCTTTGGCTGAAAGACGACTTCCTAGTGAGCTGATTGCAAGTTTAAGGTGGTAACTAGTGAGAGGAGTCTTTATTTCAGCCTTTATCAGTCAGAAAATGGCTTTTGTTTGTTTGTTTGTTTGCCTTAGAGGATAGAGCTCACTGGAGAGAGAAAGAGAGAGAGAGAGAGAGGAAAAGTGAGAAATTAGCCCCCAGGGGAGATGGTCACTCCACAATCCTGTCTCCATTCTCCTGAGATTTTGGGTATGGATGCACTTGCACCCAGAGTGATTTTCAAGCTGCTGGGTCTGAGACTCAAACCAGCTGCTGACCCCTGGCCATTTCTTAATATGCCAGCAGAATAGTAAAATTATAGCTTGTTCTGAATTCACTGACTACTTTGATTGGATTTTAAAAATCTGGTTTCGTAGTAAATAAACATCAAATCGTGAAGCCTTCCTTGGGTTTTAATGCTTTTCTTCTGGGAGACCATGAAGGAGTCATTCTCACCAACAGAGCATTTGTTCTCATAGTCTTCTGTGTGTCTGGTGTCACCTGCGATCTTGTGCCGAGTAAAATACAAAAAAAAAAAAAAAAGAAGAAGAAGAAAAAGAAAAGAGAAAAGAAAAGAAAAGAAAAATAGTTTGAGAAGAAATTAACTTCTAAACTTAACTGTTTAAATAGCTCAAACATTTCCTACTGCCTCCAGTCCTATGACAAACTTGCAACATAAAAGCAGACCTTTTGGTATACACCAATGGATACAAGGCTTATCTGTCAGGGCATACGCACAGTGCATTATAAGCTCATTGAAAACAGAGATAATAGCTTATTTTTTTCTAGCATTTAGCATGCACTGTTGCTCAGAAAAGTTTAATAACTAAAGACTTATACTCTAGGTTCTGATACATTTGTGAAATTTTAGAAAAAGTAAAAGATATTCATTTAAAACTTTTCCAATGTATACCAGAAGCTATGGATTTTTAAATCAATAATAATAACAGTATTAATAATAATAGGTATATTTATTAAACATTTTCAATGTTTCAGGGGCTGTGCTAAGCTTTACCAATATTTTCTCAGTTCACTCAATTTGATGAAGTAGAATACTGTTATTTATCTCCAGTTCACAGATTTTTTTTAAAAATTAGACTTTTTAGAGATTCAATTCTTTGTTAAATTGCCCAGCTGAGCACTGTGCCCAAAATTATTTATGTTATACCTGACAATTGTTTTATGAAAGGACTTGGCCATGTGGGGCAGTAGTATCAGGAAAATGGAGTCTCATTCTGCTAACCTGAAATCCCATTTTAAGCCCTCTTCCCTAACAAAACAATCAAGGATTGTACAAGGGGACTTCAAAATTTTTGTGGAAAAATGAGCTTATTTTGGTGCAAAAAATTTGAAATTCACGAGTAGTTTTTTTCGTAATACAAATTTTCTATAAGCTTTTGGAAGAAAGACCTCTCTTATTAGAAATTAGAGAATGAAAATCTTTGGATTCACAAAGATCAAAATGATCTGGAATGCCTACAAAGAGCTTTATGTAACATCTTCAATCTTTTAATAAAAATGTCCTGCTGGGAAGTACTGCAAATGCAGAGATGGCCAAGACGTCTCAACTCTAATGAATAAATGATGAGATTTCAGTTTGCTTAAAGGTTAACTAATGTGAATAAAAAACACCAGTTTAGAACAGAGGGTACCAAACACTGCCTGAGACCAGTCTAGTTAGCCTTTCCAGGGAAAGGGACATTTGAGAAGTGTCTCAATGAGAGGCTGGGAAGTAAATCAGGAAAAACAACAACAAAAAAGGTACTGTAACAAAGAACCAGCCTGAGGAAGGGTTAGTGTGTGCCCATAGGATGAAATTTGGCTCCACCAAACTCCCAGTCATTTGAATCACTGTCATTAGTCAACATAATACATAATATATTTATTTTTAAGGATAATAAAAAGAAGGAGCCAATTTCAAAGTGCTTTGACATAAACAAATGTTTGACCTTGAAAACTTCATATACAGGTAAAGATAAAAATATCTAGCTAAGGAAAACTGAGTCTTGGTGGATCAAATTTTGATTGGTGGAGCTGGCTAGGCTAGACTAGCTTGTTGAGGGACAAATGTGAGTTTGTCCTCTTTTTGGGGGGGATATATTTAATAATCCAGTGAATGAACCAACCCAGGAGCTAGAATATAGATAATGACATATGTTTTCCGAGTTTGTTCTTTATGTGCCCTTTGTCTCCAAAGAACTGATTGAGAGAAGGTGAATGGATCAAGTCAAGTGAATCCCACAACCAAATCTCAATCTCAACTCCAATCTCAATGTAAGGGTATCAACCACTTGTCTTTGTCTTTGTCTTTGAAAGATGGAATTATTGGAAGTCACTGAGAAATCATGGAATTGCACATTTTTAGCATTTATTCCTGGCTAAAGTGACACACAGGGCAAGAACTGCCAAGTTAGAAAAGAAAGTCATGGAAGCCTCTCTCCTGGTTGGTTAAGAACATTTTTTGGTACTGATTTAAACTTTTGGAATGAGCAGAATGAATAAGTACATTTTCTCCAAATAATTTTTAATGATAATTACTTATGATTTTGATATTACCTCTTTCTTTGTCAAATTTCATTAAAATTACATTTATTATTCTTTTGAATTTAAATATGTTAATAATTGTGTCTACATGTGCGTGTAGTAATTCACATATTATTTTGACTAATACCTGAAGTTTCTTCATGAAGTCTGATCACATATTATTTTGACTAATACCTGAAGTTTCTTCATGAAGTCTGACTACCTTATACTTAGCAAAATGTTTTTGCTAAAATAAAACACCTTTCCCACTCATATCTTTAATTTCCTTTTAATATCTTTAAATGACTTTTCTTTGCATTATTAAATTTTTAATTTATTTTTTAATTTTAAAAAATACATTTTTCCTCATATCAGGCCACACACTACCATAGTTGTAACTGTTTATGCAGTCTATGATAATTTTTAGATGAGATCGTGTCTGCATGAGCCAGATCTTTGGTTCACCATGTGTTAGGGTGACGTGCATTGACTCCACAATGTTCTAGTAAAAATATTTCCTGGAAACCACTCTCACTTAACAGGCTTCATTAGCAAAGGATTCAAATTGTTCTTCCTTTGAAAATACACATCAGGGAGTTGGAGAACAATTTCTTGTAACATATTTTTAGATATTTATTTTCTGAAAGACTCCAGTCAGAAGATTTGGTGTGTGATCATCATTAGTATAAATTTATTAAAAGAAAAAGACTGCTGCACATTTAACACTGAATAACTAATATAAATAATGTGTAGATCATATATATATATATATGTTTTTGTAAGTGTAAGGTCTAATTTCCCTTAACAAGTCTAGTTGAAAGTAGCATGTTTAATTGATAGAAGACTATACCACATTCATGGTTCTCTAGCAAGTCAAAGGGCTTGTCCATTTTCTTGACATTGTATTTACTTAAATGAGTTTATCTAAAGGGAAGAGTGAGGTTGCAGGCAGCATAGGACAATGTTGTAATTGCCACTAATTAAGTGCCCTCAGCTGTGTCTATACTGGGCCACTGTTTACTTGCTCTGTACATACTCAGCTGTAGGTAGCCACACTAAAAATTCCTCCACTTATTACCTCCCCTTGCTATTCTAATTTCTATGTGGTGAATTATTGACAACTGTGTCACATTTGACTTTTACACTTTGTTCTATGAATAGGTAAACTGAGGATATAATTAATCTTCCTTTTTCTGAATTTTCAGTTTAAAAAGTGTTTTAGGGTAGGTAGATACTGCAGTTGCTCATGTACTAGACAGATGAGATGATTTTCAGGAACAGAAATTTAGAATGTGCTTGGAGTGGTGTTACACTGAGACTCATTCGGCAGCATACTCTCACATATGCTCATTATAATAAAGGCAAATGATTTTAAAAGT
>NW_006159722.1:1216948-1249604 GCF_000334495.1 Tupaia belangeri chinensis
GCAAAGTGCCTGGGAGATCAGCAGGACCCAACCAGCAACAGAGTTAGCTGTGACCCTTGTAGACTTGACCCATTGGCGATGTCTACTTAGCATCGTACTTTAACCACCATAGTCTTTGGTAATACAGATAAATGAGTTAAGTTTTTCTGCACTTTTGCCTTCTAGCCACATTTCTTCCATCTATTACAATACCACTCTACCCCAAGATCCCGAAGACCAAACTGGGTAGAGTATTAACTGGAGACAGCTTTTTCTAGAGTTTTTATATTTGATTAAATTGTAAAGTAGGTTTTAAAGAACAGCAGAAATACACTGACAGAATTTAGAAAGCTCTACAGTCTCTTGTGTTTGGAGATGTCATTTTTAACATCTGCACTCAATTTCAACATCAGCTTGACTATTTTTTATTCCTATTATTTATAAATTTTAAACAACAAACCTTTTAATCTCTACATTTTATGGCACCAATTGCTAAGCAGTGGTATGGAAGATTTTAACAAAAATATTCATTTCACATTTTTCTTTAAGAGATTAAATACAGTATAAGAAATAAAGAAAAAGGACAAAAAAAAAAAAACAGTGATAGTTTCCAACATTGTTCAAAGCATAATATGACAGATGAGTAAGAGTTTATGAAGATAATGCATTCATGATTGAACTATTTGTATATTAAATATGATGTTAGGATATAAATTAACTTAAGCTCTTGAAATTTATAGACAAATTCAAAAATGTAAATCCGCTCAGAAAAGGCTATTTATCTCATTCGTTTGTATGGTAATTGATGGTTTATAATGAAATAATCTGATGCACAGAGCCAAGCTAAATTAGCCTGCCCATAATGTACTATCTTGAAGTGACTTCACATTCTCATTAGAGCCTTTCTAATTTCTAAAACAAAATTAATGCAATTAGTGATCAAATCAATACATATTGATCATGAGTTTCTTCAATAAAGCATGAAAATATTAGGTCAAAAAGAAAGAGCTTTTTTAAGATCATAGATTAATATAAGAATTTTAAGTTGTGAAAAAACAGCTTTGGACTGTTTTCTATTGTAGTTACTATTTATTAGAAAGTCGTAACATTACTTTAACCATTGTTTGGAGGAAATTCAACATAATGTGCTCCATTCCTGTCCCTTCTCAACACATCAATACCGTATTCATTGTCCATATGGATTTTTCTCTCCATAAATATCCAAAAGCAAATTTTTTCTTCATGGTGCAGAATTTCAGATGACTAATTATTCAAAAGCCTTTCTGTCTTTTCACATGCAAATGTAAGCAAGATTCCAGGGAGGAGCACACCTGCCCCCAACCTCTGGACCCAGTAAAGGTACCTGTGGTGGAATGGGCTGTGGTTAAATGTATGCAGGAAGGACTTGAAGCCGGGAATAAAAAAATCAAAACACATTTGTCGAAATCAAGAGACTGTTGCTTTTCTACATACTAATCAGCTTATTTCAGTGTGAAATAAAATACTTCTACTAGGAAAAAAAAAAAGCCCCCAACCCAGGGGCACCCCCGCTCCTAACCAAATGGATTCTGAAATGTAGTTTAACTGGTATCTACTCTTACCATATACAGGGAAACTAGAGATGAACTATCTTAACTACTCAACTTACCATTTTAAAAGTCAGCAGATCATGTAGAGTATGGGGGAAATTTCTGAGTAAACCCAGAAAAAGAGATCATATTGTTGGGTCAAATCTGCCTTTCCGGTCCTGCAAAACCTTGAGAGAGAGCCCTTAGCCCAAATCAGAAGACTGCAACTGTAGTTATGGCCAGCTTATTTGCTTCTGCATCTCGAGGACGTGTTAGGGCAGGAGCCACTTTTCCTAACTCATATTTCATGAGTGTATCTCCAGAGGCTTTATGGCATGTGAATAAATTCCCTTTCTGTCTAGGATAAATTTCAATGGCTTTGTTTTTTTAAAACGTAATTAATTTGAAGTTTTTCTTGCAATTTTCACACCATATGAACATGAATGAAGCTTCTCATGGCATGTAAATTTATTAACTGTGATTACTGAAAAGAATGGCAGCAACAGGTGTACGTTTTATTTTGTTTACAGACTGGTCCCGTTTATGTGCAAGAGATATCGCAGATTTTGAGTTCAGACACTTACTCACTAGTGGGGAATTCTTTGGTGCTTCTGGTGAAGTGGCCTGGTAGAATGGATTTCCTGTCATTACTAATATCAGAGTTTTTGAAATTAGAGAGTTATTGGTGAAAATAGTACATTGATATTTGCTAAACCATGTTGAAGTCTCTTGAGGAGGTTAGTGTATGTGTTTTCAGGTAGCACATTTTAAGATTACGACTTAGGACAACATTGCCCTAAGAATGTTTTACTAGTCACTGGCTATTTCTGATGCTTTGGCAAACTAAGATTCCACGGATGAATATGAAGTTGTGAAATGCTTCATTGACACTATCATTTTGTGGGAAACTTATTTATTATATACATTAATATAATGAAGCTCTGAGAAATCCTATAGTAAAGAAGTTATTTAACTCAACAATTCCCAAAGTAATTTGGTCACTCAATCTTTTGATTTTTCTTCTACAAGCTGTTAAAGTTCCTTTGGATCTACTTTGGTATATTCTCTCTTTGCTTTGTTGAATGACAGGAAAGCCATAAAGTCTAAATTCTGAAGATTGGCTGAATGACAACAGCCATTTCACATTTAATTTTTGCCATGAGGACAGAGCAGGCAAATCCCATTGATCAACATACTTTCTCCCTAGTACTAAAGTTTTGATCCTTAGCCAAAACTATTCAATCAAACCACTCAGATAGATAATAATACTACTACCTAATAATATACTATGATAATACTAGTACCGCCCATTACATTATATTATTAATGTAATTATATTAGTACCATCTATTCAGGAATCCTTCACTTTCTCAGAAAAATATTAAATAACTCTTCAAAAAATAATAAACATGGGACCTGCAGATGGCATGATGGTTGGGGCACTAGACTCCCACATGGTTGACCATGGTTTGTGTCCTGAATCTAGTAGCTTGCTTTCTCACTTTCTTCCCTCTATCTGTCTCTTTAGTGAGCACATGTGCCCTATATCATAGTAAGAACAAATAAAATACAATAAATATTAAAAAAATAAGCACAAGAGGGAATCAGCAATTAGCGTAATGGCTATGTCGCTGGATTCCCACGTAGTCGACCGTGGTTTGTGTCCCGGACCCGGTGGCTTAAAACTCACGCCGGGTGCGTGTGCATGCGTGCCCAAGATCCCGAGAGGAGAATGGAGGAGAAGGGATTGCGTCGTGACCATCCCCCTGGGGGGTGATTTCTCGCTTTCTGTCTCTATGTCTCTCTCTGTCTGTCTGGTGAGCGCATGCGCCCTACAGTGAAAATCTCTCAAAAAAATAAATAAATAAATAAGCACAAGAAAGAAAAATATTACAATTCTTTTGCCACAAATATTTTTATGGATATTTTTCCTACTATTTTATATAAATAAAATTGGATTATAACTTATTTATTTCACTCCATGATACGTAGTCAATATGTCTCTATATCAATGAAGCCATCACATTATTGTTTTTTGATTGTATGCATGCACTGCGTCTTTAAAAAGTCCGAAAAGATGTACAAGTCAGTGAAAAGCGGTGCGTGTGATTGCTTCAGTGTGCTTTTGGTAGGTATATGACAGAGGCAGACCCTGGATGGATATCACTGCTGTGCTGAGGTAGGAGAGAGGCTGGGAAGATCTGTTTCTTCTAGGGACAAATCAGCTCTGCAGAGGGATACCAAGGACCACATGGAAGCTGAAGATACTGCCAAATTCTGCTCCTCTCATCTCTCTTCCTCCTCCTTCAATCTGTCTTTTCTTCTCCTACTTTAGTGTCTTTGGATGGTTGACCATGGTTTGTGTCCTGAATCTAGTAGCTTGCTTTCTCACTTTCTTCCCTCTATCTGTCTCTTTAGTGAGCACATGTGCCCTATATCATAGTAAGAACAAATAAAATACAATAAATATTAAAAAAATAAGCACAAGAGGGAATCAGCAATTAGCGTAATGGCTATGTCGCTGGATTCCCACGTAGTCGACCGTGGTTTGTGTCCCGGACCCGGTGGCTTAAAACTCACGCCGGGTGCGTGTGCATGCGTGCCCAAGATCCCGAGAGGAGAATGGAGGAGAAGGGATTGCGTCGTGACCATCCCCCTGGGGGGTGATTTCTCGCTTTCTGTCTCTATGTCTCTCTCTGTCTGTCTGGTGAGCGCATGCGCCCTACAGTGAAAATCTCTCAAAAAAATAAATAAATAAATAAGCACAAGAAAGAAAAATATTGCAATTCTTTTGCCACAAATATTTTTATGGATATTTTTCCTACTATTTTATATAAATAAAATTGGATTATAACTTATTTATTTCACTCCATGATACGTAGTCAATATGTCTCTATATCAATGAAGCCATCACATTATTGTTTTTTGATTGTATGCATGCACTGCGTCTTTAAAAAGTCCGAAAAGATGTACAAGTCAGTGAAAAGCGGTGCGTGTGATTGCTTCAGTGTGCTTTTGGTAGGTATATGACAGAGGCAGACCCTGGATGGATATCACTGCTGTGCTGAGGTAGGAGAGAGGCTGGGAAGATCTGTTTCTTCTAGGGACAAATCAGCTCTGCAGAGGGATACCAAGGACCACATGGAAGCTGAAGATACTGCCAAATTCTGCTCCTCTCATCTCTCTTCCTCCTCCTTCAATCTGTCTTTTCTTCTCCTACTTTAGTGTCTTTGGGATTGAGGCCTCTCTCCAAGGTTAGAGCACTAACTTGAAGATGACATTGGCCCTAGAGACTGTCCTTGCAAGTTGGAACCAACACTGCCCTTTCCTCATATTCCTCAGGACAGGATATTCAGGGCCCTCTGTGGTGATGGGGGACTCAGTGGAACTTGTTGGCCAGCTAATGCTGCCATAAAGATACCCAATAGCTACCATTTTTCTCAAAAAGATGACCCCCCCTGGATTGGCCCCTGATTTCTGGTCAGGCTCTAGAAGCTGTATTTTATTACTGTGCATCCTGATCATGCAGTAATCATAACAAGAGCTAAGAGTGCTTCTATTTTATTCTGTTTTATTTTACATTTGAGGGTACTCCTTATAAACATGCTGTGTATCCTTATCTAAAGATTATAAGAATGGTTGTAATAAAATAAGGAAACATATAACCAGATTTTCTGAGAAAATAGAATCTACAACTCACTACTTTTTTTTTTAATTTTTAAAGACTTCTCTGAAGGCCCCAGTCTGAATTAAATGCTCCCTTATTTACATTTCCCAACTATTTTACACATTCCTGTGACTCCTAACACTCTACACTTGTTTACCTGTCTGTCATTGCCTGAGCATGTGAGCACCTGAAGGATAAGCCATTCTCTCTTATCTTATTTATTTACTTAAACATTTTTATAATTAAGCAGAGACCCTGACACTACGTATGGAGACAAGAGCTCTTTCTCCAGGTTGAAAAGTGGTGGAAAACATGGACTCAGGAGTCCAAGGCTCAAGTGTCTGTTCACCATGGCTTACGGCAAGTGATCCACTTCCCTTTGGGTTTCTTCATCTTAAAATGTAGATAATAATTGTACCTAATTTATAGGGTTATCCTGTGTAATAATATGTTGATTTTTATAGTGCATTGATAATTATGCCCAACCCACAATATTATATGTCTATTAATTTAATTTTAATGTGGTCATATCGAATTTCTCCCCAAGCCTCTGATTCTTCACAAGTGAAGTAAAGAACAGTGATTTAAAATGAAAATGTCTAGTGCCTAGTGCACAGTTCCTAGAATATTCTACTGACTCAGGGACCACTTTCTGGGTCATACGTACTCCATTGTATGTGCCTCTGAAAGTTCTGCGTGAAATGAGCAGTAAGTACAGGAAGGATGAACTCTGTAGGTATTTCTAGGTCTTCTTGCTCTGACTGCTCCTCATTGCACATCTATAGTGATTGTGCATTAGCTTCTTTAGCTAAATTATACCTCCCTTGGTCGTTGTTGCTTCACGTGAACAGATCAGACTATATATGCTTACATGTGAATACTTATATTAAAATAGTAAGGAGCGTTCAGTCTTGTGTTTTCTCAACTTCCACTTATAAGCATGACATTTTGTAGTGTAGATGAGAAAAAAAAATCATAGCTGCCTTCAGACTAGAGATGGGAAGGAGGTCTATTTTTAATGGCATTGAAATAAGAAGTGAACCTAAACTCACCATTGCTTATTTATGGCTATAGTTATTTCTCTCTGGTACGTCCCAGAGGGTTACTTTCTGTTGTTAATTGGAACTTCTAAGCCATTTTTATTTACAAAGTGTTTTACAGTCATTGGTATTGATGACTTATAATTCCCTCATGAGTTAGGTGTCAGGATGAGGCATTGACACAGGCTCCACTCTCAGGAAGCTGAGACGTGAGGGTGGATAAATCTGCCCGCCCCCTCCCACATGGCAGCCATGGGGTCCTGGTTTGCTTTATTTTGGCCTGTCAGATTTGTATTACCTTCTCCATGTGCACTGATAGCAGTTACGATTGGATTCCCGGATAAACCGCCTTCTGAGGAGAGACAGAGAAAGAGTGACACAGAATCCACTTAGCAATTCTTTTCTCTCTCTGTTCTCCATTAAAATGAATTGTCCTTGGAACTGTATGTCTTTCAGCACACTTATTTTGTTTTTTAAAGAAGTAAAGACAAATAACAGCCTGTTTATTGTTAAATTTGTAGTGCCAGTCATGACAAGCATAAGGATAGTAACACTTTTGCCAGCAGGGTGCTTATCTGTTTTACTAGTTCAGAAGGACTTGATTGATGTGAAAGACCAAGGTCTCCGTAAAGATAATTTAGCCATTTCCATACAGTTTATGCTTGTGTTAGTTGTATCCTGCAGGGGAGTCCCAGGGGGTGGCTTTGTTGACCTTCCCTCTAAAAGGTAACACATAGGAGATTCCTAAAGGAACCATCGTCTAACAAGACTAATGATGGCTTCCATGCCTATTATCATTCTGAGACATAGAAGGAGGCTTTAGAAATGCAGTACCACATTCCTCCCTTGATGTTTCCCATGATCTATTAAAGCGTTATGTGGCAGATAAATTAATCATCAAAAACTTACTGGTAAGTCTTTACAAATAATAACCAGGTGTACTTTGATTATCTTTGATCCCAATATATATTTTTGCTGCCTCTAAAGAGAGGATACATGGCAGTCTGTGTTTTACTGGCAACTAATCTGAGGGACTCAAGAAAGGAAGCTATTTTCCTCCAGTATTTTTTCTCTTCTTTTTTTTATTCATAAAGTTAGAAGTGCTAAAAAGTTCTTTGCTCAGTTAATAGCTCATGATAACCAAGATCACTTTTTCATCTTGCTTTGCTGAAGTGTGAGTATGAAGTATTTTCACTGTTTATTATTCCAACTCTCCTCCCATTTGATTTATTTCTCTCATTCATTGTGACTTAGTATTTAAAAGTTTTGACCAGAGGACATGCTTCACATCTTGTGTGCATTAGATGGTCCGTGAAACACTGAATTCCACTTAATGCCGTCACTTTAGATTGAGGTGGATTCATTTTTTTCTAATGTGTTTTTGTCACATTAACCACTTTCAGAGCTTACATGCTCTACATTCCAAAAATAAAAGAAAAAAAATGATACATGGACTAATGCGAGTGTAACTATCAAGTAGATATATGTAAGACAAATAAAAATCAATTATAACAC
This sequence comes from Tupaia belangeri chinensis, assembly GCF_000334495.1. Taxonomy (NCBI): domain Eukaryota; kingdom Metazoa; phylum Chordata; class Mammalia; order Scandentia; family Tupaiidae; genus Tupaia; species Tupaia belangeri. Next base: position 1,224,718 of record NW_006159722.1, read on the forward strand.
AGAGCAGGATTAGTATCATAAATGGTTTGATCATTATTATTAAGAACAATACTGGGGACCAGCAGGCGGCATAATGGTTACGTCGCTAGACTCCCATGTAATTGTCTGTGGTTGGAGTCCTGGAACCACCAGTTTAAAACTCACGCTGGACACGTGTGCTTGTGTGCCCAAAATCCCAGGAGGTGATTTCTTGCTTTCTGTCTCTCTGTCTCTCTTTGTTTCTCTGGCAAGTACACATACCCTATAGTAAATCTCTCTCTCTCTCTCTTTTAAAAAAATTATTTAATTTTATTTATTGAATTATTTATTTTAATTTGACCAGAGACAGAGAGAGAGAGAGAAAGAGAGAGAGAGAGAGAGGGCAAGTGAGAAAGAAAGTCACCAGGTCTGGGATTCGAACCATGGTTGACCATGTGGAAGTGTCCAGTGCCTTAACCACCATGCCACCTGCTGACCTTACAAAAATCTCTCTTAAAAAAAAACAATACTGGGCCAGCTGGTATGGTAGTGGTTAAGACAACTGGACCCCACAGGGCAGTTTAAATCCTGGACCTAGAGGCTTCGAAAACAGCCTGGGCACGTATGTGTGAGTACTTCAGATCCTAAGAGGAGAATGGATAAGGGATTGTTCTGTGGCCATCCCCCCTGGGAGAGGGTGCTTTCTCACTTTTCCTCTTTATCTTGGTTCCATTTCTCTTTGATGAACACATGTGCCCTTTATCACAATTAAAACAAAATAAAAAAATATATTTATATAATTCTGGAGAAACCTACATTTATAGAATTTTTTTTTGAGTAATTAAACTAGGAACAGCACCATGAATGTAGTAATAGAGATGAGTGGCAACAGAAGAGAAAGTTTATGTCAGCAACCAATAGATTAAATACAGAAGTTTCAGAAAGAAAGAAAGGAAGTTTACTTGAAATCCTGTTCACATCACAGATCTCTACAATTTACTCCATTAAGTAACATGTTTTGGGGAGATAATAACTTTAATTGACATTTCAAAATTTTTCTTAAAAACAATTTCTTTGTAGAGGTGTAAATTAACTCTGTATTTTGCTCATTATCTAAAGGACTGCTTTATGGCCTTGTAACAAGATATAAGAATCAGCTGGGAGGGAGAATAAAGTGAAAATGATTTTTTTTCTGGATTGTCAAATTCATTACATGAGAACAATATCTTTAACTCTGAGACACTGATGTTGATAATATGTATTTTTACTTTTAAAAAGTTTATATTGAAGGGCCAGCAGATGACATAATGGCTAAGTTGCTGAACTTGCATGTAGTCGATTTTGAGTGGCGTGGCCATCCCCCTTGGGGAGTGATTTCTTGCTTTGTGTCTGTCTGTCTGTCTCTCTCTCTCTCTGTCTCTTCAGGAGCCTTGTCCTATAGCAAAAAAATCTCTCTCTAAAAAAAGGAGTTTATATTGCACACATTATTTGGAAGCAAAGATAATTAAATCTTCATGAAATGTCAGTTATAACTAATTTTCTCTGGAACTTGCAATATATCAGGATGTTGATACAGCTAAATTTTTCTTTGAAAGGAGAATGATTCTTGGACCAGCAGGTGATGTGTTGCATAAGGTGCTGGATTCCCACATAGCCAACCATAGTTCAAGTCCTGGACCTGGCAGCTTGCTTTCTCACTTTCTCTCTTTCTCTCCATCTCTCTTTATTGAGTACATGTAACTTATAGAAAAATTTTAAAATGAAATAATAATAATAGCAAATAAAGTAAAATAAATAATTCTTTTTTAAAAAAAGGAAAACGATTTTTGGAGGTAGTAAAGCTAGCATCTGTTATGACAATAGCTAAAATTCACCAAACATTTATTATATATCAAACAATATTCCAAGTGCTTTATGTGTGAAAGCATCATAACCCAGTAGATACTACCTTTCCCTATTTAGAGATGAGAAAATAGAAGCCAAAGAGAGATAAAGTGAATTGCCCCAAAACATGGTTAGTAAGGAGTTGAGTGATGATGAATGAGACAAAGTATGCTATCTACTGAAAAATTGTAAGACCTCAGTAATTTAAGTTTTTCTTTTTCTTTTCTTGGTAAGACTTATGGATGATCTAATGCCACTTGGGTGTTTTATAATAATGAAATCAAGGTCCAGAGAAGTTAAGTGATTTGCTCAAGGTCATGCAGAGAGTTAATGATATATACATAAAGTGCTTTTGAACCCTAGCCTGCCATTTTAATGGACCAGTATGGTAGCCTACATTGGACCAAAATAGTACCAGAAGTGAATGAATCTTATTCAGAGATCAGAAGAAATGCAAAATAGTTAAATAAAATTAACCTTCTCTTTAGCTAGAAACAAGGCACATTTGGGAGTAAAGAGCATGAATCAAGACCACCAGGGGAACATTTATGAGGAACTGACATTTTTCTCAGGTATGATCCTAACCACCTATCACTACCTCCTTATCCTTTATCTGTACTTTTTAGTGACCTAAATTTAGATTTATAATGTTATGCTGTCTAAAGCCCATCTGCCCTGCAAGGCCTTCTATTTTAAAGTATTAGTGCTTTAATAATCCTTTTCTGAGGACTTAATGAGACAGCTAAAATGACATTGAATGCTGATCTTTTAAGTACTGTAGCATTTAGAAAGAGAAAATAATTTGACATAAAAAGGGTTTCCAAGTATGCTTTATTCCAAACAATGTAAATAACACTTTTATGCTTACTTGTAAAAATATCCAAATTTTAAAAAGGGATAAAATTTTGGAAGGCTGTTTACAATATGAATAATGCTGCATATTTACTTAAAGACCACGTACTTTGAGATGCTCAACAGAGGTCAGATTTTGAAAGTAAAACTTACTCTATCCATGTAAGGGTTATCCAATATGGTAGCCATTCTTTCCATTTGAATCCCTGGAAATGAACTGGGAGCATGGAGAAGTTATTCGTCAAGAGTAAAATAAGGCAAACATGGATTGTTCCTGAATCTACCTGCATGATATTAGTAATAGTTGTACAGATTATAGTAATATTGAGAATATATCATTCTTGGATTTAAGACTAAATCATTATTTTGAGTGCTTAGACTTCTGGACTAGTCTGACTAAACACTGTTTTTCTAGGTTTTTCCTCCTAATAATTGGACTTTCAAGTGGAGAACAGAAATTCATGAGAGACATTTTTATACCCCATCCCTTTTCCCTGAACTCGGTGAAGAAAAAAAGGAAGGAGTCTTCTCCAAAGAGAGAAAGAATTTCTTCCTATCATAGGAATAAGGTTTCCATTTTTAACAACAACAACAACTACAACAAAATAGGACACCCACTCACAATTAAATTTCAGTTAGAGAATTAATAATACTTTATACAGGTATGTCCCATGAAATATTTTCATTCCCTGTATTTCACCCACCAATTCCACTTAGAAAAGACTTTCAGTCCACTTTTGTAGAAAGGGGGAGTCAGCATTGTTCCAGGTACTCGGGGTGCCTGTAGAAACCACTGCCTCATCAGGGTCATGAAAGAACATCTTTGCTGATACATGTTAGTACATGTAATAGCAACAGCATTGTCCAGTGTTTGTCTTGTATCAGGCTCAACTGGACACATAGCCATTGAGTCTTCTCTATATATGGAGCCAAACTGATGGAGGAGAAATGGTCAGGCATTCCAGAATTGGGTCACTTAGGCAAAAATAATCTGTAAATCATTTTATGTTATATTGATATGAGCCACACATATTTTAAGCATAGCATTGAAGTCTATATTCAAACTATTGCATTATAATCCAAATTACTTGCTATATTTAAGGTCTATCAGTTTCATCTAATTTAGGGCATAGTTTGCTGACCAAAGAAATAAACTTTATTACTAAGAGGCATCTGTTTGTGGCCCTCCTGCAGAGATCCCCTAAAGAGGATTTTCCCAGCTATCCCTCCTAACTCTATGGCAATAATCAAGTCCAAATCATTTGTCCTTTCTCAGCCTTAGTTTTCTTACCACTTTTATATGATGTGTAGGAAATGACACTGTAATAGTCAGAGGGGTAAAATTTAGCTGAATGATACAACCAGAGCAAAGATTGGCTAAATTATCCAGGAAGTATTCAAATAAATATCGTGCTGATTTTTTTAAATGGTAAAGCAATTTCCAGAATAATAATTATAGTTCTACACTTCACTATTTTTTTCAAACTTAATCTAGAAAAAAGGCACATGCCATCTCAAATGAATTTAGATGTATAATGTGGGGGAAAAAAGCTCAAAACATTACCTTATTCAGTTTTTTAAAAAATCCAGTGAGTTATTTGCACCCAGGAAAAGAAAAAAAACTAACAAAAATTGGGCTGAACACCTTTAATTTATGGTTTGACTGATAAGAATGATGAGACTTTGACTAATCAATACAGTAAAAGGTATGTGAGAAGCGTTAAACAAAGGAGGAAAGCCAAAGGACCATATCAAAAGGCATGTTTTCAGCATAGCTGTTTCCAAATTGGTAGGCAGGCTTCTCCTGCAGCATAGGAAGGGTGCCTAGTGACCCCTAGCTGAGGAATCTATATAGCTCTGTGCCCTTCCCCCACCTGACAGACAGCTAATGTCCCAGGCTGCTGTCCCTGCACTCCTTAGCTCCCTCATGCACTCAGCCCCCAGGATAGAGTGTGGCTCTCTATACAGCAAAGCACCCTGCTGATGTGGACTCTCTGTGTCTGCTGTCCATATCTTCTGTGTGTTTTAGTAAGCAAAACTTGCACCTGCTTCTCTCTCTCTCTCTCTCTCTCTCTCTCTCTCTCTCTTTCTCTCTCTCTCATTTTAATGATATTTTACTCTCTAGTACTTATATCCAAAAGGAAAATGCTGAGTGATATAGTGGTCCAGAGCCTCAAAGACACAGTTATGAGGTATGAGCATGCTCTGCCCTGGAAATCCAGTGCATTGTGAATAATGACCTGGAAAAGCAGCCAGTGTGTACCTGCAGGTCTTTGCACTAGGAGCATCCCACTGGCTCCTCTTCTATTCACTTTTAGTAAGTAAGACAAGTACTGACATGGAAAAGGTTTTAAATAAAATCTTCCCCCAAAAATATACCAGTTTGGATAGCTTTATTTTTTTTTTTTCCTTTTTAAAGAGAGGTCTCACTGGAGAGACAGAGAGAAAGAAAATACCTCCCGGGGAGATGGTCAGCTCCCAAGAAGGATGGCTCTCAGGATTTTAGGCACACACACTCACACTCAGCATGAGGTTTAAGCTGCTGGGTACAGGACTCAAACCATAGTCAACTATGTGGGAGTCCAGTGACATAACCATTACACGATTTGCTAGTCCCCTAAGTTGGATATCTTGGGGAGCCATGGCTTATTTTTTTAAAGAATTATTTATTTATTTAATTCTATTTGTTGTTGTTGTTGTTGTTATTCTTATTATTATTAAATTTGACCAGAGAGAGACAGGGGAAGAGAGAAAGTCAAAGCAAGAAAGCAAACTGCCAGCTCTGGGACTCAAAATACTGTTGGCCACATGGGAATCCAGCACCTATAACCACCGTGCCACGTGCAGTCCTCGATGGCTGATTTTTTTTTAAATGGTACTTGGGGACCAGCAATGGCACAATAGTTACATTGCTGGACTCCCACGTAATCGACTACAGTTCAAGACCCAGACCACATGACTTAAAACTCACACTGGGCGCAGGTGCATGTGTACCCAAAATCTTGAGAGAATGGAGGAGAAGGGATTGCAACATGGCCATCCCCTCAGGGGCTGATTCTTCACTTTCTGTCTCTGTCTCTCAGGTGAGCTCTTGAGGCCTATAACAAAAATCCTAAAATTTAAAAAAAATATTTGATATAATTTTAAATGTATTGAAATGAATATATTTAAGTAAAAAGTAGTTTTTGTTAAACTTTATCTAACAAAAGAACAAGGAATGTTGTTTTTATATTCCAAGACGATTATGTTTCAGGATTTTTTTTTTTAAGAGAAGCTTTTGCTTAAGGGTACATATACTCACCAGAAAGGCAGAGAGAAACAGAGACACAGAAGACTAGAAATCACTTCCCCTCCACGGGGGATAGCCACACCCCAATATCTTCTCCTCCATTCTCCTCTCAGGATCTTGGGCTCCCATGCACAGGTGCCCAGCATGAATTTAAGCCACTGAGTCCAAAACTCCAACCTCAGTCAACCATGTGGGAGTCCAGTGACATAACCCTTATGCCATCTGCTGATCATGTTTCTGGAATTCAGATAAACTAAGAGCTTATGTCTTAAGCTACTATTAAGCTATTATTTAAGGAAAAATAGGACCCAAACCCATCACTGGGAAAAGCAAAAGTTCAAGTGTCCTGAACAAATCTTGTTGTTACCTTTGTGATCCTCCAATTCAGTTGCATTATTCTGAGCAGTAGTTTCTATACTTCAAAGACCAGGAGACAGCATAATACAGTTAAAGTTACAGAAACCTTGCAGACTCATCTCAGTGGTCCTGGTTGTAGGATGTGAATGGGTATACCTCTAGAATTAAGAGAATGGTGATTGGTTCTAACCCACCTGATCTGGCATGGTTTGTAATAAATCATGCAGCAGCTGAAAAACCAATATAAAAGTTACTTCCGCACATACAGAAATGGGTTCCATAAGTGAAATGCAAAATAATAAGTGGCAATGGATTATCCAATTATATTCATTCTCCTTTTATTTTTGAAGATTGTGGTCCTGAGGTTGGGGGTTACATCTATCTTACACATTTTTCCCCCAGAAATGCTTGGCATGTAGCAGAAACTCATTGCATTCCTCTTGAATGAAGGAGCTGTGGGGATGAATCAAAACTAAAGCATCAGATCTGAAAGAACAATTAAATAAACAAGCACATGCAAGAAGATGGAAAGAAGGCAAATGGATCACCTAAGATTGTGCCTCAGAGTATTGGAAAAGCAACAGCAAACATCCAAAAAAAAAAAACAAAAAAAAAAGAGAGAGAGAGAGAGAGAGAGAAAACTCCAGGAGAAAGGAAATAATATAATAAAGATCCAAATGGAAATAAATGAAATAGAAAATAAATAAACTATACATAAAATAAATCAAAGTAAAAGCTGGTCCTTTGAAAAGATAAACAAAATCAATGCACCACTAGTGAGACTTATTAAGAAGAAGAGAGGAAGGGACGAAGTGAATAAAATCTGCAATGAAGCAGGCAATATAAAACAGACATAGTAGAAATACGAAACATCATTAGAGGATACTAAGAACAACTATATGCCAAGAAACAAGACAATTTGGATGAGATGGACAAATTCCAGGACACATATAATCTACCAAGATTGAGCCAGGAGGATATAGAAAGTCTGAATAGGCCCATTACAAGCCAGGAGATTGAATCAGTAATAAATAACCTCCCAACAAAGAAAAACCCTGGCCATGATGGCTTCATATCTGTATTCTACAAAACTTTTAAAGAAGAGTTAACCACCATTTTGCTCAAGTTATTTTTAAAGATCCAAAAGGGTGAATCTCTCCCTAATTCATTCTACGAAGCCTCCATCACCCTTATCCTTAAAACAGATAAAGACAGATATTCCATGGAATACTATTTAGCCATAAAAACCAACAAGGTCCTGGAATTTGATAAAAAGTGGACAAATGTGGAAGATTTGTTGCTGAGTGAAGCAAGTCAGGCTATAAAAGATATTGCATGTCTCCACTTAACATATACTGACTTTCTGCACTCTATGGTAGAGACTGAAAGATTGGAGAACATAAAAGTATTAAAAATTATAATGGACTGGGACCAGCAGATGGCATAGTGGATAAGGCACTGGACACTCCCACATGACCAACCATGGTTCGAGTCCTGGACCTTGTGGCTTCCTTTCTCACTCTCTCTCTCTCTCTCTGTCTCTCTGTGGTCAAATTAAAATGAATGAATGAATGAATGAATGAATAAAATAAAATAAATAATTATTTAAAAAAATATAATGGACACCAGAGACAAAGTGGAAATAGAGTGTGAGAGGGGAAGAGCATAGGAAATTTGGGGGGAAAATGGAGAGGTAAGACACTTGTGGGACACAGATAGGTTTATTATCTGTTGATGAGGATAAGTATGGTGATCTCACCTGGGCTGGACTGAGGTGTATATCATGCTGCATAATGTCTCTTCACAATCTAAATATTGTACAGTGATTTAATGTATGAATAATAATAAAAAATATATTTTTAAAAAACAGATAAGGACAGTACAAGGAAGGAAAACTATAGACCAAAATCTCTAATGAATATAAACGCAAAGATTCTCAACAAGATACTAACAAATCGTATACAACAAGTTATAAAAAAGATTATACATCATGATCAGATAGGCTTTATTCCAGGAATACAAGGTTGGTTCAATAGATGCAAAACCATAAATGTAATACACAATATCAACAGAAAGAAAGATAAAAACCATATGATCATATCAATTGATGCAGAAAAATCATTTGATAAGATGCAACATCCCTTCATGATTGAGACTCTCAGAAATATTGGCATAGAAGGAATATTTCTCAACACAATAAAAGCTATCTATGAAAAACCCATAGCTAACATCATCCTGAATGGAGAAAAGCTGAAAGCTTTTCCACTAAAAACTGATACAATACAAGGATGCCCATTTTCTCCATTCTTTTCCAATATAATACTGGAAGCCCTCACCAATGCAATGAGAAAAGAGAATAAAATAAAAGGCATTCAAATAGGAAAAGAAGAGGTGAAACTCTATCTGCAGATGACATGGTTGTATATATAAAAGACCCAATGGTATCCATGAAAAAAATTCCCAGAAGTAATACATGAATACAGTAAAGTTGCAGGATACAAAATCAACATACAGAAATCTATAGCATTTCTATATACAAAACCACAGGCAGACTGAGATAGAACTGAAAAAAGTAACTCCATTTACCATAGCAACAAAAAGTATAAACTACCTAGGAATAAATCTAACCAAAGAAATTAAAGACCTCCACAAAGAAAACTAGAAGAGCTAATAAAAGAAATTGAAAATGACGAAAGGGACCAGCAGTTGGCGTAATGGCTATATTGCTGGACTCCCATGTAGTTGATCACGGTTTGAATCCTAGACCCAGAGGCTTAAACTCATGCTGGGCATGTGTGCATGTGTGCCCACGATCCTGAGAGGAGAATAGAGGAGAAAGGATTGTAGCATGGCCATCCCCCCTGGGAGGTGATTTTTTCACTTTCTGTCTCTCTATCTCTGTCTTTCTGGTGAGTGCATATGCCCTATAGCAAAAACTTTTCAAAAAAAAAAATGACACAAAAATGTGGAAAGACATCCCATGTTCCTGGATTGGAAGAATTAATATAATCAAAATAGCAATTCTACCCAAATGAATCTACATATGTAATGCAATTCCAATCAAAGTACCAGACATATTCTTTACAGATCTAGAAAAGACAATCATAAAATTTGTCTGGAATCATAAAAGACCTTGTGTTGCCAGAGTAATCTTGCACAAGAAGAGTAGAGTGGGAAACATCTTACTCCCAGACCCAAAAATATACTACAAAGTGGTGGTTATCAAAACAGCATGGTACTAGCACAGAAACAGATAGATGGACCAATGGAACAGAATAGAGTCCCCAGAAATAGATTCCCAAACATACAGTCAATTGATTTTTGATAAGGAGTACCAGTCAATCCAGTGGGAAAAGGAAAACTTCTTCAGCAAATGGTGCTGGAAAAACCAGAAATCCACCTGCAGAAAGATGAATCTGAACCCCTACCTTTCACCATTGACAAAAATCAATTCAAGGTGTATCAAAGATCTAAACCTTAGACCTCAAACTATACAAATGCTCTTGGAAAACTCTGGGAAAACTCTGTGAGACATTGAGGTAGGCAAATACTTCTTAAATAAGACCCCCCAAAATACAGGCAATAATCTCCAAAATAGACAAGTGGGATTACATCAGATTAAGAAGTTTCTGCATGGCAAAAGGCACAGCCCTCTTAATGGGAAAGTATTTTTGTAAACTATGCATCAGATAAGGGACTGATAACCAGAATACACAAGGAACTCAAGCAGCTGTCCCGAAAAAAGATGATCAACCCTATTAAAAGATGGGAGAATGAGTTGAAAAAAAAAACACTCTCTAAGGACGACATATGAGTAGCCAAAAGGCATATGTAAAAGTGCTTACCACCCCTTATTATAAGGGAAATGCAGATCAAAACCACAGTGAGATACCACCTAATCCCAGTCAGAATGACTAAGATTAAAAAAAAAAAAAATCGGTTAAGTTCTGGCTGGGGTATGGTGAAAGGGGAATGCTCCTGCACTGCGAGTGGAAATGTAAATTGGTACAGCCATTATGGAAAACAATTTGGAGATTCCTCAAAAATCTACAAATAGAACTACCATATGATTCAGCAATCCCACTCCTTGGTATCTACCCAAAGGACAGAAGAATTCTTAATCGGAAAAGTGCTTGCACATCGATGTCTATTGTGGCATTATTCACAATTGCTAAGACATGGAGCCACCCCAAATGCCATGAACAGATGAATGGATTGAAAAACTGTGGTACTATACTCCACGGAATACTACTCAGCCATATAAAAAAAAAAAAAAAAAAAAAAAAAAAACCCCGGGTTTTTAAAAAAAAGCGGTAAAATAGGAAAGGATATAGAAACACAGTAAATAGTTGTGAATATCAGATATAGTGTGGGAAGAGGGTGGGTGAAGGATTAGAGTCTGAGGAAGGACATTAAGAAGAAAAATAGAGAGGCTTAGCATTAATGGGACAAAGAAATAGGGTATTATTTGTTGAAGATATCTTTATACTGTTATCAACTGGACTGGGAAGAAAGGTACACAAGTTGAAATATTCACTTTGCAAGCTAAAAAACATGATTGAATGTATAAAAGAACTTGAAATAATTTTTAAAAACTTCCAGTGCAATGCAAAGGACAAAAGAGGGTATTTAGTAAATGCTCGATGAAGTTCTTCCCTCTAGGTTTTGGTGTTTACTGTTTTCTATAAATTGGCACACTTTACTGCAAGATGGTAATTTACCAAATGCCAATATCTGTGCCTCTGTAGATGTTAGTAACTGTTTAAAGAAATAAATTTTTTAAAGCTTCTAAAACAAAGTAAGTTTGGGAAATGTTGTTTACATTATTCTACCCTTAGAACTTTTCTACTTATTAAGCATTTGAGAAGTACAATAGTAAAGCAACTTCCTTAATCTTTTTGAAAGCTTATTTTTATTTTTATGAAAGTTATTATGCGTAATTGTTCTATAATGTTTACTTTGAAAATAGTGGTTAGTTACCCAAGCTTACTATTTTCTTCTTCCCAGGGGAACTGACGGTTTCTGTTGGTATTTATTTCAATAACTCTGAATATATGTAACCATTACACATATATGATCACTTATTTATTTATTTGCTTTAGACATCATTTATTTCTGATAATTAAATAATTTAGAAAGTGGCTCAGGCAATGTCACAGCATCAAACAGCACAGGCTGGAAATCACAGGCAGAAGGCCTGGAAAGATAAACACTGATCCCTGTCTCTTGGCATCATCACATGGAGAAGTGCGCTTGGGCTAGGGGCCAGACACATCAAAGATAGACTTCAGGAGAGGGACACCAATTGCTTTATTTACATGAGGGATTTAGGGGGTAGAACATGACAACAGGGTTTTTATTCACATGAGAGTGGTGTTGCCAGTAGAGACCACTGTACATCTCGATGCCGGCTGCCTAGGGTAGTCACATACCAGTCCAGACAGATGATGGGGGAAAAGGAGCACTGGCTCCAATGGACTCATTAGCCAGTAACTGCAGAAGGGAACTGGGCTCAGGTCAGCAGGTTGCGTGGAGGTGGAGGTCCTAGAACCCACGTAGCCAATTACACCATTCAAGTCTCAGATGTAGGTGTACATGTGTGCCTAAAATTCCAGGAGAAGACTGGAGAAAAGATTGTAGTGTAGCGATTTCCCCAGGAGGTAATTTCTCACTGTCCCAATCCTTGGTGAATACACATGCCCTATAGAAAAAAAATTAATAATTATTCTATTTAACTTTTTTATTAATTTATTTTAATTTGACCAGAGAGGGAGAGAGGGAGAGAGAGAGAGAGAGAGAAAGCAAAACCACTAGGTCTGGTAGTCAAATTGCAGTAGACCATGTGGGAATTCAATGCTCTTAACCACTATGCCACCTGCTGGCCATAGAAGACTTTTTTTAAAAAGAAAAGAACTGGGCTCACCAGAGGGAAATTCTACAGGACTCCTTCACTCCAGCGCCCCCACTTCCCATCTTCTATTATACTTTTGACTAGAGTAGGATTCAGTTCATTATTATGACCATTTGACATGCTCCTTATGGCTGAACCATGTAGTACCCATTGATTAATTCTTCTTCCTGTACAACTTTTTATTTTTCCAGTAGTTATTTCTATATACCTATCATTAAATTGTCCCCTAAGCTCTTTCTCAATTGTGTAGGCTTCTTTTTGACATTCTCAAAATCACTAAACATTATCTCACTTATATCTTCTTGAAGTCATCACTTCCAAGTTCTTCAAAGCTGCTTTAGTTTGAATATACCACTCTCCATGTTTGTTACTCACTTGTACCCTAGTTTCTCAACATTGGAGTGGTTACTGTTGGTACCCTGTCCCCAGATTCCTTATCGGATTGGGGCACCCATCCTCCAGATCCTGTAAATGTTAATACTTCAAATATGCCTTCTTCCTCAGTAATGACCCTCAGCCAAATGGGAGCCTCCTGAACCAGGAGGTTACGGCTATCCCACTCAGACCCCTCCACAGTCAATGGTGAACTGACAGAGTACAAAAGGCTAGTCTTCTTATCTCTGCATAGGACCATCTCTGAGGTGCAGTTTAGAACTCCCTGTGGTAGCAGGCAGAGCTGTCCTCCAGTTGAGTTGACACCTTTGCTTGCTTGCTTTCTGTTCTGTATCCTACTTCCTCTCTTTCTTTCTTCTGAGAACATTCCCTCAGTACACCACAGGCACATGACTTCCTACTTCAGACTCTGCTTCAAAGACACCAATCTTCCTGAGCATTTCTTTCACAGCTCTCTTGATTGACTCTCCCACTTTATGATTCAGTGTCTTTCTCCTTCTTGGTCTACTTTCTGGGGTAAAAGACATCCTTTTGTAAATTCCTGAGAAAGAGTGCTTGGGAGATAAATGTTAAGTTCTTGAATGGCTTTAAACATTTTTATTCTTACATATGATCAATAGTTTATCTTGTTACAGAATTTCACATTGGAAATCAATACTTTTAGTTTCCAGTTCTATTGTTGAGAAGCCTGGTGAATTTAGGATTCCGGAACCGTCTTTATGCTGCTCTTCTTTTCTCCTCATTGGATATTGTTAAGACCTGTTCTCGTCCCCATTGTTCTGCAGTTTTTCTGTGATGTGGATTGATGTAGGCCTATTTTTATCTATTACATTGAGCACACAATGAACTCCTTCAGTCTGTCAATTTACACACTTCAGTTCTGGGAAATTTGCTTAAATTATTCCTTAGAGATTTTTATCACCTAAATTTTGTTGGTTTTCTATGATTCCTATTATTTGAATGTTGGGATTTTTGGATGGATTCTTTTAAAAACTGTTTTTCTTGGGGGGCCAGATGGTGGTACAACAGCTAACCCACATGAGAAAGTTCTGGATTCACATCTGGAGACTTCCCCAAACATGCTAGGTATGTATTTGCCTGCAATCTGAGGCTCACAGGATGATAGTATGAAAAACTCTGTCAGCGGGGGATGCCTGTTTCTTTTTTCTCTCTGTAACTCTTGCTCATGGAAAAGAGAAATAGATTTTTCAAAAAATCATTTTCTCCAATTTAACACCTCTGCCATTTGCTTTACATTCTGGGAGATATATTTCAATTTTATCTTTCAACCCTTACTGGATTTTTTCTTTTGTTTTTGCAATCATATTTTTAATTTTTAAAAACTATAATAATCTCTGTTCCATTTTTTGGGTATCTTTATCTTGTTTCAATCTTTTTATCTTATTTATCTGATGATTTAATAATTCTTGGACTGTTTTCTTGCATAGTTTCTGTTTTCTCTAAGTTGGCTTTCTTATTTTTATTATTACTATCATTATTGTCTGTTTTTTTTTTCTTTTCTTTTCTTTTTTTTTTTTTTTTGTGAGAACTCAAACATCCCTCAGATTTCTGGTGATCCTTAGTTGACTTCCTTATTTATTTATTTATTTATTTATTTTTGGAGAGGTTTTTTTTGCTATAGGGCACATGCGCTTGCCAGACAGACAGAGACAGAGAGACAGAAAGCAGGAAATCACCCCCCGGGGGTTGACCACGCCGCAATCCCTTCTCCTCCATTCTCCTCTCAGGATCGTGGGCACGCACGCACACGCACCCGGAGTGAGTCCAAGCCACCGGGTCCGGGACTTGAACCTCGGTCGACTACATGGGAGTTCAGCAACATAGCCATTACGACAACTGCTGGTCCCGATTTCTCCCATCTTTTGGTATTTGGGGCATGGATGTATGTGTGCCTGGTGCATTTTTCAAGTGCCCAGCATATTTTTCAAGGCACTAGGTCCATACTTGAACTATGGAATTGGCCATTAGCTATCGCAACCACCATGCCATGATGGAGTCCATTTTTCCTCTTTTCCAATTCTCATTTTGATAGGTACAATTTACACATCATAAAAGTCACTCAGTGTAGGTGTGCAAGTCTATGCTTTTTAGTAACTTTAGAGAGTGTGGAATCATCACCACGGTTGTTCGGAACTTTTCCATCACCCCCACAAAGCGTGTGCCCCTGTGCTGTTGGTTTCCACTCCAACTGCCAGCCCCAAGCTCCAGTGATCTGTCTCCTCTCTCCACAAAATGGTCTTTTGTGAATGTTTAATGTAAATAAAGCCCCACAGTACAGGGTCTTTGCTATGCAGGTTTCTTCACTTGGCGACTGTCCCTGGGGTTCATCCATGGTATTGAGTGAGTCCATAGCTTATTACTTCTCATTGCTGAATATCACTCCATGTATGAATATGCAATGCACTGTTTATCCAAGGGTATTGTATGCATTTTCGTTTGTTTGTTTTTGTTGCTTTGTTTTGTTTTTTGGGGAAGCTTTCTGATTCCATGCTCTTCAGATGATACTTACAGAGCCAAACTGGTGCTTGTAGGTCTAGGGACCAGTGTCTGGGAACCACCGCATTAGAAGATTAGATTATGCAGAAAGCTTTTATTGAGCACATATTGTATTAGACACTATGTTAGAAATGAGATGAATAAAACATGGTATTCTGGTGGCGTGGGGGAAATGAGCCAGTAAAAAAGTATAATAAAATATAAAACATTTTGTGACACAGTTCTTTCTGTCCTCCTTCCTCCCCCAGGGGTAAGGTCAATTCACTGTCGGAGAGGGAGTTATTGGAAGGTCTTTTCCAGTGATGTGACTCTAACGTATGACCTTGAAAGAAAAACAATTTAATTTTCCTGGTATAGCACACACTTGAGAACTTCTTGGAGATCTGGTCTGTGCTGGTAAATTCTTTCAGGTTTTGTTTATTTGAGAATGTTCTTGTCTTTTCTTCCCACCTGAAAGATAATCTTGCCGGGTACAGTATTATTGGCTGAAATTGCTTCTCTCTTAACACTTTGAATATATTTTCCCATTCTCTCCTCGCTCGCATTGTTTCCAATGAGAGATCTGCTGTTAGCCTGATGGGATGTCCTTTGTAGGTAACTTGATGTTTTTCTCTTGCCAGTCTTAGTACCTTGTCTTTGTGGTTTTGGCCAACCTGGCTATAATGTGTTTTGGAGAAGATCTTCTTGGGTTGATTCTATTTGGGGTCCTTTGTA
Organism: Tupaia belangeri chinensis; assembly: GCF_000334495.1. Lineage (NCBI taxonomy): Eukaryota > Metazoa > Chordata > Mammalia > Scandentia > Tupaiidae > Tupaia > Tupaia belangeri. Next base: position 1,240,593 of record NW_006159722.1, read on the forward strand.
TTTCCTGGGAATGGATCTTCGAATGCCTCTCTAGGTTTGGAAAGTTTTCTTGCAGGATTTCATGGAATAGATTATCAATGCCCTTATGGGTCTCTTCACCTTCTGGATGCTAATTATCTGGATGTTTGGACGTTTGATAGTATCTAGTATTTCTCATATATTATTCTCAAATTTTTGACTTTTTAACTTAAGAATGGGATGCTAATAAATTAAGAAAAAATAAATACAAGAATGGGGCACTAAAAAGCTGTTGAGTTACACCATGTGCTTAGGCAGGTACTTCAACTATGTGATTCTCTATGTAGTTATTGGGCTGCCATTCATTGGGAAAATGTTTATATTCTTGTATTTGTTTAAATATATACTCAACTCTGTGTAACAAAGAATTTTTAAAAAGAGTAGCTTAAATAAAAATAGAAGGTTATTTATATCTTATGCAAATCAGTGCTGCTATAGCACTCCAGAGTGTCCATGATCCTAATACCCTCTATCTTGTTGATCTACCATCTCATGGATCTTGACCTTCATGATTAAAGAAGGTTCATTACCAGGTTTACATTTTACCAGGTCAATAAAAAAGAGAGAAAGAAGGAAGGACAGATACATATCCCGCTCCTTGGAACATAATTTATCATTTGCTTATACCTCATTGGCCAGAAATAAAGGCCAAATTTCATTTCAAGGAAGGTGGGGACATGTATAATTTTATTACAATATACATATAGCTATATGCCTTATAATGATTATATTATTACAGAAGAAAGGAAGAATGAGCAATGGGAGATAGCTAGAAAACTCTGCCACTGTCAGAAACTTTAAGGCATTTCTCTTAAGCTGCTCAAATCCCTCAGAAAAGATTCTTACAAAATCCTGACTGGGAAGTTAGAATGGTTTCCAAAGTTTAGAGAATTGGATAGGAAAAACAAACAAACAAACAAACAAACAAACAAACAAAACTGAGTTAATGGTAGAGGTGGTATTAGTGTTGGGCATCATTATTTAATCAAACATTTTTACTTTATCATGCCACGCATTCATTAGCCAAAGACCAGAAATAATTTTCCTTTTTTTTTTTTTTCTGGGGAGAAGAGAGTGGAGGGTGAGTTGATGAAATGCTAAATAATCAGTCACCTTTCTAGAGTGTGGAGGAAGTCTGGAAATCTAATTTTCAACCTCCTGTGTTTTCAGTTCCATCTTCACTCCTAGATTAGAAGTAGTTGCTCCGAATGCCTGAAAAGAGTAGAAATAGAATTGCTTCCCGAATTTCTCATCTTTACTTAGGTTTCCATTTTTCAAGTCTCCTAAATCATTAACTATGTATCCATTTCTTCATAACTTCCAAGATTTCATTTTTGTTGGCTTCAATTTTTTTGTCTCAATGTATTGATGCTTTTTTAAAAATCCTCTTATTTTTGGAGACCAGCAGTTAGCTTAATGGCTATGTTGCTGAACTCCCACGTAGTCGACCACAGTTCGCGTCCCGGACCCTGTGGCTTAAAACTCACGCTGGGCACGTGTGCTTGCATGCCCAAGACCCGGAGAGGAGAATGAAGGAGAAGGGGTTGCACCCCTGGGGGGTGATTTCTCGCTTTCTATCTCTCTGTCTCTCTCTCTGTCTGGTGAGCACACGTGCCCTATAGCAAAAAAACAAACAAACAAACAAAAAAAAAGTCCTCTTATTTTTGTTTTAGTGGCAAAAAGTTGAGACAAATGCACAGGCTTAATTCATTATCTTTAACCTAAATCTTGGTTCTTTAAGGCCATTTGATTCAGCATCTCACTTCTCTTCTGTTGGAATATCTATTTGGATTTCCCATAGAAATCACATCAGTATCAGGACCAGCAGTTAGCATAATGGCTATGTTGCTGGACTCCCATGTAGTTGACCATGGTTCTAGTCCCAGACCCGGTGGCTTAAACTCACGCTGGGCCCAAGATCCCGAGAGGAGAGTGGAGGAGAAGGGATTGCAGCATGGCCATCCCCATGGGGGTTGATTTCTTGCTTTCTGTCTCTCTGTCCCTCTCTCTGTCTTTCTGGTGAGCGCATATGCCCTATAGCAAAAACCCCTCAAAAAAAAAAAAAAAAAAAAAAAAAAAAGAAATCACATCAGTATTGATGTGATGATGATGAGATGTTGATGGTAGTACTATGTATTGAGTTTTTACTGCATCATTTCCAGGGCTGACCTGTAAGCCACTCACACATGCAGTACTGCTCTAGATTCAGGCATGTGAGTGAAGTTCCAGGGGTCCTGTACTCCAGGAATCCCTTCATTGATCATATTTATGATGGCTTATTTTTTGTGTCAGTGTCAATTTGACTGGGTTAAGCGGTACTTATAAAACTTATAAAATGTTATTTCTGGGTATGTCTATGAGAGTGTTTACAGAAGAGATTATCATTTGAATTGTTGGATAAGGAAAAAACCATCTTCATCAATGTGGTCTGGTGGCATCCAATCCACTGAGGGCCTGATTAAAACAGAAAGGTGGAAGAAGGGCAAATTCATCTTTTCTTCTGGAGCCGGGGTGTCCATATTTTCCTGCTTTCAGACACTAGAGCTCTACCAGTTCTTAGGTCTTTGCCCTCAGATTGAGTTATATCACTGACTCTCTTGGTTTTTATGTTCTTGGATGAAGACTGAATTATTTTATTCTTTCCTGGAGCTCCAGCTTGTATATGACATATCACAAGACTTCTCAGCCTCCATAATCATATGAACTAATACCATAAAAATTTCTCTCATGTATCTTTCATTGATTCGGTTTCTCTGGAGAATGAACCCTGATTTATATATATATATATTTTCAATTTTTGATGTAGGGCACATGTGCATGCTGAAGAGAGACAGAAACAGAGAAAGTGAGAAATCACTCCCCAAAGGAGATGACCATGCTGCAATCCGTTCTCTACATTCTTCTTGGGATATGGGGCATGCATGCACATGCACTTGGTGTGAGTTTCAAGCTACTGGGTCTGGAGTTGGCCATGTGGGATTCAGTGCCTTAATCACCACACTTCCTGCTGGCCCATGATTTATATGATTTCTAAGGCATTCTCGGGCATGGGAGTAGCCTGGGTTGGCAATGTCACATTGGCAGGGAACTCTAAGTCTTAGTGAGGACTTACGTGAGTCCTTGCTTCACTCACTCAGGGTACAGTATCTCATCTTCTTCTCTTTGTTTGACATTGACCAGATGCCTGGAGGAACTTTGGAACACACAGAGTATGCTCATCTCAGAGCCTGGTGGTCAGCCTGATTCCAGTGGAAAGTCTGGCAAAATAATCCTTACCATTGGCTGAAGCAACGTTCTTTCACAAAGTCTTGCATTATTATGTTATGAGAATAGGCTTCACATATTGATTTTGGTTAGCTCTCATCCTGTCAGACATAGGACAAAGAAACTTAATGGGCACTAATTACATAATACATAAATATGTCAGCTCCTTTTCTCTAGAATTATTAGATCTTCACTGATAAATCACTGAATGCTATAGTTTTAATATGGCTTGTCCTCTCTGAAACTCATGCTCAAATTTCATTACTGCAGCAATATTGTGAGGTGAGACCTTTCAGAGATAGGGAGTAGTAGAAGGTGTTTGGATCCTAGAAGCTCCACCCTCCTGGGCGGTTGATGTTTTTCTTGCAGTAGTGAGTGATCTCTCACTCTCTTTAGAATGGATTAGTTTTTCCAAGAGTAGGTTGTTATACAGTGAGGTTGCTTCTTGAGTTTTCTCCCTTTATGCATGTGCCCAATTCCCTTTCTACCACTCTGCCACATTTTGACGCAGCACAAAGGCCTCATCAGAAGCCATCAGATGGGGGTGCTCAATCTTAAATATCTCAACCTGCAGAGCTATGAGTTAAATAAAAACATTTTTTCAAATACATTACCTAGTGTCAGGAATGGTGTTATAGCAGCAGAAAACAGAAAGACATTGTACCTCACACAGGCCTGTGCAGATTCTTTATCCTATGTTTAACTAAGAAAGAGTCCAAATGCAAGTCTTAGTCTTGCCCAGAGCACACAGGAAATATTCATGGTAATTCATTTTATGGTTATGTTATACTGACCACTTGGAATTTAATAGTGTAAAAGTATAATTACTCATCTTCCAACCATGTTAAACTTGAACTTTTTAAGTTACAATAATCACATTCCTAGAAGGTGGTACTTCTGAATATGAACTGTACCTCTGGCCTTATGCAAAGTTACCAGGAGGGAGGATGGTAGGGAGCCTGTGAGCCAAGGGGAGAAAGTGGTTCATGTGCACATGTGGGACTGGACAAGTGATTTCAGCTTGTTCTGATCACTGGGACCCCTGGTATGTACCAGTCATGACCTATTTTGACTATCAACCCTGTCCTTTTTTTCCCCAGAATTCACTTAAATTAATTAATTTATTTATTTTTATTTTTTAAAAATTTGACCAGAGAGGGACAGAGTGAGAAAGAAAGAGAGAGAAGGAAAGTGAGACAGCAAGCTGCTAGTTCCAGGCCTTGAACTGTGGTCAGCCGTGTGAGTGTCCAGCGCCCTTAACCGTCATGCCACCTGATGGCCCCTCAACCATGTTATTCATTTAACTTTGATTTATTGTGCTTATTGCACTGATACAACTGAAAGTCAAACAGACCAATTACTTTGCCTAGATGGGCTGTTTGACTCCAGAACTTGCTTCCCAGCCTACATTGTACCACCTCTAAGATTAGAAAACACTGATACAGGAGCCAGCAAGGGGTGTGATGGTTAAGGTGCTGGATTCTCACATGGTCAACTGCGGTTTGAGTCCTGGATCTGGTGGCTTGAAAATAATGCCAGGCACATGTGCATTCCTATCCAAAATCACAGGAGGAAAGTGTAGGAGAAGGGATTTCAGCGTGACCATACCCCCATCCTCCCAGAGAGTGATTTCTCACTTTCTTTTCACTGACTCTTTCTCTGCCTCTCTCTGGAGAGTTCATGTGCCCTATGACAAAAAAAAGAAAAAAGAAAAAAAAAAGAACAATGCAGAATTTAGTCATTCTTTCCCCCACTCCACCCTACCTTCATACAAGAATCCATTGTGATTTTTGCTACTCTCCACCTCAATTAGTTTATTGTATTATGCTTGCACTTTATAAATATTCCGATAATGCCATGTAGCTGCAGTCTCTATAGGAGAATAAGATGAACGTATTTGAAATGATAAAAGGTTCAGAACATGGGGCAGTGGAAAGGTGTTTGGGTTTTGAGTCACATCAAACTGAGCCCAAAAAGTGACTTCAATTTTCCAAGTATCAATTCTCTTATCTATAAAAGGATAATATTGATGTCTATCTCAGAAGTTAATTGTGAGAATAAAATAGATGAAATGAATAAACCCTAGTGACTCTACATAGTGAACACTGAATGAATATATCTTGTCTGTCCTCAGCTACATTTAGAAATTATATATATATATAAAACCTCGAGCTGAATTCTATCGAAGACTATATAACGAAGGAATCAGATACATAATAAATGTATGCAGTAGATTCTCATTCTTGATTATTTAATTTTGCAAGATGGTGTAATCCCAATGTAGACTTAATTTTACAGGAAAAAGTGTCAGGTCCAACCTGTAAGTCACTGTTGGCAGGGGGAACAAGCAAGAAAAAAACCTCAAAAACATAAACTATTTGTTAAGCATGACATGAAAAATATTAAAAAAGAAAAAGTAATGAATTTTACAAGTAGTTATAACTTTATGCCCCTGATTTGGAGATGTTTTGACCATGAAAGACATATAAGAAAACGTTATTTTTTATGGTAATTTAACTTTTGGTGAGTTTGCAAAAGGAAAGTTGAGTTTTTGAGCTCCAAATGCCAGGATGTGTAGACAGCAGCTGGCTAGTATTATCCTCACATTTCTAAGCATGGTAGACATATAGAAACAAGCTAATTTCTGAATGCTAATCTTGGGAGAAAAACAACCAGAAATTTTGTTCTTCATTGGCAATGAATTGTTTTCTTCCTATTCCTTCTACCACTTTCCACTCGCAGGACATACTAGAGCTATGGGAGAGGTTTTCCACATTTGATGTAAAGATTGGTTTCCCATTGAGCACTCTATCATGTGTAGAGAGAAAGACAGAATGATAGCTATGTGATCCCATCTGGGAAACCACTTATGCTGTTTACTTTATGAAAAAATTGTGTTTTAGTGTTGGATAGAAAAAACTGGGGAAAATTATTTTTGGTTATTACAAAAACCAAATTAGGGGCCAGCAGGTGGTGTAGCAGTTAAGGTGCTGAACTCTCACATGACTGACTGTGGATATATATGTTCTATTTGCCCTTTCATAAAGGAAATATAGAATTGAACATTAAATTCTTATTAATGAGATGCAGGTTATTGATCATTTATCTTTTGAAAAAATAAGAAATTAAATTATTAATCAAGTAAACTTTAAGTTATAATGGAATTATGTTTGTTTGAAATGTATGCATAAACTCAATAGAATGCCCATAAAATTACCTAGCAAACATAAAAGTCAGAAAAAACTGAAAACTGTTTATTGTGCAGAATCACTGAACACATATATACTTCAAAACAAGAAGACAGATGTGAAACAGCTGCTCATTATCCATATCGAAAGGAGGAGTACATCTTTGAAATTATTTATAACTGGCTTCATGATTAGGTCTAATATTTCTCTTCTAGGTAAACAAAATTAAGCATTCATGAACATTATTTTTAAATATGTATTGATTTGCAACAAAAACACATATATCAGATGATCAAAATGTTTCACATTTTAATGGAAAATTATAGTGATATTTATGAAGGTCCTCATACTGCAAAATTCAGAGAGATTATTAACTTGCCCAATATCACATAGCTAGTGAATAGTGCTACAGGATTCAAACACCATCCTTCTCAATCTGGAATGTATAGTTGGCTAATTATAAACTACTGTTTGTAAATTTAAAAATGTATCCTTTCAGGTTTATATGTTGTGCAGAATGGTAAAATTATTACCTTAGGAGAGAAACTTCCTAAGAAATAGTATTGTCAGTCAGGATAGGCTTAACTAAGTTCAGGGAACAAAAAGGCACAATGATATCACATGTCCAAGGTGAGTCAGCAGGGAGCTCTGCTTTCCGCATTCACTTAGAGACCTACCTCAGTTTTTCTTGGAAGAAGAAGAAGTGAAGATGTGGATGTGATATATTAGCTCTTTTAAAGAAGCCTCAACACAGAGGTGACACAGTTCCATCACTTCCACTCATATTTCATTGGTTAAAATACCCAGTTGACCTTTCCTAACTGTAAACTTGTTGGAAAATGTAAGAAAAGGGTAGAAGAAAATTTAGAAAAAGAAGAGGCCGGCAGGTGGCATGGTGCTTAAGGTGCTAGGCTCCCACATGGCTGACCACGGTTTGAGTCCTAGACCTGGCAGCTTGTTTTCTTACTTTCTCTCTCTCTCTCTCTCTCCTTCTCTCTTTCTGTTGTCTAATTAAAAAATGATAAATGAAATTAAATAAATCATTCTTTTTTTAAAAGATTAGAAAAAGGAGTTAAGTAAAAAGAATAATAAAGTATAAGGAAACATTCAGCTACTCTAAATATTTGTCATGAACTCTTAGATTACAGAAATTTAGGAGAGACAGTACATCTAAATGGTAACAAAGCATTTGACAACAGTGTCAAGTGGACTAGGCAGAGAGATGATGATTGGAAGATATAGTTAAAGAAGGATAGTTTCTAGCAAGGTCAGTTGGACACTTGATAGCACCTTAAAAGGGCTTCAACCCAGTCCTCAGTTCTTATGTCCAGAAACATCAGACAGCAGGCACATCTGAACATTAAGTCTCTCCGGAATAGACGAAGTATAGTCCCACTAACAAAGACTGTCTTTCGATCAGACTGCCCAGTTATTAATTTATACAGAGAATAAAAAAGGTGAAGCAGTCTTTTTATTTTGGCTAACACATAAATTCTTTATTTTTTTTTTGAGAGTTTTTTTTCGCTATAGGGCACGTGCGCTCACCAGACAGACAGAGAGAGACAGAGAGACAGAAAGCGAGAAATCACCCCCCAAGGGGGATGGTCATGCCGCAATCCCTTCTCCTCCATTTTCCTCTTGGGATCTTGGGCATGCACGCACATGCGCCCGGCGTGAGTTTTAAGCCACCGGGTCCGGGACACGAACCATGGTCGACTACGTGGGAGTCCAGTGACATAGCCATTACGCTAACTGCTGGTTCCCAACACATAAATTCTTTATGAGTAGAAAAAAAGTCTATGAGAAGTCAAAGAATACACGATAAGAACAAAGAGTGAGTTAGATTATTTTAGTGATTGGCTTGAAGCCAGGAGGGCCCAGAGATATGTCTGAATACAAAGGTAGTTCAGGGTGTGGGAGCTGGTGAGAATGACATCTTGCCCTCAGCCAAGTTTATTTCCACTTGGTCTGCAATCACTTCAGCTATCAAGCAGAGCCAAGTGCACACCTGATCAAGGACTGATGAAGGAACAAGTACAGTTGGCTACCTGGTACTTACTTATCTGTGTCTAGTAATGATACAACCGTAGTCTCATGATTGATGAGAATTGAGAATCCTGCCCAGCTGGAGAAACCCAGAAATGTTAGTTCTCTACCTTCTTACTGTTTGAGGCTGGGGAACGAGGGTGGCTAGCATAGGACCCGTCATGCATGTCACCAGGCCTTCATATCTGTGCTCCAGGCTCATAATTTTTTTTATCATGGTAAAGTGAAAATAACATGGGAATTTTCACTTTAACTATTAAGTGTACAGTGGCCCTTGAACAATGTGGGGTTAGAGGAGAATGGAGGAGAGGGGATTGAGGAGTGGCCGTCCCCCAGGGGGTGATTTCTCACTTTCTTTCTCACTGTCTCTGTCTCTTTCTCTCTAGTTAGCACACATGCCCTAGGGCAACAACCTCTACCTCCCCCCCCCCCAAAAAAAAAACTAAAATTGCGGACCAACAGGTGATGTGGTGGTACAGGTATTACATTCCCACAT
>NW_006159722.1:1250190-1272328 GCF_000334495.1 Tupaia belangeri chinensis
GTGATTTCTCACTTTCTTTCTCACTGTCTCTGTCTCTTTCTCTCTAGTTAGCACACATGCCCTAGGGCAACAACCTCTACCTCCCCCCCCCCAAAAAAAAAAACTAAAATTGAGGACCAACAGGTGATGTAGTGGTAAAGGTATTAGATTCCCACATGGTTGACCATGGTTTGAGTCCTGGACCTGTAAGCTTGTGTGCATGTATGCCCAAAATCCTGAGAACAGAATGAGGAAGAAGGGACCGCACATGGCTGTCCTCCCGGGAGTGATTTCTTACTTTCTGTCTGTCTTTCTCTGTCTCTGCAGCGAGTGCACATGCCATATAGCAAACATGTAAAAAAGGGAAAAAAAGAAATTAAAATTGTGTTCCTGTCCTATTAAAACCTTTGGCTAGTCCTCCTCTCCCCCGCCCCCTTTTTTTTTGGTATTAGGCTAAAGATAAAACATGGCCTTGAAGATCCTGCAGGATCTGACACCTTCTACCTCTCTAGCTCACCCCCAACTCCTGTAGTACATTTTTTTTCTCTATTTAAATTGGACTTCTTTCCATCCCTCACACATCCACCAGGCTTTCTCTGACCAGTCTGCTACATAGGCTCTTCTCCATGCCTGAGGCCTTTCTCTCTCTTCTCTTTAACCTATACATTCTACCCTACTTCAGCTTTCTGATTGGTTCTATCCTCCAATTGCAGGCTTTCACGAGATTGCACAATGTTTATTGGGACTTACCACAGATAGAATTTTACTTTCATTTATGTGATTATTTAATTCCTCTCCGTATCCTTTACTAGACTCTATCTCTATGGAAAAAAAGGGGAGGGGATTTTATTGTTGTTCATTTTTATTTCTAGCACCAAATACAGTGTTCCACATAGAGCAGGCTCTCAACATTTGTCAGGGGAAGAATGGAAGGGAAGAAGGAAGGAAAAGAGAAAGAAAGGAGGAGAGAAGACAGGTAGACAAAACTGTGTCTTTTCTACATTTGACAATTTGTACCTGGAATGTTGGGCTAAGTTCTGGATGCCACAGTTTGAAACAAAAACAAAACAGAATATATTCAGAAGAGAGGAATCAGAAAGAGAAGGGGAGGCTGGCCAAATTGAGACTCAAGCATCAGATAAGTAATTGGACAGATTTTATAATATCTTCTAAGTGAGAGATTCTAAAATACCTGAGGTACAAGTTCATTCTGTGAAAGAACTGGTGTCATTCCACTTTCATAATTTAAGGCATTTAAAAAGAAAACACTTTCAGGTTTGCAAATAATCTTCAAAACTTTTACTGGACAAAATATATGTGATGTCTCTAGGCACATATATTAACTGACTAGTCCAGGTATTTTTGGTCCTCTTTTCCTGCTTTCTATTTCAGTACAAATATAATGGGAATCTTGCACTAAATTTCAAAAGTAGTCTTCTATGAACATATATAGTCTGATTTAGAAAGAAATAGCTTACAGTAATTGTCAAAACTATTATTTTAATTTTATATTAAGTAGAATTATTGCTCAATTAGTTCTAAGTTTGACATTTTGGCTTTTGATATTACTACATACACACATGGAATGTACAGTGTAGTAAAGACTATGTATGTGCATAACCAGATTATCTATAAACTATGACTATTAATAAAAGTGAGTAACCAAATTATAAAACCGTCTTCTCGGGTCACTAACTAGGGATTGCAAATCTCTTAAAAGTTGCTGGTATAGGGAACCAGCAGTTAGCGTAATGGCTATGTCGCTGGACTCCCACGTGGTCGACCGCGGTTCACGTCCCGGACCCGGTGGCTTAAAACTCACGCCGGGCACGTGTGCGTGCGTGCCCAAGATCCCGAGAGGAGAATGGAGAAGAAGGGATTGCGGCGTGACCATCCCCTCTGGGGGGTGATTTCTCGCTTTCTGTCTCTATGTCTCTCTCTGTCTGTCTGGCGAGCGCACGCGCCCTACAGTGAAAATCTCTCCAAAAAAAAAAAAAAAGTTGCTGGTATTTACTATATTGGGTTGTTTGAAAAGTCATGACGTATTTTTCTGTTTTTCTATGCAAAAATGCACATGACTTTTCACAATTTTTGCTTTGCACCTCTTTTTATTGATATACACATTTTGTTCATGAATATTTTTCTTCAGAACAATGAAAATCATTCAATGGCAGAGGAATTGATGTCAATTGCTGGAAAAAACATGAAGCTAAATCCCTTCATTAGTCAAGGAGGTATTAAAACTGAGTTCTTAATTTTCTTCTGCATTATTTCAAGCACTTCTCCTTTTAGACTTCAGAACTCCATGTTGTCAAATAAACACTTTAACCAATTATAAACCTTTGAACTGCATCTCCAGAGGAATTTTTGTTTGTTTGTTTCAACATCAGTAAAAAAAATAGAAAGTTAAGTAAATTAGTTGATTGGGAATTAGGGGACAATATTATCAGATATAAAAAAAAAAAAAAGGACTACTCTGTAGAATTTTGCTCACAGCAAAACAATGTCAAATTTCCATCTCAATCAGTAACCAAGGCCTCCATCAGTGACCACATTGAAGAAATATGAAGGGCCAATTTCCAGAGTAGAGACTATTGGGAATCTCAGGCCAATCATGTTGACAGAAGAGGAAGACACCTACTCTGTTTAGGAAGTGGGCCTGGATTGGAACACTGGTCATGAGGAAGTGGTCAAGGAGCAATTGCTAGAAACTACTTTAAGATTGGCTCCCAGCTCCTAGCTGAGGATAAGGCAGCACAAGTGGACTTTAGCACAGGTGAAATCTCAGGATTATCTTAGAACACAGTCCAGATGAACTCTGCTCCTGAGGAGATTGAAGAATTAGGAGCCAGCACCACACCATAGAGAACAGAATTGCTTCAAATAAGCCTTAAGTAAATGAAAGAAATTTATAAAGTTCTCAGGTAGTGAACAAAGAATAATATGACAAATTAAAACAAAATGATCACACTGACACTATGAAAATCATGTGAGTATTCAGAATGTTGATGTTTTTAGAAATACTTTTACCTCAGTTGCATTAATGTATCTTATAAAGGTTTCCTGAAAAAAATTAACTTTGATATTAAAACCATTACATGGGGTCTGCAGGTGGCATGGAGGTTAGGACAGCTAGATCCCACATGGCCAACTGCACTGCTAAAGTCTTGAACCCAGTGGCTTGAAAATCACTCTGGACACATGCTTGTGTATGCCCAAACTCTCTAGAGGAGAATGGAGGAGAAGGATTGTGGTGTGGCTATCCCTCTCAAAAATGACTTCTCTCTCTCTCTCTCTCTCTCTCTCTCTGTCTAGCTCTCCAGTGAGTACACTAATCCTATAGCAAACAAAACCAAACATTATATGGCTAACTGAGACCTACTTTTCACCAGTCTTGCATAAATTAAGCCATTGGTAGCAACTATGCAAAACAGGGAATGAAGATTACAGGTTAGTAAAAAATCATTTCTGAAATCTCTGCCAAAAAACATTTTTTTAAAACACACTTGGCCAGCTTATCAGGATAAACACATTTACAAACATTGCTACCAGGTAGCAAGAGGTGATTCTGTGAAATATTTGCAGAGATTTTATGGTTGACAAATACAGTGTGAAATTTGCAAAGATACTAGCCTATGAGTGTGTTTATGTTGGATAAGTGAAAAAGTCCAGCTTACCTAGTGAACTTCATTAATGTCAACAGTCAATTTGAATAACATGGTCCCAAAGTTCACTTTTCTTATTATCATTTTTGGGTCAAAATGATTGAAAAACATATTTTCACTCACACCTCTCTTAGTTTTTAAGGGAAATCAAGTTTATGAGGCATCAGGTATTTATTACCTGACAAGAGTAAAAGAAATTTAATTTGAAAATACTTGCTGACAAAATATCCTCATTTTAAAAAATCCACTATTTTTGTTTGTTTGTTTGTTTGTTTAAATAGCCTTGACTCTTGTAGACTTCAAGTAGTTATATTCTACTTGCAGTAACTCTTGTGAAGTAGTCATGTAATTAAACCCTGAATCTAAATCTCTAATCACTTGGTTTTGACAACTTTTGTATACAGCGTTCTGCCAACAGCATATTAATTAGATGTGACCCAGTGGTTCCAGGTCATTGCAGAAAAGCAAACAAACTTCCAGAGATCACATGCTAAAACTGATCTTGTTGGCTGCTTTGTAAAATAAAGAAAGTGGGGACCAAAAGTAATTCTTATAAAGGTCAACTACATGAAGAAATATAGGGCCTTCACATACAAGGATTAGCAAGATTATGTGTCTCTATTAATTGTTCACTTTGCCAGCAGAGATCTACTCAGAGTGGTCTTACCAATACTCCTATGCAATTGCTAAGTTTCTAAAAGAAATAATAAATAAATACAAGAAGAAATAAATAACATTAATCTCAAGAAACAGATGATATAGTACAATCTAAACAATAGAAGCAAGTGTGAGAAACATTTCTGCAGCACACCATGGAGCTGTATGTAACTCAGAACCTCAGAGGAGAATTATCAAATCACCTGTCCCAGTCATATCAGCATTTAGTTCAGACTAGCTCTTTCCCCCAAAAGATCATTAAAAAACTGACACTTCTCATTTTCATTATTATAGTAATGATAATAATGATCACTGGGGGAAAATCAGTATTCATTGGCCACACTGATTTTAATCATTGAATTAAACATATTACAGTTAAAATCCTTGCATATATCAAAGCTAAGTCATCTCAAAAGGCTTTATGTGATTATAATAGCAGCGATTAAAAAAAAACTAATGAAAAATAAATTTGGTTTTTCATTCTTAGAATTTTAGAGAAAAAATGTTCCCTGCCCTCTTGGGTGATTTCCCTGTTAAAAACACGAATTCTCTTCCATATTCAATGCTAGGCAGGGACGTAGATGCTTTTGCTTTTTCCGGGATATGGTATGGCCTTTGGTGTAACATTTAAATGGAATCCAGATGTTTCTGCCCCTGGTCCTCTACCTCCTGCCTTCTTGTCTGCAGTTTCTGGATTTTCCTTGGACCAATCCTGATTTGTAACTCAGCATATTTTGGAGTTTCTTATAAAAAAAAATCCATCCTCAAAGCATTATTGAAATATATAGATTCTATTGAGGATGATGAAGGGAGAGAAAAGGGATTTGATTTGCAAACTCTGTACAAACAACTTAATTGTGTGTATATATTCCTCCTGAGCTCCCTTCTCAGACACACCCCATCATTCTCACCTGACTTTTCTGGTTGGATTTTTCTGCTCTCCTTTTGAATCTTCTGGAAACTTCAAATTATTCCTTAACTTTTGTGCAGAGCCATTGAACTCTGCCCATCTCCTATACCAAATGTGGTACGCCTCAACCCAGCATAGCATTCAGTCAAATACCCTTCCAATAATAAGACCTGTATGCTTTGTAAGGCAATTTACTGACTCATAGGATCTCATCTTCCACACTAAGAATTTTGCACTTTTTTTTCTAAAAATATATTATGTATTGTTCTCCCTAAAAGAAATTATAATTGTTATTCTCCTGAGAATATATTGCTACATATAAATATATTGCTACATATATTTAGATCACTCTAGAAGATCTGACTTTAAATCTTTTAAATCTTGTTTGATCACCCAGTATCACTCTTCTCCTTCACTACCAAAGAGTACATAATTTTTTAGACAAAATGCCTCAGGAAGTTATACAACTAACTTTATATTAACGGAGTTTAAAACTTTTGAATCAGCAGATTTTTGCTATAGGGCATGTGTGCTTGCCAGAAAGACAGAGAGACAAAGAGACAGAGGCAGAAAGCAAAAAATCAACCCCCAGGGGGGATGGCCATGCTGCAATCACTTCTCCTTCATTCTCTTCTCAGGATCTTGGGCAGGCATGCACATGCACCTGGCATGAGTTTTAATCTTTAAGCTACCTGGTTCGGGACTTAAACCACAGTCAACTACATTGGAGTCCAATGATGTAACCATTTCACTATCTGTGGTCCTTTATTTCTGTTTTTTTTTTTCTTTCTTTTTCTTTTTTTTTTAAATTTTTTTAAAATAAAAATCAATCATTCCAGTAGCCTGTAACTACAGAGTAAGAAGGAACTTTTTCTGAGTTTTTTTTTCCTTTTTTTTTTTTTTTTTCTATAGGGTACATATGCTCACCAGAAAAGGAGACAGAAAGCAAGAAATCACCCCCAGAGGGGACAGGTATGCCACAATCCCTCCTCCTCCATTCTCTCCTCAAGATTTTGGGCATAGAAGCACACACACCCAGTGTGATTTTTCAAGCCACCTGGTCTGGAACTCGAACCATGTTTGACCATGGGGGCGGGGTGGGGGGGTGGCTCCATCACCTTAGCCACTATGCCTGCCACCTGTTGACCCCAAGAAGAAACTTTTTGAAGTACCTTACTATCTATCTATTAACTCCCTGGAGATTTCTCTTCTAGAATAAATTCCAGGATATTTTAATATTAAAGTATGAATTGCTACATATATTTAGATCACTCTAAAAGACCTGACTTTAAATCTTTTAAATCTTGTTTAATCAGCCAGCATCACTCTTCTCCTTCACTACCAAAGAGTACATCATTTTTTAGACAAAATGCCTCAGGAAGTTATACAACTAACTTTATATTAACAGAGTTTAAAACTCTTGAATCAGCAGATTCGACCAATGAAAATGTTTATATTTAAATAGAAAGTCTCTTTTTGTATAATAGACCATACCAAAGACGACTGGACTTCTACATGTAGGCGTTAAGGATATAACTGTATATTTAAGAAGTTACTGACAAAACTAAGTGTACATTGGTTCAGGAATCTAAGAAGGGCTTTGGTAGGTTGAGGAAGAGTGGAGATAAGTGTGTGAGATGAGTGGAACTGATATCTGTTTAGTTTTCTAGTTGTGCTGCATGTTAACCTGGCAAGAATTTTGGCTGCTCATTCTCACAGATCCAGTTCTGACCGTGGCTCCATCTCTGTATGGCCTTGGTGAGTAACGTTCTGAGTTCTGACTTTCTCATTTGTGAAAGACAGATGACAAAAGCCAACCCCACAGCATTATTATGACCAGGAACTACATGAGAATTTTACACATGGAAATACATCAAGACAGTACCATTGGATTTACACCAATATGGAGAGCAGTCAGTCCTGTTCTTTTGGTAAGCCTCTTTTCTCTTCTACGCTCAGGATGTCTCCCTGTAGACCCCAAATCATTCATGGTTAGCACTCAACAACCTTCAATGGTAGTTACTTTGATCTAATATATCTCTAAAATTCACTCCAAGGCCATGTTTTTCATGGGTCCTAAGCACTTTTGCCCTTGTAGGTTTCTTATTTTATAAAAATGTAATAGCATTAAAAGTTATGTTTTATGAATATGTTATAATAAGGACAAGTATAATCCAGGCTTGATCAACATTTATCCATTCATTACTATATTTATTACTTTTCTGATTTTTAAAAGAATTATTTATGTAATTGTATTTATTATTATTAATTATTATTATTCACTTTGACCAGACAAAGACAGAGAGAGACAGACAGACAGACAGACGGAGAGAGGGAGAGTGAGAAAGCAAGCTGCTAGGTTCAGAACTTGAACCACAGTTGGCCATGTGGGAGTCTAGGTCCCCCAACCACCACGCCCACGCCACCTGCTGGCCTCTATTCTGATTTTTAAAAGAATTTAACACTTTTTGCAGGCCCCTAAAAGTATCTTGGGCTCTAGGTCGGGTGTTTACTGTACCTAATGGGTAAGCTCTGGTTATCTTCTTACTCCTTTTGAAGCTTCAACTTTACACTTGTACTTTTTCTCAAGTATTTAAGGAAAATTCTCAGTCTCCTCTCATCTTTTTCTCTGTTGTACACATTAATTTTCTCTAATCTCTTTTCACAGACTCAATCCTCTTATCCTTTTATCATCTTGGTTTTCACTCTTGGATGCTCTTGGAATCTAGCCAGGGCATTGATGTTTCTTTTTGGTAAGTGTAAAATTGTATGTGATACCCTGGACCACCTGATGGAGGCCATGGAGAATGAAACTATTTATTTCCTCTTCAGACATGTGAAGCTCTACTTTTTGAACTTTTCTAAGTGCATTTGTGCTTATTAATTTTTATTTGCTCTTTGTAGCTGTCAGGGCATATTTAATTTCTTCTGAACTCTTACCCTCAGATTTTTAAATGTCATTGTTTCATTTTCATTCTTCTTTTTCTGTATACACAGAATATTCCCAAATCAATAATAAATCAAACACTTAGCCATGGAGATTGAACACACAATCACCTGTCTTGAAAGTGTAGCCATTAAAAGAAATGAACAACCCTAGGGACACTGACTTTAAGAGGGCTTATGGCACACGAAATATGACACAATGCACATTTCATTGGCACTTGGTAATTACTTCACTGCACATTTATCTAAAAGTTATTTATATGAGTTTTCGTTTTATCTTACTTACCCAATTGGTAATTTTATTGTATTCTTAGTCCTTAAAATCTAGATTTGTAAAAAGAAATGGTTTCTTTTTTCTACTCTCACAGTTTTACTAATGAGCATTGACATTTAAAAAAAAATAATATAACTTTCTGTTTATACTCTGCATTATTCCACAGAAAAGATTTAAGGAAGCTTATACAGATGTATACATAATGGTAGCATAAAATAAATTTAGATAAATTAAACAAAAGATCAAAGAATAAATGAAGTCAGAGAAATAATTTTTAAAAAGATACATATGCCAATGTGTGCCATAAGTGCAAACACTCTTGCTGGCTTAAACTCACACCGGGCGCGTGTGCGTGCGTGCCCAATCTGAGAGGAGAATGGAGAAGAAGGGATTGCGGCACGGTCATCCCCCCTGGGGGATGATTTCTTGCTTTCTGTCTCTCTGTCTCTCTCTGTCTTTCTGGCGAGCGCACACGCCCTATAGCAAAAACCTCTCCAAAAAAAGAAAAAGAAAAGAAAAGACAAAAAGAAAGAATATTAGTCTGTATCTGACATAAATGTTTCAAATATTTTCCACAGTTCTTTTCTCTTAGATTTGATTATATATTTTAAAATAATTATTTATTTAATTTTATAAAAAGTTTATTTATATTTAAGTTTAAAAATTTTTTTTGCTATAGGGCATATGTGCTACCAGAGAGAGAGAGAGAGAAAGTGAAAAAGCAAGCCATCAGGTCTAGGACTCAAACTGTGGTCAGTCATGTGGGAGGTCAGCACCTTAACCACTCTGCAACCTGCTGGCCCTGATTGTATTTTTTTTTTGCATGCAGATATTTAATCTTTCTACTTAATCAAATAACCAATATTTAAGTGTAAATATTTTCTCTTTCTTTATATTTAAGAAGTGTATTGTTTTCCTATGGTTATTGTAACAAATTGCTATAAACTGGGTGGGTTAAAATAGTAAAAATTTATTCTCTCACTAATTTGGAGAATAGCGATCCAAAATTAAGTTGTCAATAGGATTGGTTCCTTCTAGAGGCTCTGAGGGAGAATCTATTCCAAACTCCTCTTCTAGTTTTGACAGTTGCCTTTAATCTTTCACAATTCTTCTCTTGTAAATGTATCACTCCAATCTCTGCCTCTATCTTTACATGGTCTTCTACACTGTATTTCTTTGTGATTAAATTTCTATCTTATAAGGACACCAGTTTTAATAGATTTAGGACCCATCTCTGTCCGATATGATCTCATTGTAACTTGATTACATCTCCAAAACTCAAATAATGCTGTATTCACAGGCAGGCTGGATAAGAATGTTTGTGAGACATTATTCAACCCATTACAGACAGTAATTTCATTTTAAGTTCACAAAAAATATTCACTCATTTGTTTATTTATTTACACACATATTTACTTTTACATTTTGTTCTTTAATTTGTCAAAGTTTCAATATTTTCTGATGTAATTAGTAGTCCTCATTTAGACTGAGATACATTATCTTGAAATTTACGAGTCCTCTCATTTTTTTTTTCCAAGTGGTAAGCTAAAGGTAAAATTTCAAATGTACCATTTAAGCCAAAACTTGGCAATTTCACACACACAGAAAGAAATTTTAAAAATGTATAAAGGGCAGTTAGATGACCTGGAACTTGCCTAAGAAATATTAAGCTTGATTTCTCATTGCCTAATGTAAAATGAGTACTCCTTATTCTTGAAAATCTTAGTATTGGGACCAGCAGTTAGCATAATGGCTATGTCGCTGGACTCCCATGTAGTCAACCGCGGTTCACGTTCTGGACCCAGTGGCTTAAACTCACGCCGGGCGCGTGTGCGTGCGTGCCCAAGACCCTAAGAGGAGAATGGAGGAGAAGGGATTGCGGCGTGGCCATCTCCCCTGGGGGGTGATTTCTCGCTTTCTGTCTCTCTGTCTGTCTCTGTCTGTTTGGCGAGTGCATGCGCCCTATAGCAAAAACCTCTCCAAACAAAAAAAAAGAAAGAAAATCTTAGTACTTACTAGATAATACTTACGTTCTTCCTGCTCATGCTCCACAGGGATTTACATAATTTTAAACAGATGAGATCATGCACTGATTTATCAGCTGAATAGAAGATATTTGTTGGGCAAGAAGACATTCAGCAGTTTTTTGGCCTTTGATTACCCCACCTATTTGTTTTCATGTCACATTTTCCCTCAGATCTGGCTTTCCGATGCCTGGATACTCCACCCAGTATTGCTTTATTCCTTTCCTTACTGTCCATCCTTGCCCTGGAACAGTTGTACTGACAGGACCTTGCTTGTTCACCACATACTTTCCCATAGTCACATTTCATTCTTCAGTGATCTTTAATTTTACAAGGTTTCTACAAGTTTCCTCCTTGGGTTGCTTTGCTGACTGTTTATGTTACAGTCCACAGTTCCTTGTGCTTTGATTCCCCACAGTAGTAAAAAGTGTGTATATTTCAGCCTCTAAGACTATGATCCTTTCTATCCTCCATGAAATGTCTGTGCGTAGACCAGTATGCTAATTTATCACGTCTCAGTTATCTCTTTTCTGAAGATCTGTGCACTTCTGCTAAAGATTTTAGGTGGTTATATATCCCACTAAAAATGACTGTATTGAAGAAATTTCATCTTCTACAATAT
Source organism: Tupaia belangeri chinensis (assembly GCF_000334495.1). Classification (NCBI taxonomy): domain Eukaryota; kingdom Metazoa; phylum Chordata; class Mammalia; order Scandentia; family Tupaiidae; genus Tupaia; species Tupaia belangeri. Next base: position 1,261,268 of record NW_006159722.1, read on the forward strand.
TTTCTGGATTGTATATATGCCACTTAACATAAAGTTGAAGCTGATCTTCAAGTTAATATAAACATCTAATATTAATCCACCCAATAGTGAAATTGGAAAATAAAATGTTTTCAAACAGTTGTAAACATGCAATAATAAAAATATTCTTTCTGAATCAGAACTTCTAGGAAGAAATCAAACTTAAATCAACAGGCTAATACTAAATTAAGTGATACTAAAACAATACAATAAAAACCATTTTCGGTAGAACAAATCCCCATATCAATATTTTATCTGTTATATAGCTCAGTTTAGAATGTGAGCAGGTAAATAATATTAGGATACATGTATGTTAGAACTCTTCTTTTTAATTGACAGAGGATTCATGCACTCACCAGAGAGAGATAGATACACAGAGAGAGGCAGGGAGAGAGAGAGAGAGAGAGAAAGCACTACTTAATGGGGTATAGGCACTCTGCAATCCTCTTTTGTCTATTTCTCCCCCTGTCTGATTTTAGATATGTTTGAAAATGTGCCCAGTGTGTTTTCCAGGTTGTCAGAGCCAGTATTCAAGCCACAGTCAGCCATGTGAGATCTGAGTCCCTTAACCACTAGCCCAAGGTGTTTTTCTTTGAAGCAAACTTATACTGGCCCACAACTATGGAAGCACATGAAGAATGTTGTTTAGGGACCAGCAGTTAGCGTAATGGCTATGTCACTGGACTCCCACATAGTTGACCATGATTCGCATCCTGGACCCGGTGGCTTAAACTCACTCTGGGCACGTGTTTGTGTGCCCAAGATCCTGAGAGGAGAATGGAGAAGAGATTATGGCGTGTCCATCCCCCTTGGGGAGTGATTTCTCGCTTTCTGTCTCTATGTCTCCCTCTGTCTGTCTGGCGAGTACACACGCTCTATAGCAAAAACCTCTCCAAAAAAAGAAAGAAAGAGAAAAAAAGAATGTTATTTATATGAGAGAGAAAATGTCCTGGATAGACTACTTAGTCTAGACATGTTAAATTCTAAAGGTTTCTCACCCATAATCATGCTGCTATGAAAGCCTGGCTACCATCATGACCCATCTGTTTTATCCATATAACAAATTATTATTGAGCATCTATTATGTGACAAATCCAGTTCCAGTCATCACTGAACAAAACAATAAATAATTTTCTCTTTACATAAAATTTAATCCAAACTGTAAATTTCACAACCTCCTAAGACAAATGTTCCAAAACAAATGGAGACGTAGTAGAAATAAAAATCTGAAAAAAATGACTTTTTTTTTTTGAGAGGTTTTTGTTATAGAACATGTGTGCTCACCAGAAACACAAAGAGAGACAGAGAGACAGAAAGCAAGAAATCACCCCTCAGGAGGGATGACCACACTGCAATCCCTTTTCCTCCATTCTCCTCTTGGGATCCTGGGCACGCACAAAAACGTGCCCGGCATGAGTTTAAGCCACCAGGTCTAGGGCTCAAATTGTGGTCAACTACGTGGGAGTCTAGCGATATAGCCATTATGCCAACTGCTGGTCCCCAGAATGACATTTTTTAATAAAATGGGATAGATATGAGTTCTTACTCCATTGAGAAAAAAAAAATGAGGCCCATATCAATGTTTTAAGAACAGTGGGGAAAAAATCTATTACAAGGTAGTATTTATTGCCATTGAGGTGAAATAGACATCTATGAATATTTTTGATGGATCAAAAAAAGAAGTCTTGGCCAATTGTGTCCTGTTTAATAGCTGACTGAGTACAGTTTATTAGTGTTTTCCATTTCCATTGCTTAAAAACAGCAATGCATGGCACAGATTAACTGGCTTTGGATCCTCCTCCTTGAAATCCTAGACTATGAGTAAGAACAGCACCAAACCAAATGCTGTGTTTATTTGGCCTTTTAATCTCTTTGTGCCAAAGCAGAATGCTAAATGACAGGAGGAAGCATCTTCATAAACAATAATGATTTGTGTCGGATGTCAGCTGTGAAGCTATCTAGAAGCAATCCCTTACCACTGCCTTGCTTAGTTGAGCAGCTGCCATTTCCCTGGCCCAGCTTCCACTGTTGCAGAGCTGGGCAACACAAACAATGGTCCTGCACCTGCTGCCGGGTCTGCCAGAGTGATGGTGGTGCCGTCATTCAAGCCAAGAGGAATGGGACCATAAAAACAGATGCATGCCCTTGCTAGCTCATCTGTTCTCCTCCCTGGTGCTATCCTCCTGTCAGAGTAATGGCCAGTCCAATTTGCCTTGTAAATGTTGTGTGGACCTGGAGAGAATTGTGGGAAGTGGACAGAACCTTTGAAGAGGCAAGAATCAATTTGGTCAGGGTCAGACTCTGCTACATTAACTTCCTGTAGGAGAAAAAATATTAACTTGAGTGTTATAGAGGGCCACATGTGGGACTCCCTAATTTGAATGCCTGTTTTATTTCTATGCTCTGTTTTTGTAATATTTTAACTAAGAAAAAAAATTAATTGTTTCTTATTGCTTCAAAATAAGTCTAAAGTGAATCCAACCCACCTTGCCTACTCTTATGCCCCAGCCAAAAGTGACAGTTCACTGTTCTTGGGATACTGAACATGTTTTTCCATTAACTTCTCCTGTTTGGAATGGCTATCCCACAGGTCTGCCTGCCCATATGTCCCACAGCCTTAAAGGATGGGATGAGCTGTCACTTCTTTGAGGAAGCCATCTCTTAGCCCCCAAACTGACAGTGACTTCTTTTTATGTTCTCTTATAACATGCAATATGCCCTTTCACATAACATCAAAATCCACAGTGTAATTATTGGTATGTGTATTTTATGTCTTCAAATGGATTTTAAATTTGCCATGGCAGAATTTCTGTCCTATATAGTCTTTTGCCCCCTTTCCCCTCCACCAAGAGTAAGTACTACAGTGCCTTTAAAATTTATGGATGCTCATTATGATTTGTATGATGGCTTGTCTCCTGGGGCCAAGATTCAAACTGTTCCGTCAGCTATGTAGGACCTGACTTTCTTAACCAACAGCCCACAGTTTGTCCTATTACTTATTTTAAAATATTTAGTTTTTAAAATAGATTTACATTCATAAATATACTGAGACAAAACTCTCTATACCCTTAGGTAGCTCCATAATGGTGGGTCAGAGGAGTGAGATGGACTTTGGGGCCAGACTACACAAAGAGGAAGTTAGTAGGACAATAGACAGGTGTTCAGGAAAGCAGCAGCTAGGGATTCAACTGACTCCCCACAAGGAGGCCAGGGAGGATGACAGAAGAAAGACTGTGGCAAGAATCCAACAGCAGGCAGACTTGGAAACCAGGTAGTAGGCAGCAGGGAATTCCATCATTAGGGAGTAAGGGAAAGGCAAAAGAGGGCCTAGGGGAGAATCCTCATCTTAAGGAAAATGAGTTACTTCACAATTCACAAAATTAAGAAAAAAATAGGCATGATGGATCAAGCAGGGCAGAAAGGCAGCAGTCAAAGGTAACATCTCTTTTCTGCATTTCTTTCATTTGTCATCTTTTTATCCATGTAGTGATAATCACTGTGACCCTACTTGGTTTTTAGCAATATAGATCCAGAGTTCTTCTGGAATCCTCCAATCCCTTTTCCTTCAGTAAAGAACTAGTCCATAGGATATAGTTACTAGAATATATGAACTGGTTGACTCACTTACTTGAAGTAATACATGCATGCCTGTTTTCCAAATAGTCTAGGTTGGTGAACACAAAGTGAGCACTCTCAGTAGGTATTTAAACTCCTATCATTAAAAGGAGCTTTGCAATCTATAAACATTGTTCCAAATTTTAATTTTGTCAGCACTCTCTCAATTAATTCACAAAATTATTATCAAGCCAATAGATTTTATGTTTTTTTTTCTCTCTACTATGTTCTGCTTTGAAGACTTCTATTGTTCATTAAATTAATGTGTTGGAGTAAGGAAAATAATTAAACATTTGTTATGTTTCTTCCTCTTTAGCAGTAGTGACATGATTTACTAGAGAAGGAAATTGAGAATGTGAACTAAAATTAAGCTTTTGAATTATCTGAAGATTTCATTCATTTTTGTTTTTCCTAATTTCTCAAAAGACCTCTCTGATCATCATGAGTGGGGAGAAAGTTTCATGCAACCACATAGTTCAGTTCCAAATGCTGTCTGCCAATTCTGAACATGTGTAAATTGAGTTTATTTCTTGAACATTTAGGTTATCACCTTAATTTAAAATACACTGTTTTGCTTATAACTTCATCATTTATGTACTTGTTAATTAAACTGGTAATGTTATTCAAACAAAATTGAGCTTAAATTTGATTTTGCAAATACATTTTTCATCAATAAAGACATTTCTATTGAGGCCAGCAGGTGGCATAGTGGCTAAGGCACTGGACTCCCATGTGGTCGACTGTGGTTTGAGTCCTGGACCCAATGGCTTGAAACATGCTGGGAGCATAAGCATACATACCCAAAACCCGGAGAAGAGAATGGTGGAGGAAAGATTACAGCATGGCCATCCCCCTGAGAGAGTGATTCCTCACTTTCTATCTCTCTGGTAAACATACACTCCCAATAGCAAAAATCTCTCAAAAGAAACAAACAAACAAAACAGCCCTATACCTAAGATAGGCACATAAAATTTTCAAATAGATAATCAACACCACTTAAGTTAAATAAGTATGTGATTGTCTCATTGATATTCATATTGTACATTATTTCTGACTGTAATATGCTGCTAACTTATCTTCCCCTCAGCAGTGGCTTACCTTAATACATCCATTAGTCCTTCTGAAGCTGTGTTTTTGCTTTTTTTTAATTTGTTTTACCTTCATAACACCTTTGTTGTTAAGTATTTAAGGTTATCACCACGAAGAGTTTCTGTGAGAGACAGTCAACATTATTAGCAGTGCATCCTTGTTACCTTATGCAAAAGTTGAATAAAAAAGATGCTAAACTGTAACATGAAAGCATATGAAAATATAAAACTCACTGGTAAAGTTAAATATGTAGACCAATACAGGATATATAATAATGTTATGGTAGTATATAAATCATTTCTAATTTTAGTATATAAGTTAAAAGACAAAAGTATTAGGCATAATTATAACTATGAACATTTTTAATGGTTATACAATATAAAAGACAAATTATGATATCAATATCATAAAGTGTGAATGGCATCAGAAGTAAAAGTAGAATTTTTGTATATATTGAAACTTAAGTTTTTATGAGTTAAAAATATACACTTTTATAAATAAAATGTCTATAAATATTTTTAAAAAGAAAAGATAAAGGAATCAAAACATATTATTCCAAAAATTAATAAAATGTAAGACAAGAAAAGAGGAACAAAAGAACTACATGAATGACATGAAGCAACCAACAAAATAACAATAGTAAGTTCTTCCTTATCAATATTTTCTTTTTTTTTTTTTTTGAGAGGTTTTTGCTATCAGGCGTGTGTGCTTGCCAGACAGATAGATAGAGATGGAGGATAGAAAGTGAGAAATCAGCCCCCAAAAGGGATGGCCACACCACAATCCCTTCTCCTCCATGCTCCTCTCGGAATCTTGGGCATGCACGCACACGCGCCGGGCATGAGTTTAAGACACTGGGTCCAGGACTCCAACCACGGTCGACTACATGGGAGTTCAGCAACTTAGCCACTACACCAACTGCTGGTCCCCCTTATCAATATTTTCAGTATCAATAGATTAGACTCCCTGAGCAAAAGACGTAGAATGGATTTCTAAAAGTAAGACCCAACTGCATGGTGTCTACAAGAGACTTCTTTTAGATTTAGTAACACATATAGGCTGCAAGTAAAGGAATGGAAAAACATATTCTATACAAGTGGTAAACATGGAAAGCACTAATAACTATACTTAGACACAATAAACTAAGTCAAAATACAATGTGTATTTCCCATTAAATACTTTCATTCAGAAAACTAGTTAGATTTTGTCTAACAAATAATGCCAAGTGGTTTATGTTAGCGTGCTAAGTAAAAGTACAATAATAAAATATTATCTAGATCTTTAGTATTTTTATACAGTATAAATCAAAATGATATTCAGTTAAAATTATTGAAATAAGAACTAATAGAAGTGTGAGGATTAATTTTAGTGTTTACTTCAATGAGATAAACTATCTTAAGTCCTATTATTTCTTCTTAAAGATAGTCATTCTTGACAGCATATTTTAAATACTTTGAATAAGAAAAATATAGTTGTTCTTTCTCTGTTTTCACTTTTTCGTCAACAGAATTATGTTTTGATGAAATTTACTGTTTTCCTCTTATACAGCTGCATTCTTCCTTCATGTGGGACTGATGTTTTCATGGGCCTTCAGGATATTAGAGGAAATAGAATGTGACATTCTTTCCTGTCCCATCTTTACTCTTGTAAATAACCAGATCTGTTTAACTTTTCACCACTTTTCACATTGTCGGAAGTGAAGCAATGAGAAACAAATAGGCTTCAAAACATCTGGCCTTAACTAAGGGCCTTGAGAAGTAAATTAATGTAGAATGAAGCTAGACATCACTTCAGAGATGATTTATTGGGTGGTTGAAAAGTCATGATACATTTTTACATAGAAAACCAGAAAAATACATCATGACTTTTCCAAAGACGCAATACTTCAGGGCCTCTCAATACTAGCTGCAGCACAGAATCACCTTGGCAACCTTAAAGCAAACAAATCAGCAAGCAAACAAACAAATGGTGAAGCTTCAGTGCCTTCTACACAAAAGCTCATATTAATTGGTCTGTGGTGTAATCTGAAGTCAGAGATTTAATATTGTTAAAAAGACCTTCAGTATTGATAGGAGGGCAGATTTAAAAGTAATTAGGGCAGAGAATAATTAAACTTCTCAAACTCTCTTATTTTATGAGTGAGGAATCTCTTGAGCTTGTTTATTTTGGAAGATCAGTTATTTGAATTAGAAAACAGATCTTCTGACTTTTTTTTTTTTGAGAGGTTTTCGCTACAGGGCACGTGCGCTTGCCAGACAGACAGAGACAGAGAGGCAGAAAGCGAGAAATCACCCCCCAGAGGAGATGGTCACACCACAATCCCTTCTCCTCCATTCTCTTCTCGGGATCTTGGGACGCATGCACACGTGCCCAGTGTGAATTTTAAGCCACCGGTCCAGGATGCGAACTGCGGTTGACTACGTGGGAGTCCAACGACATAGCCATTACACTAACTGCTGGTCCCAGATCTTCTGACTTTTAATCAGAGCACTTTTCACCACATGTAGAGTTGCATCTCCTCAACATTTTTCTTAGCTATGTGACCTGGACAAATCACACAATCTCTCTGATGTTCAGATTTTGTCTTACCTTGTCAATAGCACCTGACAAAGACTACTTTAGTATCAAAACATCAATGTAAAACATGCCCATACGAATTTAAATGACATTGTTAATTCAATACAAATGATCCAAACCACACTACTCATTTGCACTAATTAATAGAGTGCTTCCCATTAGTTTTCACTAGAGAAAGTTCTTTCCCCATTTTTTTATTTGAAGTCTAAAATAATCTCTTGTTTTGTTATTTCCTCCCAGATTTGATATCTTTATTTAATCTACTAAGTATTTTTTTGTTGTTGTTTATTGTTTTTTGGGTTTTTTTTTTTTTGAGAGGTTTTTATTATAGGGTGCATGTGCTCGCCAAGAAGACAGAGAGAGACAGAGAGACAGAAAGTGAGAAATCACCTCCCCACGGGGAATGCCCACGCCACAATCCCTTCTCCTCCATTCTACTCTTGAGATCTTGGGCACACATACACATGTGCCCAGCATGAGTTTAAGCCACCGGGTCTGGGACTAGAGCAACGGTTGCTACATGGAAGTCCAGGAACATAGCCATTACGCCAACTGCTGGTCACAATCTACTAAATAGTTTTTTAACCAACATCCAATGAACTTTGAGACACAATGCCTTCTTAACAGCTTTTCAAAAGCAAGCAAAAATAAATATCATTAAATTAGTGTGCTAACTCCACATCCTGAGTTATAATAGTATGTCTGGTGCAGAACAAAATAAGCAGCAAGATTAAGTAAAGCACTTTCTCTACATTTCCTCGCAGGGGCACAGCCAGCAGTCTTGCCTCTTTGGAATGCCCCACCTGCCTCCCCTACCTGTCCTGTCCCTCTCCCTTTGAGCCCACACCTCACAGAGCAGGCTCTCCTCCTCGTCAGCTATTCCCTTCACTCAGTAGAGATGCTTTTATAGTCTGCTTAACACCCAAAGGAAGGCTGCAGGAAGGGTACGGAAGCAGGCTACAGGGCTGGATGCTAGGGCTGCTGGTATGTCTCCACAGAGAAGACAAATCAGAGTACTTCAATACTGGCACTCAAGGTGAGTCTTGGGGTGTTGTTCAGAGTTCTAGAATCATTTGAAGCCAATGAATATAAATGGGTTGTTCAGATTCCCATCTAGGGAAAAATACAGAAAGGATCACTGATGAATGCACAACTGGCCTCTGGGTATACTGACTCAGGAGCTGCCATAATTCCTAGTCTGCTAAGATTTATCTTGATGCTCTACTGGGAATTTCAGGCTTGTCTGCTTGGTCCTTATTGCCATGCATAATTGAAAGTTGAAATAACATCAGAGGGCTTCTATGAACATGGTTTTTCACCTACTGTAAAGTGATGCCAGTTTGCAAGAAAATTGTTCCATGGAAGGGTCCTAGAACGAGCTGTTCTAAGCAGCTAACATCAGCCTCTCTAAATCAATCATGCCATGGCTTCAACCTAATTACTGGAATTTCTGTTCAGGTAAAGCAGTCGATAAATACCAGAAAGTATCTTTTATTGCAAAACAGATTGCGGTTCTAGTAAAAATGCTGCCTATGAACAGAAATGTGCTGGTTGCAGATGTCCTTCAGTCCCATTCCTAAGTGGTATGTCTAACAAAATAAAGGGGTAAGGTATCCATCAGTGACAAGGACAGATGCTCCCAGCGAGGCACAACATAAATGTACACAAGAGGTATGACCGGTTTGGTAGAATGAAATCAGACAAGCTTATTTTTAAAAATTGCTCTAAGCAACTGTCTTTACCAGGAGGAAAAACAAAAACAAAAACAAAAACTGGCTTTATTTTTAATTCAGTGCTTGTTTGCCTTGCATAGAGCAGGCTCACAATGATGCGAGCTAAATAAATACTGTAGACATGAAGAGGAAAGCGCACAATTTCACAGAGCTTCCCTTAGCCTTACTGCTGATAATTCTGTTTCCGAAATATAGGGTATTTGTGGCTATTGGGGGTGGGGGGAGATAGTAGCTTTACTTTGGAAAACTAAGTTTAGTTTCCCATAGTTCTGCCCATTGTCTTCATGCAAATCAGATACCCCTTGCTTGGAGTCTGATCTTTTCACTATTTACTCCGTAATTTCTTTTCTCAAATGGGGAAGGTAGCAATACTTTTGAAGCTGAGAATCATTTATGTGTCATATAGTTATTCAGTAATATTTTTCTCAAGTTTATCACATAAGATAGGATGCAAAAAATATTGTACATAATTTTATGCTAAAATTTATAGTATGTAAGTATGTAACGTATGATAGTTTGATCCAAATAAGGGCATTCTTATCTGTTTTCTCAATTCATTTGACTGCATCTAAGAAAGATATTTCTCCTAGCATTTCTGGCTCAAATCAGCCCTCAAAATTTTCTAGAGATTTTTCTAGGCTCAACAATATAATAACTCATAATTAAACTTCCTGGACTCCTTTGGGGCTACTCACAGCAACCAAGTCCTCGAATCTTCTCGGATTCAGTCATTAACAATCTAAGCTGATCCTTTCACTCAGTAGCTGCTCAATCCACCACTGAGCTGCAGCAACAAATCCAATCTGGCCACAAAGGTTCATTCTGCGGGCCTGGTGGAAGCTGAGCAGCTCCTTGTTCTCCAGCTGGAATGTTCAGACTCATGCATCATATTCCTCCTGCTAGGCAATCTGCACAGCAGCATAGAGTCTTGGTTTTATAAAAATGTCTTTTGGATATCCTCTGGAGCTAGTGTTGAAGTTCTGGCTGCATGGGAGATGAATCTGAGACATGAGAAATAAAAATTATGGGATGAATGGCTGGAAAAATCCAGATTCTAGTTACTCCCTGGTACTAGTGTAGAGGTCTTCAGCAGCAGTTTGACTGTAACAAAAGAGGATAGGTTTTTCTTCACTTCTCATGGCTTCACTAAGAAGCTATAGTTAAAAAAAAAAAAAACTTTAAGATGGGATTTTTGGGGGATCACTCAGCATCATAGTGAGTGCTGGAAAAACACAAAAGTAAGGAAGGGCCAGCAGATGACATGGAGGTTAAGTCACTGAATCCCACATGGCTGACTCTGCAGTTGAAGTCCCAGACCTGGAAGCTTGAAAATCACATAGGGCTCATGCATGTGCATGCCCAAACTGGAGAAGTGACTACAGCATGGCCATGACCGGAAATTACGGGGGATAATTTCTCTCTCTCTTTTTGTCTCTCTCAAGTAAACACACCCTTAAGAAAAAAAAAAGAAAGAAAGAAAGAAAGAAAAAGAAGGAACAGAACTGACATTTATTACATACGCAGCATTGTACAATACATCCTCCCTTTTACAAATGAGGTAACAGGCTCAGACAAGTTAGTCAATTTCCATGTTTGGAGTGCCAAACCCAGCTCTGAGTACAAAGCCATGTCTTTCTATAACAGCATTATTAACCCTTAAAGAACATTAGACTCTAGATGAGGAGAAAAACACAAGAATTAAAAAAAGATCCTATGTTCATTGATGTCCAAGAGGCTGGGCTGAACCAGAATTGTCATTAAAGTGGAGGAAAAAAGAGGGATTCCATAAGAGATGTTGGTCATGGTTTGACTCAAGACAGTGACCATCAGAAAACAGTTCAGAAAGTGCAGTAGGATGGCTTAATTAGAGGGCGATTTTAGAGATGCTGACCTGACCACAGTGGTCCAGATTTGGTAGCAGTGGCCATAGGAGTGGAAAGGAGGTATCCCCCACCTAACTCCTATCAGAATGGCAAAGATTGAGAATATAAAAAGTGATAAGTGTTGGCAGGGATGTGGTGAAAAGGGA
>NW_006159722.1:1272751-1283375 GCF_000334495.1 Tupaia belangeri chinensis
GATGATGACATGTATAGTATTCTCAACTGGATTGGTCTGAAAAGTATTTCATGATGGGTAAAGTCTTTTTACAAGAAAAATGAGAAATAGTGATTGACTGTTTTAAAAAAATAATTAGAATAATAATAATAATTGGGAAAATCATAGAAAAGATATTGAATGTTGAAGCAGGGAGATTAATGTCTCTGTATTGACTGACATGCATGGCATTCCCTTTTGAAAAAACAATGTAATACACTGTAAAGTTATATGTAATCCAATGTAATATAAAGAAGACCTGATAATAATAAAAAATAAAAAAAAAGAAAGGAGGTATCCCACTAGGGATCCTCTTTTGAACTCTCTAGCATGACTAGAACATGTATATGGCAAATAAAAGTGTATTAAATGAATGACAGAGATACTGTGAAGGAAGTGACAGAACATAATTGAAAAATATACAGTCTTTTAAAAAGATAAGGAATCATGCTGTTGAAAGCATTGGGAAAATAAAAACAGAGAGAGGGCCATTAGCCAAGCTAGTTCTAATTGCTTTAAAATATGTTAACTCAATTAATAATCCTAATAGCCTTACACATAGATATTATTATCCTTTTCCACAGGTGAGAAAACTGAAGCACAGAGTTTAACAATTTTCTCCAATTCACATGGTTACTGAGTGGTAAAGCCAGGATTAGAGTCAGACAGTCTGACTGCAGAGTCTCTATCTTAACCTCCATTCACTAGGCACACAAGCACGTGGGCAAAGGAAATGTCACCCCTTTTGCTGGGCTCCCAACTGCAGAAATTTAGAAAAGGGATATATTTGTATTAAGAGGAGTAAGATAAACAGGTGAACTGTGAATATGTTATGGATATGCAGTAACTGCAGTAGAAGTGAAATACTTTTCCTAGAGGCATATTCAAATAGTGTGCAAGTTCAGCTGATGCCCCAGATGGACAGCAGTGAAGGCAGCAGGAGGCATTCCAGCTCACCACAAGGCACACATTCCTCCATCCACCATAGAGTTCTTGTAATGCTTGGCTATAGGCTATGAGCGCACAGCACAAGCTACAATTTTCTGAACTGCTTTGGACTGATCACTAGATTTTCTTTAGAAATGTTTATCACCTTCAACTGAATTTTTTTTTATTTTTTATTTTTCAACTGAATTTTTAAATAAGTTTACTTAGTTATTTCCTCCATGAGTGAAACAAAGAGGAGAGAAAAAGAGAAACTATCCCCATAGGGTCCTGACACCACCCTCCATCCCACCTTCACCCAGTCTCTCATCGTGGGCACACACACCCCTTGTGCTCAGTGAGCTCTGCGATGTGAACAGCAAACGGTCCTGTGTGGGTCAGCCTTGCAGAGCATAGGTTTTACCTCCAGGCTACTATTCAGTCCCCTTCCAACTAAATTTTAAGACTAAAAGTCAAAATCATCCAAGACAAACTGTTTCTTTGCCTTTTTTAGTATCCTCATTATCTATCTCCATCTTAGACATAGAGTAGACAGTTAGTATCTATTTTTCTAACTACTAAATGTTCCTGGGGTGTAACCTAGGAAGAGTATTTTCAGTCATGTAACTCACCATATGGCAGCTGTGCATCTGTTCTGCCTGCATCCACACTCTGCTGGTTGGAGCAATTGCTGTTAGAGAGAAAGATGTAGCAAAGAGTGGGATTTCTAAAACTCTGGAAGAGGGAACAAGTTACTGAGGAGATCCTTCGGCAGAAGCAGTGGGAAATTGTTGGTTAAAAAAACCCCTCTCTTACGTTATTACTACTCTCATATAACCCTGCCTGTTTTCTGTAGCCTGTCTTATTCTTTCCTTGTAGACATAGTTTTTGTCAGCAGCATGCTTTTCTTTGTGGAACCCAACGTATGCTCAGTGAGTGGTCCAGGTGAGACTGTGACATCCCTTCGCTGTGGGAATGTGTCCTTGACTTGCAGTAGTCACTCAGAATAACCCCTCCCTGAGATAGGAAGAGGGTGACATGAAGCAGGGTCAATCACATTCTTCAGTGAAATTTGCTGTTTGAATACCAGGTCACAGAGGCTCCCTCCTCTTTGTGAATTAAAAGCTGTAAGAATTTAGGCTTATAGGTGCTCTCAGCCATCCTTCACAGCGTATCAAGAATCCCTGACTGCGGAACTATACAGAGAAGGCAGAGTGAAGATTCCTGACATTATCCAAGTCCTGATGTCATCCAAGTTCTTGCATCATACTATGCTCACAGCAACCACCCCTGGCTTTCCCAGTTACCTAACTCCCCAATTCTCTTTCTGTTTGCTGTATGTGGAACTGCAGTTCTGTTACAATTGAAAAAACAAAACAAACAAACAAACAAAAAACCCTTTCTCCTAGCACAGCCTTTCTCTGCCTGATTATTACCAGTTTCCCTTGGTTTCCTTGTCCAATAGCCACTCTCACAAAAGAGGAAGTTTTGGGAACCAGCAGTTAACGTAATGGCTATGTCGCTGGACTCCCACGTAGTCGACCGTGGTTCGTGTCCCGGGCCCGGTGGCTTAAAACTCACGCCAGGCGCGTGTGCGTGCGTGCCCAAGATCCCGAGAGGAGAATGGAGAAGGGATTGCGGCGTGACCATCCCCCCTGGGGGGTGATTTCTCGCTTTCTGTCTCTATGTCTCTCTCTGTCTGTCTGGCGAGCGCATGCGCCCTACAGAGAAAATCTCTCCCCCCCCCTAAAAAAGAGGAAGTTTTTGCGGGTAGAGTTAAATCTTATACCTGTTTTAGGGCCTTAAAACACCCCAAGTAATTCTTGGTACATTATGATAGGTGCTGCTAAGGGTAAACATTACCATTTATCTGGCCCTAACACATTTCAGTACTTGTTACAGAGTAGATTCTCAGTGATATGCTTGTGGGGTAGGGGTAAGTGTCTGATTCATTCCTCAGCCTGGTGATTTAGGGGCCCAGAGATGAGGTGGTTTTGTTTTGTTGTTTTTTGTTTTGTTTTGTTTTTAAAATTAACTTTCTCTGTTTTCAATGTTCTCTTTATAAAACTTTTAAGATGTCCTGGAATATCCTCTAATTTTCTCCTGTCACTCTTGTTCTGTTTTACTTTCTAGAGGGTTGTCTAGATTTTACCTATTAAGTCTCACAGTCGCAGAACTTTCATTCTGCTATCACAATTTTAATTTCTATTAACTATTATTTTGTACCTTGATGTTCCTTTGATAACATTTTATATATTTCGTATTTTTCTGAGGATGTTATATTGCTTTGGGAGGAGTAATTTCCCCATTCTTCTGCACTTCATTTTTTACTAAATTGACTCCATTCACAGCTATTTCATTTGGTCTCTATTATGTTGAAAGCTTTTCTCAAGTTCTGAGGATCCTATGCTCACATGTAAGAGCATAGGATCAGGGTCAGGGTGCTTGTCAAGGAAAGGCCTCAATGGAATGAGACTGGCTGCAGAAAATTCGACAGAAATTTTTTTTGTCTTCTTCTTTGAGCTATCACATACCTCAGAGATGATCATCCAAGTGTCAGTGGGAAGGTGTACTCAAAGCTAATCTGGATGGAGCCAAGTCACGGGAAAAGACCTGGGGATACAAGTGATCCGTCAATTGCCTTGTTGTAGGTATGGTACCCCGTGCCACAAATCCAACGTGGTGCTCTATCCTCTCTTTAGAATAAGCCTCCAATCTTCTGTTGTGCTGAAAGGGCTGAAATCCAGGCTGTGTGGAAAAAGAAATGAGTCTGAGGACCTAACTACGGCTTCACCAGACCTTCAGCCAGTTCTTCTGCTGCTAGCTATAATGCTGGAGTCCATGGTGCCCCTCAGGCAGATCTTAAGTTTCCCTACTGTTCAGTTAGGTTTGTGGCTTTTTTAAGATGCTGCTAAATCGTCTATCTGCTTTCAGTTCCTAATATTTATTGTTGCTTTTCCTTCTTTTCTATGTTCTTAGGCTTTGTGTGTGTGTGTGTGTGTGTGTGGGTGTGTGTGTGTTTTCCCAAGAGGTTTTTGCTATAGGGCATGTGCACTAACCAGAAAGACAGAGAGACAGAAAGCAAGAAATCACCCTCCAAGGGGGTGGCCACGCCATAATCCCTTCTCCTGCATTCTCCTCTCAGGATCTTGGACACGCACGCACGCGCACCGGGCTTGAGCTTAAGCCACTAGGTCCGGGAATCGAACCATGGTTGACTACATGGAAGTCCAGCGACATAACCATTACACCAACTGCTGATTCCAGTTTATGAATTTTTAAAAAACACTCTTTTTGCAGTTTTTTTTCAGTCATGTTTGTGACAGAGAGAAGTAGGATACATGTTCTATACCACATTGTTACTTAGAAGTTTTCTTTCATTATTGCATCAATACAGAGATCTTAGAAATTTCTTTCATTGTTTCATTGGTATAAAGAGACATCCTTTAAGTTACTTATATGTAAGTGGCATTTTAGCCGCATTTGACTACAAATCAATAAACAATTCATCTTCATGATGGACACCCATCTGAAAGCAAGACCTAGTTCTAATTCACACCCTGCTCAAGCCAAATGTACTCCATAAAGTGTTGCTAAGTAATCTCCTTGCTTTTCTTCTGGCAACTGAAGATATATTGTAGTGACATACAAAGAAAACAGAAAATTAAATTTGCAATATATTCTTTTCTTTTTCTTATTTACAGAGGGTGTTTGCACTTGCTAGAGAGAAAAAGAGGAGGAGGGAGAGAGAGAGAGAGTAATCCTACAGGGATTGGTCACACTGCAATTCCTTCTCCTCCATTTCTCCCTCCTTTTGGGATTTTGGACAATGATGCACACATTTCTAGCATGTTTTTCAGGCCGCTGGTTCCAGGATTCAAACAATGCAGTCCATCATGTAGAACCTAGCTACCTTATCTACCACACCAGCTGGCCTGCAATATTTTTGTGAAGAAGAAAATATACAACTAAGTTAGGAATAAAATAGAAATTACGTATCTGAATATCCATATCTCTCCCAGGATTTGGAAGCTTTTCAGCTATTATTTCTTATTTATTTGTTTGTTTTAGCATGTTGTTTTTCTTTATTTACAATTCATTACTGAACATCTTTATAATGCACAATATGGTTTTTCAAAGTATGCATGTAGTACATGACACTCAAATAAAAGATATTACCATATATATCATCAGAGAACTTCACATATTTTTGTCTGTTAAATGTATCATCCCTTTACCCCTCCCACTAACCCTCTACTGTCCACTCCTCGTCCCTTACAATCTCTGGTATCTATACTTGTTCTTTCTACTATTTTATCTTTACATATTTCAATTTCTGCCATAGAGTGCAAACATTCCGTACATATTGAACAGGGATATACAGTATGTGTCTTTCAAGTAGCTTATGAGGCTTAGTAGTAAGTCTTCCATATTCATCCACTTGGAATCAAATGACAGGGTCTCATTGTTTCTTATGGCTGATTAGTATTCTATAGTATGTATGTGCTACAGTTTTTCAATCCAGTCATCGGTTCTTAGAAACTCAGGTTGATTCCAAGTCTTAGTAATTGTGAATAATGATACATAAACATGAATGTACAAGTGTCCTTCCAATTGAGTGTTTTCTTATCCTTGGGATAAATACCAAGGAGTAGGATTACTGGGTCATGTGATAGTTCTATTTGTAGGTTTTTGAGAAATCTCCATATTGTTTTCTACAGTGATTGTACTAATTTACATTCCTACCAACAGTATAAGACAGATCCCATTTCAGCACAGTCTCACCAGCACTTGTTCTTTATTTCTTTGATTCTAGTCATTCTAACTGGTGTTAAATGGTACCTCCTGTGGTTTTAATTTGCATTTCCCTTAAGAGGAGAGATGTTGAACATTCTTTTCTCTGTGTTTTGTCTATTTGTGTGTCTTCCTTGGAGAGTTTTGTATTCAGTTTATTTGCCTATCTTCATTTTTTTTTCAAATGAGCTGCTTGAGTTCCCTATATATTGTTTATCAATCCCTCCCTGATACATAATTTGAAAATAATTACTTCCATTCTGAACATCGTGTCTTCATTCTAATTGTTGTTTCCTTTGCTTTGAAGAACTTTTTAGCTTAATGTAATCCCACTTATCTATTTGGGGGATTATTTTCTGTGTATTAAGGATCTTATTTAAGAAAAATTTTCAGGATCAGCAGATGGCATAATGGTTACATCACTGGACACCCACATAGTTGACAGCAGTTGGAGTCCCGGGACCTGGCAGCTTAAATTCACAGTAGGCGCGTATTCACATGTGCCCAAAATCCTGAGAGGAGAATGGATGAGAAGGGATTGCGGCATGGCCATCCCCCTTGAAGGGGTGATTTCTAACTGTCCTCTATCTCTCTCTGTCTTTCCAGCGAATGCTTGGGCCATATAGCAGAAATATCTCTCTAAAAAAAAAAGAAAAAGAAAAAGAAAAAAAGAAAAAACTTTTTTTGCCTACTGTATTGTCTCTACCCTTAAGTACTTATTTTTTACCAGTTAGTTTTAAAGTTTAAGATCTTTTTATTGAAAGTTGTTATCCATTTTGAGTTGATTCTTGTTAACGGTGAAGCATAGGAGACCAGTTTCATTTTTTTGAGGTGTTTACCCAGTTCTTCCCACACCATTTGCTCAAGACTTTTTCTTTACTGCATTGTCTTATACCCTTTTTCAAAGATCCGTTAGCTGTATGATTTGGGGGTTATTTCTGTATTCTCTATTCTGTTCCATTAGTCTATTTGTCTATTATTGTGCTAATACTATGCTGTTTTGATTATCACCACTTTGTAATATATTTTGAAGTCAAGAACTAAGAAGCCTCCTATTTTATGCTCTTTGCACGATATTGTCTTGTTGATACAGGGTCATTTTTAATTCCAGACAAATTTTATGATAATTTCTATTTCTGCAAGGAATATCACTGGTAGCTTGATCAGAATTGCACTGAATATAGAAATTAATTTGGATAGAACTGACATTATTATTATATTGGTTCTTTCAATCCAAGAATTCTGTATGTCTTTCCTTTTTTTTTTTTTTTGTATCATCCTCAATTTCTTTTATCAGGTTTTTTGTTTGTTTGTTTGTTTGTTTGTTTTTATATAGTTTTCCTAGTAGAGGTCCTTCATTTCTCTAGCTGGGTTTTTTTCCTAAATATCTTATTTGTTTCATGGCTATTGTAAATGGGATTGCTTTCTTCAATTCTGTCTCAGGCTGTTCATTGTTGGTGTATAAAAATGCTTTTGACTTTGTATATTGATTTTGTATACTGCTACTTTACTGATTCATTCATCACTTCTAGTTTTTTTATGGATTCCTATGGATTTTCTATGTGTCTAATCAAATCATCTATAAATAGGGTCAGTTTAGCTTCTTCTTTTCCTATCTGGATACCTTTTATTTTGCTCTCTTTCTGATGTATTGTCTAGAACTTCTAGCACTAGGTTCAAAAGGCTTGGAGAAAGCAGGTAGCCTTGTCTTGTTTCAGTTTTCAGCTTTCAGCTTTTCCCCCATTCAGTATAGGCCTGTCATAGATGTCTGTCATTGTCCCTTCTACACATATTTTGCTAGGAGTCTTGATCATGAAGCAATATTTTTATCAAATGCTTTTTTTTGCATCTATAGATATGCTCATATTGTTTTTTATCATTCTGTTAATATGCTGTATTATTGTTTTTTGCATATGTCAAACAATCCTTGTATCCTTGGGATAAAGCCTATCTGGTTGTGGTGTATAATCTTACAGTACTGTTGGATTATTAGTTTTCTAATATCTGTTGACGATTTTGCTTCAGTATTCATCAGGGATATTGGTCTGCAGTTTTTTCGTTGTTATGTCATTTTTGCTTTTGGGATCAAGATGATGGAGGCTTCACAGAATGAGTTTAGAAGGGTTCCTTCCTTTTGATCTTTAAAAGTAGTTGGAGAAGAATAGAGTTGAGCTCTTCATTAAAGTTTTTGTATAATCGACTTGAGGTTTTAGAAACCTGGATGTTTTATGTTAAGAGGCTATTTGTTACTGACTCAATCTCACTACTCGTTATTGGTCTATTCAGGATTTTTTTAAAATTTTCTCTTAATTCACCCTAAATGACTTCTACATGTCCAGAATATGTCTATTGCATTTAGGTTTTCTTATTTGTTGACATATAATTGCTTTTAGTATTCCTTCTTTACTTTTTATATTTCTGATATATTGGTTGTAACATTACCACATTCACTACTTATTCTATTTAACTGTTTTTTTTTCTCTTTGTCTAGTTAATAGTTTGTCAATTTTTTTATCCTATCCAAAAATTGATCTTTTCTTTCATTGAGGCTTTTTGTATATATCTTTTATTTGCGATTACATTTATTTCAGCTCTAATCTTTACTATTTCTTTTCTTTTGTTACTTTTGGGATTTTCTTATTGTTGCCATTCTAGTTCCTTGAGATACAATGTCAAGTTATTGACATCGTGTATATGCATATTTCATATTTCTGTTTTTTTTCCTACTGAGCATTAATGGCTGTGAACTACCCTCTTATAGCTATTTTTGCTGTGTCACAAAGGTTATGAAGAGTGTTGTGTTTGTTATTGTTAGTTTTAATGAATCTTTTTATTTCAGTCTTAATTTCTCCAGTAGTTCAGAAGTCATTCAAGGGTAGATTCTTTAAGTTTGCATGTTTCTATGTGTTTTTGAAGGCTCTGTCTATAGTTGATTTCAAGCTTAATTCCATTGTGGTCAGAGAAAAGGATAGATATAGTCTCTAGTTTTAAATTAAGGGAGGCATGTTTTGTGCCTTATTATGTGGTTAGTCTCCAAAAATATTCCATGTGGCAATGAGAAAAATGTGTATTTTGTAGGTGCTGCACAAAATGTTCTATTTGTCTCCAAGGTCCATTTGATTTATGGTGTCCGTTAGCTCCTGTGTCTCTTTGTTTATTTTTGTCTAGATGATCTACCCAGTAGTGACAGTGTGGTGTTGAAATCCCCAGCAATTATTAATTTAGAACTATACAGTGTCCTTTTTAAATTCTTTTTACCATTTTTACCTTAAAGTGTATTTTGTCTGATATCAATATCATGATTTCAATCTTTTTAAATTTCTCTTTTCATAAAATGACTTTTTGCAGCCTTCCACTTTCAGTTTATGTATGTCTTTTTCAATGAGGTATGTTTCTTGTAAGCAGCATAAAGAGGATTCTTGTTTTTTCATTCATTGAGCCAATCTGTGTCTTGCGATTGGAGAATTTAATCCATTAACATTCAGTATTACCAGAGATATGTGTAGACTGATCCCTGTAATTTTGTTACTCCTTTCTGTTTTCCTAGTTATTTTGTGTTCTCTTACTTCTATTTATCACCCTTTAGTTTTTGTGCTGTAATATTCCATTATTTCCTAAAGAGCTGGTCTAGTTTTGGTGAGTTCTTTAGGTTTTTGTTTATCTGTGAATGATGTTATTTCTCCTTCAAATGGGAGTATATATGCCACACTTTTTTAAATCCATTCATCTGTTTGTAGACATTTGGGTTGGTTCCATGTCTTGGCAATCATGAATAATGCTACAATAAACATTGATGTGCAAGCACTTTCCCAACTGAGCATTCTCCTGTCCTTTGGGTAGATACCCAGAAGTGGGATTGCTGATCAAATGGTAGTTCTATTTGTAGATCTTTGAGGAACCTCCATATTGTTCTCCACAGTGTCTGAACCAGTTTACATTCCCACCAACAGTGTAGGAGAGTTCCCTTTTCATCCCGCCAATACTTACCACATTTTATATTTTTAATCTTTGCTATTCTGACATGGGTTAGGTGGTATCTCATTGTGGTTTTTATCTGCATCTCCCTTATGATGAGAGATCTTGAGCATTTCCTCATATGCTTTTAGGCTGTTCATATGTCTTTTTTAGAGAGATTTTTGTTCAGCTCATTTTCCCATCTTTTGATTGGTTTAATCTTTTTTTTTCACGTAAGGTGCTTGAGTTCCCTGTGTATCCTTGTTATCAGTCCCTTGTCTGAGGCATATTTTACAAAAATATTCTCCCATTCTGAGGGTTGTCGATTCACGCTTGTTACTGTGTCCTTTGCTGTGCAGAAACTTCTTAGTCTGATATAGTCTCATTTGTCTATTTTAGGGATTATTGCCTGTGCTTTGGGAGTCTTATTTAAGAAGTCTTTGCCTACTCTAATGTCTCCCAGAGTTTTTCCAGCATTTTCTATCAGTACATTTAATCATATATATTTACAGTGTATAAAATTTTATTTTCCAGCATGATTACTGTGCATATCAGTCAAAACAAAGACATTTCTATCCACATCATCATCAAATAGCTTTTCATATTTTTCAGATTATTATTATTATTTATTCTCATTATTGTGGAATTCAAATATTTTATAAACTGATTTAGTTCACAGAGTCCCCTAAGTCCTACACACTTTCTTTAGTCTTTCCATTTTTTTAATTTTCTGACTAGATCATTTCAAATGACCTGTGTTCAAATTCATAAATTCTTCTGCTTGATAGAGTCTGTTCTATTGTATTTTTATTGTATTTTATTCTTTGTGCTTTTTAGCTCCAGGATTTTACTCTTTTTAAGAATTTATATCTTTTTTTTTAAATGTTCCTATTTTCTTAATGATTTTCTGAATTCACTGAGTTGTCTATGTTCT
>NW_006159722.1:1286590-1351191 GCF_000334495.1 Tupaia belangeri chinensis
TTTTCTGAATTCACTGAGTTGTCTATGTTCTCTTGTATCTCATTGAATTTTCTTAAAATAATTCTTTTACTTTTCAAGTAATTTGTGGATCTTCACTGCTTTGGGATCAGTTGCTAGAGAATTGTGTTCCTTTCGTAATGTCATAGTTCCTCGTTTTGTTTGTTTGTTTGTTTGTCAGGGACTTGTGTTGATGTCTGAACATTTGTTGGAGTAGTTGCCTCTTCTAAACTTTACAGACTAAATTTAGTGAGAAAATAATTTCACCTGCAGCTGGCTGAGAAGGCACTTGTTGACTGGTGTGTTGCAACTCTGGCTCCAGAAGACATCAGTGATGTAATCTCTGTGCAGCTCCATGAGCTGAAGTCAGTGTCAGTGAAAACTGTGTGGGCCTCAGCTGTCAGGGCTGCAGGTATTTATGGCAGAAGCAAAGGCAGTGGGGACTATTGAGGTCTTCAGTGGGGACACTGTTGGGATTCTCCTTTTCTCATAAGAAGGAGTCACCAAGGGGATCTCTTTTGGCATTAGCTCTGGTGCAGCCCACAGACAACTATGGTGGCACCAGATATAGGGCCAGGTGTTCAGAACAGCTCTAAAGCTAGAGTCCTCAGCTCAGGCTCGGACTGTGGAACCTGAGTTAGGAGCATGGGTGCACTCGCCAAGGAATGGGCATGTGCAGATCATTTCATGGATCATAGTTGGTCAATCTCCAAGCATTGTAATTCATGCTTGAATGTTCACCTAGCCACAAACTTTCTCTGCTCTTAGCTTTTTTTCTGCTTATATCCATGACAGAAAATTTGATGATAAGTAGGTAAGGATGCCCAGGTACAGTGACTTAAATAGCAACAGTGCCGCTTTGTGATGACAGAGACTGCAATGAGAGGTCTGGTTGCAGTTTCTGGTCCAACCTAAAGAGGCTAGGCATGGGGGCACACCCCTGTGCTCCTAGCTGGCTAAGAGACTGGGACTGAAGGATCACACTGGGACCCTGTCAGAAATATTTATCTCTCTCATTTTCTCTCCCCATGATCTCTCCTTCACTCTATCATAAATAAATAAATAAGATAGAGAGTCAGGATAACTTTAGTTCAGTCACTTGATCCTAGACACCAAAATATTTTCTGCCATATTTTCTAGAGTGTGAAAAGACAAGTCAAACAAGCAGCAGGAAAATCAATGTTCCCACCACACTAGAAACTCTGGGCTGCTCCTAGCTGCCTGCCACCAAGATTTCAGGAGCACAACTTTGATATTTTTTTTTTTTTTTTTTTTTTTGAGAGGTTTTTGCTATATGGTGCGTGTGCTCGCCAGAAAGACAGAGAGACAGACAGCGAGAAATCACCCCCCAGGGGGGATGGCCACGCCGCAATCCATTCTCCTCTCGGGATCTTGGGCATGCATGCACACGCACCGGGTGTGAGTTTAAGCCGCTGGGTCCAGGACTTGAACCGCAGTCGACTACATGGGGTCCAGCGACATAGCCATTACGCTAACCGCTGGTCCCACTTCATTCTTGACTCATACGAATGGGTCTTAACTCTCCATAACCAGGTGTTAATTTAGACAGACATCAGAAACTAATTCAAGGTCCTTCTTAGGAAAGACTTCAGAATCAGTAACTCGTCCTGCAGAAGCCCATTTTGAGTGTTTCACCATAGAGACCCAGGAAAGACTTCAGAATCAGTAACTCCTCCTGCAGAAGCCCATTTTGAGTGTTTCACCAATCTGTTTTGTAGTATGTTTTCTACTTATTTTCCTCTTCCTCAAGCATTTTTAAGAGCATTTAAGAAAATTTATAAATATTTCCTTAATAGGGATTGGGTAGTGTCACAGCAATAAAGCACAACACCTGTGAAACTGATTCACATGGGAAAGTTCTAGATTTGTGACCAGAAGCCTCCTCTGGGGATATGCATGTGCCCATGATCCAAGGCTGGCTTTGGCTGGAGTGAATCGGTGTTGGGACTCTGTTGAGGATGCTATCTGTCTTTCTCTGCATCTCTTTGCCTCTCTTATTGACACAAACTTTCAAAAAATTCTTTAATAAACTTTTTTATAATACAATACACGTAATTTCTCTCTCTAACAGACTTTGCAAAACCTGCAGGACTCAAGGGTGCAGAGGGACAGTAAGGCAGAAGCTAATGAAAGATTGGGCAGGCTCTTCACTCTCTTCCACACACAACTTGGGACCTCTCAGCTTATGTCTACCCCGTTACGGAATTGTGGGAGATAGAGTGGAGAGCTCTTCAAAGGTGTTGTAGAAAGCAGTGAGCGCTGAGCAATGGTGTCAGGAAAGGAAGGAGGAAGAACTGTGAGTGAAATACTGCCCAGTGCATCTGCGGAAAATAGATACATTTCATTTTTAGAATACATCTTCTAGTGAGTTGTTACTCTACAAATCTGTTCCTCTTTTTGTGTGTATACTTCCTACAGCCTAACGTTTGGAAAGGATAAAGACTATATTACCAAAAAGGAAATAGTGTTACCGGATAATCATTCATACATCTAGGCCAGAGGAGGGAGGAAAGTAACTATTTTTTTCCTCCTGAATTTTCCATCATTCCGTACTGATACCATCTCAGCTCAGAGTCAAGCTTACCAAGTGGTATAATTCTCACACAAGCTATAAAGTGCAGGTTGTAGTTTTCCCTGGCTATTGATCCTGAGACTACATAGAATACAGTGTTCCCTTCTTACCCATAATTTCACTTCTCATGGTTACAGTGCAACTCGTGATACACTACAATATGACAGTCTGAGAATGAGAAAGACCACACGTATATAACTTTTATTACAATATATTATTATTACCATCTTGTATTTAAATATATATTTATTTCTACATATACAGAACTTGTATGTAAAGAAGAAAAAGTTCCCACTAGGAAGATATTAAAAGTTATTAATGTTCTTTTTATCACATGGCAACCAGGACACATGATTATTTCTGTTCCCCAAAAGAAATGTTAGCTACTAGTTTCAATTCAGGAAGTGTATACCTTTGGGAAGGGTTACATGAGATATTTATTCAGTTTTTTGCTCAAGCTTCTTCATCTTTTCATTGTAAGCATTAAACTGAGAGTCTGTTCATAATCTATCCCACCATGTAAACATCAAAGCATAATTTCCAATGAAGTTCAGGTGATAGAAGTCATGATGCTGAGACTCAGCATAAAAAGATGAGATTTAGGGGATTGAGGGGAATCTCATACTGACTATGAACTTCAGTAATTTCTATCAAATGGTCATCCATGCCCAGAGAAGAGTGACATGATCACACAAAAGCTTTTCTCCAATGAAAAATCCAGTTTCCAAAGCATGTGCATATTCAGATTCCATTCCAAATGGAGCCTGAAATTCATGATGAACTTTATGAATATATATTCATATATTCTTTTGTGATGTAAGAATCCATGCATGAAATAGTGCCAAATATCCTCAGTGACTACACAACTAAAGCATTTTGCCAAAAGCATATACCAACTTGGCTTTTTTTTACCAATCAAAAGGAATATTGAAATACTCTGTAAAATAATAGGTTCCACAAATCAAAGGCAGCTGGATACAAAAGTGGTAAAAAAAGAAGTACTTTAAAACATTTTCCCATGTTTCTGGCTTATCCTATTGAATTTTATATCTTTTCATATAAGGTATGGATTGGAAGACAAATCTAGGTAAAGAGAACAAGAAATAATTTTTTAAATGGTTCTTGCAGAAAATTCTCAGACAAAAGCGAGTCTACATATTCCACAGCCAGGGATGCTGAATCAAGATGCTGACAGTTTCATTTGTTGCCATTTTTCAAATCTCTGGAGACAGCCTTATAATTCTGGATGGTCTTGAGGTGACTGCAGCCTGGCTCACCCAGCTTTTTTCACAATATATTATTATTGTTCTGCTTTATTATTATTATTGCTAATCCCTTACTGTACCTAATTTAAAAATTAAACTTGATCATAGCACAGTATATATAAGATGTAGAAAATTCTGTAGTTTCGGTATCCACTGGGATTCTCAGAACATACTGGCTATCCAAACTAGGTCATCTGGTCAAGCTGGCAGGAAAACTAAACTAGGCAATGACTGGGAGTGCTGGTTTCCAACAGTAAGGCTGTCCCGAGCAAAATGCCAGAGCCAAGGGCAGTCTGCTTTCTCCAAGGTTCAGCCTCTTCTGCTCAGAAGTTCACCTGTCCTTTGTCATGGACTGCTTTTGTAAATCCTGTGCAGCACTAGTAGTTGATATCTGCTAATTTAATCTGTAGAAGACAATCTTTGGAAAATTGAAGTCTACTTAGAATTAAGGGTAGTTATGCCAAGTATAGAAGGTGTACATTGGCATGAGCGGTAATAAAACAAACACTTTTTAAGGGTAAGTTCCTAAATATCCTATGTTTTTTCTAAGTCATATAATTGCACTGCTTTCTCTTCAAGAGATAGCTTCAGAAATAAATATGTCTTTAAAGCAACTATGGTATGTGAAAGTGGCAGTACTAACCAGTCATCCTCTTTTTTCTTTCACCAGAGTCCTGGGAGGCTGAAGGGAGGCCGAAGCAGTATCAGTAATGGAGACACTCGGATATGGGTAAGATTCACATTTAAGAAGTCCTGTGAAAGAAAGCTTGTTTGCTGTGTCACTATGGTCTTCAAAGTTGATCGGGACGATGGTAAAGGGTAACTGTCCTCTGATCTTGTACTTTGATGCAGAAAACCATCCTCAGTGGTCAGAATTACTCACTTCATACAAAATGGTCTTAAAAATATCTCTAAATATCATAATTTACCCTTGTAGACACTGTATTATTTGAGAAAATAAAATTATAAAGAGAGAATAAGAGGTCAGGCTGTCCTGTATTAAACATGCCACAACAACACGGATGTTGTAGTAACCTGACCTTCCAGTTTCTAATGAAAATCTAGTACAGTAAAAACATTTTCTGTAACATGAACAACCACACAGTTCTCTAAAGGTGGCTGGCTTTACAACATGACAGTACTCAACCTTTCAACAGTTTGTACTACATGTTAAGAGCATTCTTAAATTGAATTCCCTTTTTTATGAGTAGAATGACAGTTTGTCTTTGTGAAAGATGCTGCTTTGGGATTAAGAATCGTAATAGTCATGTATTGGTTAACACATTGACATAGAAAAATATTCAGTTTGGTAATTGTTTCTTCATTATTGACTACCTACTGTGTAGTGAACATGGTAAGACAAAATGAGTAAAAGACCCAGAATATGTCTTTCACAATAGTACAATTTTGGGCCCAGCTGCAGTGAGACAGGAGGTAGGGCACAGTGGTGTGAAGCTGGAGCCATATGGGAAACCCAGGTTCATGGTTATGCATGCCTGTGATCCTGGTTGGTTGGGTTGGTAGGAGGAAGAACACGGCATGCTAAGACCCACTCAAGGATACTTCTCTCACTCTCTTCAAATTAAACTTTAAAATAAATAATACAATTTTGTTAGGAAAACAGTTAGTGTAAAAAATATTAGTAAATCGAGGTAGATTATGAAGTAGAAATAATAAATGATATGGGAGATATTGCAAATAAGGCAGAGGAGACATTAAGGGAAATACTTGAGTTTGGCATGAGGTTAAGGAGACTACCCCGAGCAAAGTACCAGAGCCAAAAAATACCATGGTAGGTATTGGGACACAATGAAGACTTACTTCCTTGTGGAGGGATCAAATATATTTTAAATGTAGAAAAAGGAATTTTTCCTTTGATCTCATAAACAATGCAATCATGGTAGATTTTTCAGCTAGTAAAAATGAATCATGCAAATAGGTGGTAGTGATATATAGAATAGATTCAAAGACAGAGCATCTGCAAATGTAAAAACTTACAATATATCCACTAAGAGATTATAGTCTATCCTATAGTACCTGGGACTGGAAAGGAAAAATAAAATCAAGAACGTGAGGGAAAGACAGACTTGACAGGATGTGAAGAAAAATAAAGTGCTGAAGAGGCCTCAGCACAGTGTCAGACAGAGTTACTTTTCAGTGGATGGTATTTGAATGGGTGCTAATAAGTAAATCTCAGGTTCTGAGCTTTGGTGACGGAGAAATTGATAGATGATAAATGATAGTAGCATCATAAATAACTTTAAAATGACTGGCATAGCTGTTTCTGAAACCACACTAGATTTAAATTATAATTACTCAAGGACAGCTTATTTAATTCAGTAAATTTAGTTTTAAAAATCAAACTGGCTAGTTCAGTGGTGTATGAATAGACAGCTAGTTTTTTTAATACAGTTGTGCATCACATAACAATGCTCCCGTCGATGGTAGATCGTGCATACAAAAGGTCCCATAAGATTACAATAAGTTATACTGTATACCACAGTGTGTTATAGGCAATATGATCTAGGACTCTGAGTATGCTCTCTGATGTTCGCACAATGACCAAATCACCTAAGAACACATTTCTCAGAATGTAGCCCCACCTTAAGCAATGCATGGCTTATTTCCTTTTCATCTGCTTTTGATGTTGTGGAGACTTATACTCATGAATGTAAAAAGATGAAGCCATATCAGGGTTTGTGGGGTGTGTTCATTTGTCCTACATTTTCTTCTATTATAGGAAAAAAAAATGTTAGTTGAACTGACCATAGTTTCGATGATTAAATATTTTTCATAGGCTCATTTGCTGAGGACAGAAAAAAAGAGGACTTTGTATTGGTTACCATGTTCTTTTTGTTTTGTTTTGTTTTGTTTTGTTTTTGCTAAAAACAATAAGGTTCCAACAAGGAAGTTATACTCACCTTTTGCTAGCTTTCGGATTGGCTGTCACGCCCCTGCCTTTTCCTGCTTCTAGTTTTAAAGCACTTCTCCTTTGTTATTACCCTGGCTCAAATCTCCCACTATACTTCTTGCTTAAGCCTAAGGAAGGACAGGGAGATCAGAACAATGGTCACAACAGGACATGGCCGGCTATGAAGGCCTGGAAATGCCAGCTGGTGATGACAACCAGGCAGTCCCAATGAATTAGATTAGTGCAGAAGTCACAGGCCACAGCTTCATTCTTGGAACTCTATGTTCTGTTTTATTTTCAAGTCTATAAACTTCCAATATTTTCTTGCTAGGGAATACTTTCATGTGAACGTCAAAATAAGCAATATTTAGCCAGAAACCAGAAGAGATCATTAATAATTTAATATGTCTTGCATAGTTCCAGGTTGGTGGCACCATGTAAGTATTTATTCCCATATCAATTGTTCTTATGTAGTTACTATATTTTTAGTTCTAATTAAAAACCAGACTAGAGGAAGATTTGAAAGCTATGAAGGTGCTGCCACCTTGAGGATTTTTCCTGCCCATTTGGAGTTTTATCTTCACAAAATTAGGGTAGACTATTGATAGTATCATTTTATTCTATAAAGAAACTGACCAAATTCTACTTCTCCCATTTTGATCACAGAACATGGAGACAAGAAACCTGGTTGCTGATGACACTTCACACTTTGAGTCACATGTTTCAGCATAGCGTGCCACAGGTACTGGCATGAGGTGCCCTGTCACAATTTCCCCAGCCTTTCACACAATTCCATCTTCTTCCTCTCCTTCACTTCCCATGAGCAATATAAACTGGCTGAAGAAAGGAGTTTTCTGTTTTCATTGAAGTTGACATTGACATGAAATGAGATAATAACTTAAAATACAGAAATAACCCCAGGAAGAGAATTGCAAAACTAAGCTCTACACTTCTCCCCAGTTTTACTAACTCTTCTGGCATTAGTTCTGAACCTAGGACAGCAGTGTTTTAAAAATCCCCTGTTCAAAAACCAGAGCAGTTAAAGGTGGATAGGATACCATCGCTCAACTTACAGTAAGGGGGACAGGGGGTTGCCAAATTCATTATTATCTACACATAAAAAGAGAACGAGATGTTTTATTGAAAGTGTATTGACCACCCCATTTGCTACAACTTTAGTTCTGTGGACATTAGTTTAATCAATTTTAAATCTTAAATAATAAGCTATTAATTGGGATTAAAAAATGTATTCTTTGGCTTCCAAGAGCCCCTTCCATTAACATTTAGTGTGCCCCCCCCAACCCCCATGAACACTTGAGTAGAGTGCTCACCAAGGTACTTGCTTCCGGCGTGCTGAGAAAAAGAGAACTTGAACTTCTATTGAACCTGAAGTCTCGGCACATCTATGGGGCAGAAATGATTCCATTCCCCCCATTAAAAAGCTTTCATTGGCAAGCTACAGATGAAATTTCATCTGCTTTGCATCCATCTAGTTTATAACCCTAGAAAACTTGGCATCACAACTCTAAACCCCATTATTGTGTTTTCCCTTCTAAAAGGAAATAATACATTAACAGCTTTTTTGTTGTTGTTGTTTATTTTGTTTTTGCTTTAAAAAATAAAACACAATGGTGCCTTCACATTTTTTGCCCCTCATTCAAAGCTTTATTCTGGGCTGTTCTCAACTGAGCATCTCTGGAATGACAGCCATATGGTTTTTTCAGTCTTCATGTGCATTGCCAAGCAACCTGGAACTCTGTTGGCAGTTACAAAAGCTCTCTTGGATTGTTGAATCCATTTTCATTGGAAACTATTTTATATATAGGAAAATAAAGTGGCATGCTATAAATTTCCTCATGCTATAAATGAAATTATGGGGAAAATATGCTCCTTCTCTTGTTGCAAGTTTTTATACTATAAAGTAGTAATCAAATTTGAGACATCCCAAATGTCCTTGATTGGATATTTGGGGCCATAAAGAGGAATCTGTTGAGATCACTGTGCGGAACATCTATGTAATAATAAACTCTTGGAGGACAGGAGTTGTTCTTTTGCATTTAGGAAATGCTTGTTTATTAATTAAGGCATGTAAAATAAGGAGATAGAAAAAAAGGAGAGAAATACTTGCTAGAAAGTGGTTGAGAGCCATTGACAATTTTCTGCAGCATTGCTTGTGAGCCCTAGGCCACTGAGCAGGGGCCAGGCAGTGGCTACTCATCATTACTCCTTCTCAGAACAGTATTTCCCAGAATTTATCATTTTCACTTCTAAATGTGTAGCATGCAAAAATGATTATGAAATAATTGCAAAATCAGTTGGAATAAGCCCCATTTAATTCTGACAGGAATTTCTTTACCTTTTTTTGGCTTGATTTATTCTTGGTTTATTCTCTGATCCAAGCACTTGTAACTTGGTAATTCTGTTTTCTGATTCAGGACTTGTGTTGCTAGTACAGAGAAATCATTTGACCATAGAGTAGTTGGCATAATTGAATATATGTTCACATATAAGAGAGAAGAGAGAAATCTGTAAAAACTATAGTAAAGACTTTTTAAAATCAAGTGGAATTTAAAAAGGAAAATATTTGGGTTATTCTACAAAGCTTAAAAAAATGAAAGAAGAAGGGGAAAATGTAATTGTTGAACTTAGAAATTTAACTTAAAAGATGTAATGGATATTGGCACTCATAGTCCAAATTGTGTTATCACGTACCAGTATCAGTAGCACTCACAAAATATGTTAATATTTAACTCAATGACAAAGTTAGAATGTTATTCATATGACCTTCCCTACCCCTTTCATTTGAAAACAGAAATAAAATATGACTTGCAATGTAACTACTAATACAGATTGCTAGAAATATGAGAATCCCCAATTCAAAGCAGTTGACTTAATCATCAAATTTATATCATTAACGTAATAATAGTAACTTTGAACAAGGTACTATGTTAAAAGCTCTTATACACCTCATCTCGTTTAGTGCCCTCCCAGTCCCTGTTTTTATGCCATGTCTCCTTGACACTTAATAAGGATTAAACAACTAGCTCAGAGTCATACAGTGGGTGGCAGATTTGAATTCAAACACCTGAAGCCTAACACCAAAAAACACTCTTTGAGCAACCACACAGTAAAGGTTATCTTGTAATTATTTATTTATTCCATTTCCACGATTAACTTTAGCATATGTTGTCCTTTGAGTAGTGACTTTGGATGTCAGAAGCACCTACACTTACTTTAGGAAAGTTCTGAAAGAGCTCAGGTTGTTGTTCAAATTGCAATAAATGAAGAAATTACCCAATATAAATAGTTTAAACTACTTAATCTCTAAAAAGTTAAAAGAACATCATTTTAGACAAACCAAGTTGGCAGTGCCATTTTTAGGTTTAAAAGAGGAAGACTGAGTTAAAGAGCCAGCAGATGAAAAATACACTTATTCTGTCACTTCGTTAAAAATCTTATAAAAGAGAAAGAGACTTAAGTAACAAACTGGTAAATTTGTTTGGCATTTTATAACATTGGCCACAGCTACCAGCCTTCTGGCTTTATAAGTGATCCTTGAACTAGGAAACGAGATCCCTAGAACACTTTTATTGGTAATGGCAGCATGTCACTTATTACTTTATCACAGGAAGAACAAAGAGAGCTACATAAACCGCATGCCCTCGACTTACCCCATGAATCAACGTGGCCTCAACCTACTTGCGAATTTGTACTGTGTGTTCTAATTAATGAGTGGTGTTGTAGATTGCCGTTTACATGCATTTCATTCATTGTCGATGTTAAGTACCACAACAAGTAAAGTGAGAGGGTTGAAAGAGTTCCAAAAAGATTTTTCACGGTTCACATACCAGACAGGCGTGTGCAAGGTCAATTTACAACAGAGGGCAGAGGTTACGATGAGAGACTGTCCTCCAATTTTATTTGAAAGAGTAAGCACAGTGAAATTAGGAAGTCTTTTAAAGAATATTCTTATTAAATGCTTTACTTATAGCAAAGACAGCTTCTGGTACTTTTTAGTTGTTCTGTAACTGGAATAAATAATAAATGAAACTTCTTGGTAATTTTGTGATGACAAAATAAAAGTCAAATTTATGAGATATTTTTCACCTAAAAATGATACAGTTAATGCTATTCTTTTCCCCCTGTAGGTAGTTAAAGCAAAGTCTGTGTTTGCAGAGATTCTTGACATATAGTATATTTCGCATCAGGAGAGATGAAAGGATCCTCATGTTCTTCAAAAGTAAAACAATACTTACATTCAGGATTCTCACATGTTTTTCTTCTTAAAATTTGTATCTTGTCTTCATTATGTGATGACTCCCTTTCTTACATTTCCTACAAAGCCCAGGAAATACCAACTCTCCCACCCTTTCTTAAGCTTTCTTAGCTTTAAATGGGTTATAATCCTTTTCATGTCCCCTCCAACCCTGGGAAAATTTGACACTACTTCCACCTGGAGTTTAAATTCACCTGGAATTTAAATACCAAGTTTATGAAGACTATGATGGTATTGATAGACAATGTATAAAATGTCAGGGTTCTTGAAACATTTTCTTGCTTTTGAAATCGCATGAATATGGCCTAATTTTAAATTATACTTGGTCAAGGGTGCTTTGAATTGCTTTAACTTTTATTTATGTTCTAGTGATTATGGCCACAGTTTGAATAAGTTTTCTTGCCTGTGAAGAGCTTGGCCTGATAAAAGGGATAAATCACCTCTTATCCATGATGCTGCATGCAATGTGACATAAGCCACCTTGCTGCTTATTCTGGGCACTTCATTATTCCCATTGCTGTCAGACTCCTTGGTAATCCTATTTTAGAAGCATGAGCAAACTTGAAGAGTCACAAAGCATTGAGACACTCTTCTCTGAAAGATAGTTGGATAAGCCACCTCTTCTTTCAGACAAGTGTAAGCAACGTGGCCAGTTCATACACTTAATGTGGCTGTTCTCAGGTGAGCAAATCTACCTTCCTCTCAAATCAGTTTCTAAGTATGTATTTTCCCACATTTGCAATGGCTCATTCATCAACACGTTTTCCTTTCTGACAAAAAATGCCATTGCTTTGCTCCAGCTTCCTGACCCATGTCTTATGTTCTCTATAGGAAATGACTCCTGGAATGGATGTCTGCCTTACACATAACGCAGAACTACTCTAACTGAAATCCTAATTCTAAAAGAATTTCTTTAGGAAATACCCAATGGTAACTTTCATTACTGTATTCTACTAAAAAGAAGTCTTCTGGCTTCCACAATAAAAACAAAGAAACCACTCCCTTCCCACCAGACACAGATTAATGACATTCATGAGAGGTACTGGGCTAAGGTGGGAAGAACGGTTGAGTAGGAAACAGACCACCTATTAGTTGTCAGAAAAATCATGACATATTTCTCTGTTTTTCTATGCAAAAATACGTCATGACTTTTTTTTTTTTTTGAGAAGTTTTTGCTATAGAATGCATGTGCTCGCCAGAAAGGGAGAGAGAGACAGAGAGACAGAAAGTGAGAAATCACCCCCCGGGGGGATGGCCACACCACAATCCCTTCTCCATTCCCTTCTCGGGATTTTGGGCACGCATGCACATGTGCCTGGCATGAGTTTAAGGCACCAGGTCAGGGACTCGAAACACGGTGGACGACATGGGAGTCCGGCAACATAGCCATTACTCTAACTGCTGGTCTCCGCCATGACTTTTCTGACAGCCTAATAGATTGAATAGCCTTGCACAGATATTTGAACTACTGTAAGCCTCAGTTTCCTTCTTTAAGAAAAATGAGGACTTATGATGGACTATTACAACTCTGTATAATTCAGTATCAGTATTATAACTATAAATAAAATAGCATAAGCTTCAATATTTGATTGTATCTCTTGTGCACACGTACCTGTCCTTATTTCCCATATTTAATCTATAACAATTCTTCTCTTTTATATCTTTACTGATAACCAAATCATGCAGGTAAATCTAATTAAGGACAATCCTTCTTTCTCTGAGCACCAACAGAGCAACCAGCTGCTGATCATTAGAGTCCCCCCACTTAGAGGTAGTTCTCCTTTAGACACTAATTATAGCTCCTACATAAGGATTTTTAACAAAAAAGATATTGTCTAAGAACAACTCAAAAGCAATATGGACAAAATGATAACCATCTTTATTAAACAACTGAATAAAACATTGAACGGATTACAGAATCTGTAAGTGAAGAAGCAGTTGGCAGCTGCATTTATTTCCCACATCTGTCCCTGTGAAAGAGTTAACCCACTTCGGCCCATTTCTTCTGTCCTTTAGGACATCTTCTTGATGAAGCCCTCATGAGTTGTGTAGTAGGTTGGGTCTCTAGGACACTGTCTATCTGAGTGGCTATGAATGCTGAGGACACAACAGACCCCAACTCCACAGGTATTTCTCAGTTCCCAACCTGTATGTTGTTGGAACTATTTATGGAAAAGGCTTGTAAAATTTTTGTTTCCCTGCTTCCTTTTTCCGGCCTTTTTTTAATGGTGCTTTCTTCTGTATTTCCCACCGCCCCCGTAAGTTCTAAATTTCCAAGACTTCCTTCTTGCTCTGTGTTGCCTTGCACTGACACTGACTGATTCTGCTTTTTCCTACATTTTCTCCATTATAGTAGACAATCTTTCACAAAATGAGGGTCTACACAGGTGATCAGCTAAAGTTCTATCTAACCGACTTGTGTAGACAATCATTTGGGATTGTCTACAAAGGTTCTGCTATCTTTGTATTTTGAACTTATTGAAGAGAAAAACTGCTTGCCTCCAGAAGGTGGATGATGTGTGGGTCTGTGTGTGGGTGTGTGTGTGGCTGTGGCTGACTTTCAGCGCTGCCTTCTTGGCCATCAAAGCCTTTACTTTGGCTTCAGCTTTGGGAGGGACAGAAACTTCCTTCTTCATTTTCAGTGCCATCTTGGTAAAAAGGGTCAGGCTATTTACTTTGAACCCATTCTTTACCGGTTAATTTAGATAATAATTGTAGCTAATGCTTATCAAGCATTTACTAAGTGCCAGGCACTATCCTGAGTGCTTCTTTATTTTCACAACCATCCTTTGTGGAACGTCTCATTAATACACACATTTCACAGATGAGGAAAAATGCAACTCAGAGAGGTTATATAAAATAGTAACAAAATAATAAAGACTGTAATCAGGTACCCTGGCTCCAGGGCCTAGATCCTCAAAATCTTGCCCTTTCTTGCCTTTCCATATGAGTTTCAAATGCATTATTTACTTGGAATCATGCTGTTTCCATTTGGAGTGGGGATGGTTTAATTCCACTGAATTGCAAGTAATGAACTGTATCCTCTTTTCCTCTATGTGTGTGTGTGTGTGTGTGTGTGTGTGTGTGTGTGTGTGTGTAGGTGTCAAGACAAATGAATGCTTGGCAAAAGCACATCTTATTTGAGAGAAGTTTCTTATAAAACTAAAGTTGGCAGATCTGCCCCTCCAAAACTACACCTTGACTTTCACTGGAAAAGGAATATTTTCTTTCATCTGCTTTGAAGATAGGTAGAGTCACCTTAAAAGGATCACATGAATAAGGAGAAATATAAACACATACATATGAATAATTAGACCAGGAAGAGATTCTATCTTTTTTCAGGAAAGAAAACTAAAGGCCAGAGATATGAGAGAACCTGCCTGACTTTACAAAGTTTGCTAGTGATAGAAAATAATTAGAATTGCTTCTTTCTCCTTTAGAACTCTTTCTAGAAATGGATAATGCCTCTCATCTGGGACAAGTGCAAGAATCTACTACTATTATCAATGGGTTCACATTTTTCATAACAATACAGTGTTACATAAAGATTAAAACACAGATTTTCCTTTCTTTTCTACCATCAGTGTCAAAAGCAAAATAAAATGTTGAAGAGGAATTAGCAGTAATAGCCACTGCATCTCTTCTACCATGTCAACACTGAGTAAGCTGCTGCTTCACCACCACTCCTAGACCAGAGAGGCATGGCATAAACTAGAGGAGAGGGTGATCTGGAAAAGGAGGCAGAACTAGATTTACTCTCTGGGAGTTGGCAGTTGAATCACTCACTCTCCAACTATGATGGCTTTTGTTTATAAATTTATTTATTTATCTATTTATTTGGAGACGTTTTTGCTATAGGGCATGTGGGCTCACCAGACAGACAGAGAGAGACAGAGACACAGAAAGCAAGAAACCACCCCCCCAGGGGTGATGGTCACGCCTCAATCCCTTCTCCTCCATTCTCCTCTCAGGAGCTTGGGCATGCATGCACACGCGCCCATCGTGAGTTTTAAGCCACCGGGTGCGGGACGCAAACCACAGTTGACTGCATGGGAGTCCAGCGACATAGCCATTACGC
Organism: Tupaia belangeri chinensis; assembly: GCF_000334495.1. Taxonomy (NCBI): domain Eukaryota; kingdom Metazoa; phylum Chordata; class Mammalia; order Scandentia; family Tupaiidae; genus Tupaia; species Tupaia belangeri. Next base: position 1,301,711 of record NW_006159722.1, read on the forward strand.
TAACTGCTGGTCCCTGTTTATAAATTATTTTAATGTAAGGTATCTTACCAGGCCTTTTAAATGATCTAATCTTTCTAGAGTTGAATCTGGAGAAGAAAGTATCTTTAAACAAATACACATTCTGTCCCCAAGTTCTTGGCCTCGGACTCCTAAGAAAAATGATCTGGTCATTTAATTATTAGATCCCCAATACTCTCTTCCAAAAGATGGGCAATAAAATCTCTGATGCCAAAGAATACATTTCTACCATGAGTTCTTTCCAGATTATTTGCTTATGGAAAATAAATCCCTTCATCTCTTTCCATATTTAAACACATTAAAATCCCATGAGAGAATCCCATGAGGCAAAAACTGGAGAGTTTCCATATATATTTCTTTACATAAAGCAAATTTTGTAGTCTGCGTAGATTGTCTGGTTTTATGTATATTGAGATTGCTCTAACCCCTCCAATACAAGGAGTTGGACTGCATTATTAAGAGTATTCTAAACCTACTCATGTCTTTTTCTTTGTGATGCCTTAATACTTTCTGTTGAGCTGTACTGAACTGATTAGCATTTTTAAGAGTTTCATGATGCCAATGTAATAAAAAGGCAACCTCACTACCCCTGCAGCTCCCATAGCTTTTGGATCAAGAATGGACTCTCATCCAAATCCTATCAATCCAGTGGTTGCTGGATTATCTCTTCCAAGAAATTGACCACATACACTACAATAATTTAAGGACTGGCGTTGAACTGCTATCAGATAGAAACAGAGCTCAATGTAGTGACATGGCAAGTGAAAGTCACAAGCAAGCTTAACAGTGTGGAGAAACTCAAAATGAATAAAGTAGACTCAGAAAGAAATGCAATTGAGAAACGACATGGTTTTAGAAGAATAGAGAAAGCAGTTTCATTGTTTTCTTATGAGTTCAGCTTCTATGATATATTGTAAATTGTATTTTATTTTTTCACATTCCTTAAGCTTTTCCTGTACCCTTTAAATTCCTTTTTGCTTAAGCCAGTACAAGTGGGATTGTGTTTTCTTTTTTTTCTCTTTAACAAAATTCTAACTAGAAGGGCTGCATTATCATCCAGGTCATCATACTTTCACAAAACTAGTGAAACACAGAAGTTTCAACTGAGAAGACACGAAGAGTTAAACGCTTCGAGATTTGGAAAGCTTTTTTCTGTCAGCTTTCTACACCAAATCAATGTCTTTGTATAAAATCATATTAATTAGCAATATTGTTAGTTTGATTCTGTTACCATCATGGTGGTCATTTGTGAGCAGGAAAGATGTGCAGTTTCAGTCTTGAAATAACTATTCATCATTTAGCAAATTTGAATCTGCACAGTCATACTCAGAGAGCCCAGATTCACTAAATAAAATCCCAGAACTTGATATGACTCCAAACTAAAGTGTATATTCAACTTTCAACATCAGATATAAATACAAATAGCTCACACACACACACACACACACACACACACACACACACGTGCACACACACAATTTAAAAGCAAGCAGCACCACACAGTGGTAGGATGGGGAATATTTCTCTTTGACAGAAGCACCAGCATTTGCTCCTTTGGAGATTTGGGGCTAGTTCTTTGTTAATTTTCTAGAGGTTAGATGTGTTCAATGTGGTGGTGTTTTCTGTGAAAAATAAACCATTTTATGTTTTTGCTTCTTGATCTCTCGAGAAGAACAATTATTGACTAAGTTTCAAATTTATTTACAGATGAAACTGCTAACTATGAGAAAATAGTTATCATAGTTTACCATGTATTTATTGTAACCAAATGCATCTTAAAATACAATGACTTAAAACAATTATTGCCTGAGGATTTTCCTTTTATTCTTTGTCATAGGGAACATTTTATTGCTAAATTTAATCTGCTGAAAATCAAATTTTATGACTGAGAATTTGGTACAAATATAACCATAGGCATCATAGCGATTGCATTAGATATAAAAAATGAAATTCACTTCTGATATTATACATTTAGCAACAGTTTGGTTTGTAATTTATTCTGCATTTGAAGGATGAAACAGTGGTCTGAAAATTATTTCCACCTAGTTTGGTCTAAAGATATTACTTCTTCAGCTCTTTGGAGTATGAAAACCCTAATTTCCAGAATGTATTCCATTTGTGTCACAATGGGATATTCATCTTTCCTCAACAATGCTTGATCTCTTAATACTTTCACTGACACCCTCGGTGGACAGCCTTCCTAGGCATTTCTCCATAAGTGAAGAGTTTTCAAGAGAACTTCAGCAGAATTACTGGTGTCTAAAGAGTCATTTTCTCATTATTTAACTTTTTAAGCCTTCTTGCTATTGAAGAAAACATGATTAGTAGCAGAGCTGCAAAATAATCTGTAGTTAAGAAGAATGCATTGCCAGGATCAGCAAGGCTCCAACAGCATCTCAGTGTGGTTAACGGAGCCTGAAGGGAAAGACAACCCTCATCACAGGGGAGGTAATATTTTGAATGATGCCTACTCTGATATTTTCAATACTTTCATATTCTGCATATCTCTAGGACAGAGAGACTGAGTGTTCCTATATTAATTATATTTTATTATTTTTTTTTTATTCTTAATGCTCTGGCATCTGGGGCCTCACTTCCATGGCGAGACTGTCCCTCCCGGAATTAGCTGATTCCTTAAGAGAGTAGAGAACTTGCCTACAAGGATGCCTTTCCTGTGCAAACAGACCAGCTGGTGAAAAGGCAAGTGGCAGTGTGCTTCTACTCATCTCCAAACTCATATTCCACCATTACTTCCTTTACTGAACGGAATTCTCATATATCAAGTCACTGCTTCCTGCCTTTTCATCACCAAGCAATCTCAGACAACTTGGAACACCCCCAAACCTGCTGAAATTGCTCTGTTGTCCTATCCTAAAGCAGTTTATCCCACTTGTCTTATTCCTTCCCACAAAAACCACAACAAAGTCTCTTCCCCACACTTTCCCCTCACTCTCTCTCTCCTGGTTAGCTCTGGTGCTTTCCTGTGTGGCCCTGCACAAGTGTCTGGCCTCCTAGAAACTCATCCTCCAGGAATCTGTGAGTGTACAAACGCCTTTCCTCATGACAGTCATTTCCAAGCAGTGTGTTTTACCATACCAGACTAAAACAAATCCTGGCTATGTTTTAAAACAGATCTCTAATAATGTAAAGTGAGCTCTCTAATCTCCATCATTTTGATTTTCCTGATATCACTCTTCTTTGTATTGCATGAGAGTACATGTCACCCAGGACTATGTGGGGATTTGAGGCCTAAGAGACATATAAAGGGAAAATAATTACTGACTTTGTTACTTTGTTTGCAGGTTTTATTTATATTATTGACAATTTTTTTCCCATAGCATTCAACTCAAATACAAGTAGGGATTCTGGAACCATGCTTTCTGGGACTTTATAATTCAAACTCAAAGTTTTACTTTGAAATTTGACTATGGCTTTGGTCTCCTATTAGTTCTCAACTTTTTCTATTGCACTGGATTTTCACTGATTTTTAAAGTGCTAAAACCAGATATAGAACCAATTAAGTCACCATGGTATTCATTTGGTGGTAATCAATAGTCATCACATTTACGTGTTTACCCCAAATGGTTTGATGTGTTTGACATATTATGACATCTTATATTTTGACTAAATAATTAACTTCCAATCAGCCTGATAAATTGCTTCACTCTTCTTATAGCTTGTGCCCAATTGACTCTGTTGTTCAATTTACTCTATTGGATCCAAAGCTCAGCCCATTTGATTTGTACAACTTAATTCTGTCTCTACGTTCTGTTATATTTAATGAAAACACAGCAGAAGACCAACATTCACTATTATAATTACTTTGCAAAAATACTGTGACAAAATAGGAGAAAACAAAACAGATGCATTTTGGAAGCACTATCTGAAAGTCAAAGAATATAATCATCAGAAAGCAGTATATGTGGGGGTTTTTTTGGCCTTTTTCTACTTAATAAACCCATATACTAAATATATCAACAAAACGTTATCCACAGTAGGTACTCAAGTCTACTGTGTTTGTATTTTGCTGGCTTCCAAATCTAGTGTCTGAGTAGGCCAGGTATGTATGAATATAGACTAAGTGTGCATGCATATGGATAAGGGCATGGGTGGAGCACTATTATCAATTAAATACCTAGTATACACAAAGTACTTTGCTTAACCACTGTATATTTGTTCTAGTTTCATTTGTATAATTCCAGTATATATAAATATTATGATTCTCACAACTATAGCTCTATATAATTAATTATTCAATGTTAAATGTTCTCAATAACAGCCAGGCCCTGTGTTTAAAAGTTCACTAATATTTCATATTTTGACTTTACAACAGTCCATGAGATAGGGTTTATTATTCTCTTTCCACCCTTGAAGAAAATGAAGTACCTTCAAGGTAAAATGACTTCAGTTTATGTAGCTCTTTCAATCCCACAGTACTTTTTATTATTATTACCAAGGGAAATTTCAGATAACGACTTAGCTAATAATTGAGATATTAACTGAGTTTCCTTTTCATTCCTTTTGTTGGTTTACTGTGGTTTTCTCCTTGGAAGGGTAGCAGTGGTAAGCAGATGTAGCTTCCCAGGTTGAAGTTAGGGGCAATATGTGTCTCACCAACACGGTGCCTGGCCAGGGATGAGCTATCATCCAGACCAGGGCTTTCCAAACTTGCTGTGATGAAGGAACAAAATTTTTTAATAGAAATTAAATAATATAAATAAAATAATAAAAATAAATTACAGGTGCCCTTTCAATGGGGTTATGTCCTGATAACATCCATCATAATTCAAAAATGCCATTAATTAAAAATATATCATAAATTGAAACTATTATAAACTGTAAGTTCCTCAACTTAAGATGGGGTTAGAATTTCTACTGACTGTACATTGCTTTTACACCATCATAAAGTTTAAAAGTTGAAAGTTGAACCATTCTAAGTTGGGGATCATTTGTACCAGATACATAAAATAAAGACCCCAAAGTATTGAAAAATATAAGCTCCAACTTTTAACTATTAAATTCAATTGCTACTAAGGTTTCCAAATTCGTATTTCTGTATTTAATCTCACTGACAGTCAGATCTGTAATTGAATGTTTGTGCTCTTCTCAAATTCATATGCTGAAATTCTAACCCCCAAGGTAAGCATACTAGGGGTAGGGCCCTTTGGGAGGTGACTAGGTCATGAGGGCTAAAGTATCTTTATGAAAGGGGCTCCTGAGAGCTGTCTTGCCTTTTCCATCATGGGAGAACACAACAAAAAGTCACTATGTATGAAGTAGGAAATGAGCACCAAATGGGCTTGGGCCTTGATCTTAGTCCCGTAGTTTTGATGAGTATGTCTAGCTTTACAGTTTTTCTGTGGTGATATCAGAAACAAATTCTGATATGTAATCACATGGGTTTTTACCTTGTCTTCTATTTTCTTAAACTTTCATCTCCCCTTAGCTGATACGGTTTCTCCCATGAACCTGCCAACTAACTTTGTTTGGCTGCATGGGGTAATAATTATACATGGTAATCTCTATCAATAGCAAAAATATAAAGAAATTGCTGTGTTTTAAACACGAATCTTTTCTTAATTCTTTGATTTAGAGAGATTTTTTAACCAAAATACTTATATTTCAAATTATAACAAATAATCTATTATTAAATTTATTCTGTAACTTCTCATTGATGTATGGCCAGAGGACATGCTGCTCACCAAAGAGAGAGAAAGAGACTTCCCTCAATAGAGAATGATCAAACTATAATCCTTTTTCCAGCATTCCTCTATCCAAGCAGGAAATGAAGCACATGTACTTTGTGGGTTTCCAAAGTTGCAGGGATGGGATTTGAACCATGATCAGCCATGTGGGAGCTAGCTCTCTGCACACAGCATTTAACCACTGTGTTACAGAGCTGGCCCTCCATCTTTAAGAATACGTTTATTGAATACCTACTTTGTGCGAAGTCCTGTGTTGGGATTATCAAAGTGACTAAACTATGATTGAACTAATGACCAGCCTATAGTTCATCAGGATTGTCAATTTTAGAAAGGAGGGAAATGTATATGCCCCATTTCTTCACAGTTGTCTTGAGTCTCTCATGCATGAATCTTGGTCATAGTTCAATCCAAGTTAAACCCCAAAGATGGTCTTTGGTTGTTTTAGAACATTCAGTATAATCTCATTTTCCTGACCTAATCCCAGAATGAAACAATGGTCTAATTTGTCCAATCACAGTGAAGCCTTTCTTGGAGTTTTGTTCACGGTAAGGAAAGAGAAGCTTTCCAATCCTCAGTAGAAAGTGATGGTGGGGTGATAAATGGACTCTTTTATAAACATGATAGAAGTCAGCTGGATGGTGAAACCTACAAGAAGGAGAGCAGTGAGAAGAGAATTGAGAGAAACAGTCCAAGACATAATCAAACCAAACTTGTGGATTTTTTATATTACATGGGCAATAGATTCTATTGGTTTTCAGTCACTTGCAACAAAACAATATCAGGAAGTACCAACAGAACAAGGAAGGGGTGAAGTTGTCAAAACAAGAGTCAGAATTTTCTGAAGTAATTGCTGCCTTAAGTCATCTAAAAATTTATGTCATCTAAAATTGACCTGCAGGTTGATCTTAAATTCTAATTAATAATTTTTTCCCCTAAAAAAAGCAGGTGCAAATATTCTGGTCCCTCTTTCTAAAGGAAGGATGTCTTTAAGGAGTTAACTTTACGATCAAGGATTCTATTAGATACCATGTAATCTTCAGATAAGTATTTTATTTAAATTCTCTCCCGTTTAATATTTAGAATAGTCAAATATGTTTACAGAGTTGGAAATCACATGAACCAATAAAGAAACTAATGAAAAGATAAGTAGCGTCATTCTTTTTTTTTTTTTTCTTTTGGAGAGATTTTCCCTGTAGGGCGCGTGTGCTCGCCAGACAGACAGAGAGAGACATAGAGACAGAAAGCGAGAAATCACCCCCCGGGGGGATGGTCACGCCGCAATCCCTTCTCCTCCATTCTCCGCTCGGGATCTTGGGCACGCACGCACACACGCCCGGCGTGAGTTTGAAGTCACCGGGTCCGGGACACGAACCGCGGTCAACTACGTGGGAGTCCAGCGACATAGCCATTATGCTAACTGCTGGTTCCCAGTAGCGTCATTCTTTTTTTTTTTTTTCTTTTGGAGAGATTTTCCCTGTAGGGCGCGTGTGCTCGCCAGACAGACAGAGAGAGACATAGAGACAGAAAGCGAGAAATCACCCCCCGGGGGGATGGTCACGCCGCAATCCCTTCTCCTCCATTCTCCGCTCGGGATCTTGGGCACGCACGCACACACGCCCGGCGTGAGTTTGAAGTCACCGGGTCCGGGACACGAACCGCGGTCAACTACGTGGGAGTCCAGCGACATAGCCATTATGCTAACTGCTGGTTCCCAGTAGCGTCATTCTTATACTCATCTCCGTAATTGACGACTGCCCGTAAGTCTAGTTACTCAGCTAGGACGTCCCAGCCGAGCACTCTATGATTTTATGTATCTGATCAGAAGCTACTTGGGACTTGACACTGTGTGTGGCTCTGTGAATTCCAAACATTTGCTATTGATAGTCTGTAGAATACTAAGCATCTCAGTCATGTTAAGTGAAACACACTGAAAATGACCAGCTGGCTATCTTTAAAATTAATTTCAGTTAAGACATGTTTGGTTTATATAGGACCCACTGATATAAAAAAAAGTTTAGAAAGAATACTGCTTTTCTATTTTAAAACATTTCACCCATGAAACAATGACTTCATCACTTTATTTCTTAGACAGGGTGGTCCAGATAAGTTGCAAAAACACTAGGTGGCACTATAGTTTGAAATATCATTCAGATAAGTTCTAAGCTAAGATATACATGAGAGCAGGTAAAACAACAACAAAAAGGAAGGAAGCTAAAGGAATATAGACCCATATTTAAGAAAATATTAAATACTGAAATTCTTTGGTAATTATTAGAAAAAAGGAATTTACCTTATGCAGTTAATGAATTATTAATTAATTTGCATAATCCATCTAATAGACTTTTTAAAAAGTTAATTTCCCCCCTCCAAATTGAAATAAGATCGGGACTTTTTGGAAGGCAGCAACTGATTAAACCAGTTACAATTACTTAAAAATCTTTCATTCATCAGATGAAGTATAAATTTAGATTTTAATATGTCAATCAAATTTTACAACTAAAGAATATTTTTACCAAAAAAGTCAAGTAAAATATATACGAATATTCCTTAATAAAAGAATACATTATGTGAGAAGTTATGTATGTATGGTTTATAGATTTTTTTCTACTTAAATCATAGGTACATAGATAATTTATATTCAATAAACCCAGTAAACTATGCCTTTTATGAATTTAGGATCTTTGCCTAAAGTGACTGGTATACATAAAAATCCAGAATTTCCAGGGCCAACAGGTGGCATAGTGGTTAAGGTGGCTGGACTCCCACATGGCTGACTGTGTTCAAGTCCCAGACCTGGCAGCATGCCTTTTCACTTGCATTCTCTCTCTCTCGTCAACTTCAAAATAAAATAAAATAAAATAAAATAAAATTATAGGACCCACTGATATAAAAAAAAGTTTAGAAAGAATACTGCTTTTCTATTTTAAAACATTTCACCCATGAAACAATGACTTCATCACTTTATTTCTTAGACAGGGTGGTCCAGATAAGTTGCAAAAACACTAGGTGGCACTATAGTTTGAAATATCATTCAGATAAGTTCTAAGCTAAGATATACATGAGAGCAGGTAAAACAACAACAAAAAGGAAGGAAGCTAAAGGAATATAGACCCATATTTAAGAAAATATTAAATACTGAAATTCTTTGGTAATTATTAGAAAAAAGGAATTTACCTTATGCAGTTAATGAATTATTAATTAATTTGCATAATCCATCTAATAGACTTTTTAAAAAGTTAATTTCCCCCCTCCAAATTGAAATAAGATCGGGACTTTTTGGAAGGCAGCAACTGATTAAACCAGTTACAATTACTTAAAAATCTTTCATTCATCAGATGAAGTATAAATTTAGATTTTAATATGTCAATCAAATTTTACAACTAAAGAATATTTTTACCAAAAAAGTCAAGTAAAATATATACGAATATTCCTTAATAAAAGAATACATTATGTGAGAAGTTATGTATGTATGGTTTATAGATTTTTTTCTACTTAAATCATAGGTACATAGATAATTTATATTCAATAAACCCAGTAAACTATGCCTTTTATGAATTTAGGATCTTTGCCTAAAGTGACTGGTATACATAAAAATCCAGAATTTCCAGGGCCAACAGGTGGCATAGTGGTTAAGGTGGCTGGACTCCCACATGGCTGACTGTGTTCAAGTCCCAGACCTGGCAGCATGCCTTTTCACTTGCATTCTCTCTCTCTCGTCAACTTCAAAATAAAATAAAATAAAATAAAATAAAATAAAATAAAATTGCAAAATTTTCTCCATCATTCATGGTCTTTGGTAGCCAATTTAAAATTAAGACCCTGAGAGAGAATGTGGGGGGATTGTCAGTGCTCTGAGTGAGGTCCACTCAGCTCCACCTTAATGGGATTCTGAGCCACCCAGAGAGATCTGTTTCCAAATTCATATCCTCTGACCTTCACAGCTGTCTACATATGTGATATTTAATGGTAGGTCTTGTAAAACTCCCTCTCAAAGTCAGAAAGTAAAACTCAATGATAAATAAAATTGATTTTTAAAAACTTCATCTGAATAAAATTTGATTTTATGTAACCAAAGGCTTTAACACTAGGTGTGTACACATTAGAATAAATGAAAACTTCTTTCTGCCCCTTGTGAGAGAAAAAAAAAAATGTGCTCTCTATTTTGATGGATCAATTTATCCTTCCTAATATTCTCTGGTATACCTCAATCTCTCTTGTAGAATCCAGTCCTGTTGGGACCAGCAAATGGCATAATGGCTATGTTGCTGGACTCCCATGTAGTCTACCATGGTTCAAGTCCTGTACCCGGTGGCTTAAACTCATGCTGGGCACGTGTGTGTGTGCCCAAGATCCTTAGAGGAGAATGGAGGAGAAGGGATTGCAGCATGGCTAAACCCCTGAGGGGTGATTTCTTACTTTCTGTCTCTGTCTCTCTCTTTCTGATAAGCACACATGCCCTATAGCAAAAGCCTCTCCCAAAAAATAAGAATCCAGTTCTGTTAAGTTTTGTACTTTTTTAAAAAAGAATTATTTTATTTAACTTAATTTACTTATTTATGTATTTTAACTTGACCAGGGAGGGACAGAGTGGGAGAGAGAGAGAGAGAAAGTGAGAAAGCAAGCCACCAGGTCTGGGATTCAAACCGTGGTCGTCCATGTGGGATTCCAATTCCCTTAACCACTATGCCACCTGCCGGGCTCCAGTCCCGTTAAGTGACTAGAAAGAGATATTTCTTAAATAGTTGAGTAGGTTCTGTTAGAAATTTTCCCAAAACTGTCTTTACTCATGAAATTGCTATTGTGACCAAAAAGTTTCCAATACATTCACTAGATAAGAATATCATCATCATAATGTAAATTAGCTGACAAAACTGGAAAGAGGTTTGTAAAAATTGGACTAATAACTTGTTTGGATTGTTGGCTTAAGAAATGAAAATATTTTAATTTTGGAGACAGAAACTTGAATCATAATCAACTAGAAAAGAAAGCAAGAGGTCTACAGCTCCATTGCAGGTTTTGAAGATGAAGATGGGCAGAGGGAAATGGGAGAGTGGCACGTAGTGAGGCCCTAAGAGCAAACTCTAGGAACCCAAAGCAATCGTAGCTGATAGCCTGTAAGGAAGCAGAAATTCCGGTTCTTCAACTTCAAGGAATTGAATTTTGCCAGTATCCAGGGATTTGGAGGTGGACCTTGGGCCTCAGGTGTGATCACAACCTCAGCCAATTGAGTTTGCCCAAGGATCTAGGTCTCCATGCCTAGACTTCGGCCCTTTGGCGCCATGCGGCAAAATATGTTATTTAAACTGCTACATTTGTTGTAATTGGTTATGCATCAACTGAAAGCGAATAAAATTCTGAACTTCCCAGACACAATTCTAAAGTCCAATTTCTCTCTTTCTTCCTTCCTTACATTTAATAATTTTTTCTGTCAGTATAAAGTTTCTTCCTGAAGATACCAGATCCAGGCGGAAGGAGGGGGAAAGCCACAACCTGGGATGAGCAGATGGTGTAGCAGTTCTGTTGCTGGACTCCCACATGACCAACAGTGGTTTGGGTCCCAGACCCAGTGGCTTCAAAATCACACCAGGTAAGTGTGATCCTTGGAAGAGAATGGGGGAGAAGAGATTGTGGCGTGGCCATCCCCTCGCTGTGTCTGTCTCTCTCTGTCTTTTTCCAGCAAGCACACACACCTTAAGGCAAAAACCTCTTTTAAAAAAAAGCCACAATAAATATAATATTTTGTATAAGGCTAAATATTATTGGGCTTTTGTAACTTATTTTTTCCTTTTAAACTTTTTAAAATATATTTGATCACTGTGTATTGTTACAGCTTGCAAAATGAATTTTTGAGCATGAATACACTATATATTAGTCCACTTAAAGATATTATACACCTTTTTATCAACAGATAATTTCCCATTTTTGTGTCCCTTTAATGTTTTGCTTCTTCTTTTCTCCCTTCATTCCCTTCTTCTTACCCTCTCCCTCTTCCCACACTTTCTCTAGTATCCATAATTGTACTCTATGCTTTTATAGCTTCCAGTCTTTCATATTCTGCTATAGAGTGTAGACATTCAGTATATATTAAGTGGAGACATACAATGTCTCTCTTTCACAGTCTGGCTTGCTTTGCTCAACAGTAAATCTTCCAGATTCACTCACTTTCTATCGAATGCCAGGGTCTCATCATTTTTGATTACTGAGTAGTATTGCATAGTGTATATGTGCCACACTTTTTCAATCCATTCATCTGTTCATTTGGGTTGGTTCCATGCCTTAGCAATTGTGAATAATACCACAATGCTTCTTCACATTTGGGACCTATCAGTACTGGCATTTTCAGTTCCTCTAAATCTCAAATTTCTGGACTATTCTAATTTATATTCTTGCAAATCTGCCAGGTCCTATGTTCTTCTCTTTCTCATATATCCTTGATCAATGAAACCAGTTACAATTATACATACTGCTAATGTTAGAAAATCTGAATGAGAAAGGTAATTTCACAAGAAAAAACAAATTCAAATTTTTTTTGTAAAAAGAAAACATTTCATACAAACCAATAATAGGACAAAAATGGCAGTTCCGAAAGAACGACTTAAAAAAACATAAGGATTAAGATCATAGTTTTTTTTTTTTTTTTAACCACAATTCATTAAAACCCACAAGGATTAGCAACTCTGATGCTATTTATAAACTTCCATAAGCAGAGGGGAAAAAGGGAGTTTCTCATTTTTCTTCATAAGCAATTATAACTTTTGTTCCAAAACCTGACAAAGGAGAATAAAGGTAAAAGATATAGTCGAATCTCCCTTTAGAGTATGATATATAATCAGAAAGCTGACAATATTTAGTTTTTAAATATATATGTAAAAAAATCCTAAAATATTAGCAAAGAATTCTGTTCTTTTTTATCATACAAGAATAAAACCCTGTCACCACATGAAGTAGATACAGTGACATGAGCATTGTTTAATATGAGCAGTGATTAGCAAAATAAAATACATCTTATAATGCAAATAAACCAAAAGAGATAGACCTTTATAGATTTTAATAAAAACGTTTGATGACATTTAACATTTATTTCTGATTAAAGGCCTAAGTTAAATAATGATATAACTTATTTTCTCAATGTGAGGAAGGGGTGGAAATTTAGTTTTAGTTGACAACCAATGTCACGCTTGATGGAAAGACCCTGAAGAGAGAATCAGAAATAGCATGATCATTTTTTAAAATAAACTATTAGTACTTGACATTCAAGTTAAAGTTACTTTAGACCAAAAGATGTAAATATGATCATAATTTTCAAGTAATATGAGTGCATATTTAAAGGATTCAAATAACCAACTAAAAATTAAAACTAATTTTAAAACATTATGGGTAAGGCAAAGCAGCAAATTAAAAAAGTACATAAAAATATTTTAAATGTTAATATTAATTAGCTAAATATATTGGCTAAAAGTCTTATTTTTAATAGCAACACAAAATAAATGCCTAAAAAATGTTTACTGAGTGTGAAAAACAAATTATAATTCTTTTTAAAAGTCATTCTAAAAAAATTAATATACTGTTAGCAACAAAAAGACACTTAACGAATCAACTAGAAAGCTCACAATTTATACCATCATGTATTCCACCTGAATTAGAGACTAACTATAAATAATTAAATTACAAAACTAGAATAAAGTAATGGTGAGTATTTTCAATTTGGGTGTAAAAAGACTAAAAAGACACATTACTTCAAAGGAAAAAAATTGATTTTATCAGGACCATCAAGTGGCATAATGGTTATGTCACTAGACTCCCACTTAGTCGAGTGCAGTTTGAGTCTGGACCCTGTGACTTAAACCCAGGCCATGTGCATGTGCTTACACACCCAAGATCCTGAGGAGAGAATGAAGGAGAAGGGATTGCTGCATGGCCATTCCCCCCACCATGGGTGCTTTCTTGCTTTCTGTCTCTCTGTCTTTCTATGGCTCTCTGATGAGCACAAATGACCTATAGCAAAAATCTCTCTCTCTAAAAAGAATTCTACTACTACTAATAATTTTATCAGAGATCTTAAAAGGAACCATTTTCAGTGGAGAAAAGACAGTGGTCAAAAGACTAGGTTCTCTTTCCCAAGGACTGACACATCAGAATCTTCATGAGAGAGAGAGAGAGAGTGTGTGTGTGTGTGTGTGTGTGTGTGTGTGAGAGAGAGAGAGAGAGAGAGAGAGAGAGAAGAGGGAGCATTCTTAAATCATTCTTGCTTTATGTAATTTTTAATTTTTATTTTTTTTAGCTGTCGCTCATTGAGTGTGTATTATGTTCCAGGTTATGATCATGTGAGGGAGGTATCATTATTTTCATTTTATTGATGAAGATGGAAACTTAGAGAAGTAATTATCAACATTATTATAGATACCAAAGTAACATTCTTTTTTTTTTTTCTTGGAGAGATTTTTGCTATAGGACGTGTATGCTCGCCAGGAAGACAGAGACAGAGAGACAGAAAGCGAGAAATCACCCCCCAGAAGGGATGGTCATGCCGCAATCCCTTCTCCTCCATTCTCCTCTCAGGATCTTAGGCACGCTCGCGCACGTGTCCAGTGTGAGTTTAAGCCATTGGGTTGGGGACTCGAACCATGGTCAACTACATGGGAGTCCAGTGACATAGCCATTACGCTAACTGCTGGTCACACAAAGTAACATTATTAGTGGCTTGAATATTCTGCATATTGTGTTAAATATTTTACAAGGATTCTCATTTAATTCTCACAATGATTCTGTGAGTAGAAACTATTACTTTTTAAATATTCAGATAAGAAATTTTATGCTCAAAAAGGTTAAATAATGGAGGGGCTTGTGGCAGTCTGGAACTGAGCCCATCTATGCCTTCACTCACCCCTCTCACTGACCAGGGCTCTGAATCATTAGTTATTTAAATTGTATTGAAATTCTAAAATAATCTTGAAGGTATAGATGAGAGTTTTGTTTTTCTAAAACATATGTGTTTGAAGATGTTGAGAAACACTTATTGAAATGTCTATAAATTCAGTAAATACCAACTAGTTATAAAATATAATGTAAAAATTGGGGGAAATTATTTGTAACCTTTTTAATAGTATTAGTTGAATGTCTACTATGTGTGAGCACTGTTTTAAACACTAAATATACATAAAAGAAAGAAATTAGTCCTTTTATCCTAAAATAGGGTTAATATCCTTACAAATCATCATCAACAACAATAATGAAAAAAGTAGCAACCCATATAAAAGAAAATGAGAATGTAAATAGGCAAGAATAAAATGAACTCACAGAAACACATGCTCACACTCATCGATCATGAAGGAAATGAGATGTAAATGACAATCATATATCACTTTGGGGGTATCATAAGAACAAAGGTTTAAAAGAATAATTACATGTAAAGTTGAAGTTGGTATATGAAAGACCATAAATGCCCTATCAGTATAAATGGGCCTAGAATGTGGTATAAAGCCGTGGGACAGGACAATTACATTCTCTCAGAACCAGATCTAAAAAACGAAAACTAATCAAATTGGAATTTACATATAATGGAATATTATTTAATCATTAAACATAATGGTTAGATTGCTACTTACCAATAAGAAAGGTCATTAAGAAGTGAATACTATTATTATGTGAATAATGAGGTTACAGAGAAAAATGGATGAAAATTTTTTGGAGAGATTTTGCTATAGGGTGCATGAGCTCGCTAGAGAGATGGACAGAGGCAGAAAGCAGATAGTCACCCCCCAGGAGGGATGGCCACGCTGCAATCCTTTCTCCTCCATTCTCCTCTCTGGACTTTGGGCATGCACGCATGCACATGCACCTGGCATAAATTTCAAGCCACCAGGTCCAGGACTCGAACCACAGTCGATTATGTGGTAGTCCAACAACATAACCATTACACCATCTGCTGGTCCCAGAAATGAACTCATTTTTATGAAAGTTAATAAATCTCTATCCTGGTAAAAATATTGGAAGATTTAAGTTTTTTACATTGTACATCAAAGTCTTAATAATAACATATAATTTCTACTTTTTAGCCTACACCTAAATCACACTAAAGTTATGTGAATCCACTAAGTTAAAAGCAGCAAGTCAGAGACTCCCCTCAGCTGATGGGATCTTAGAGACAAGGAGTCTGCAGTTCAGTCCTCACTGTTGTTCTCCTCTACCTCTGCTCCCTGTCTAAATTCTCTAAAGCCTGTCCTGTGCAGACACAGATAAAATACGCTAGAATTAGAGAGTGTTATCTTCTAGAAAATAATGCAAGACACAATCATTTAGTATGTATCAGTCTCTAAATATAGAATATTACTACCAATGTCTCAGTCATTAAAGATGTGGAAGCTCTGAGTCATGCTTGGCTGGACAAACATCTTATTTTACCCTAGCATTTGGACTACATCTTTATATTTCATCAGGTGAGCCAAATGTAGCATCGGGAACAGCTAATTCCCTCTGCTTTCCTGGCTGCTGCTATTAAATTACATTTTTAATCACTACCCAAGTGCAAAGGTACTAAGTGAAGAAACTACAACTTTATGTTGGGACTGAGGTAATGCAATAAGCTCAGAATTTGTCTATTTGGGGCTACTAGTTTACGTGTTCATTTAATTGACAAATCAAATGAGTGCTTTCCCCGTGCGCTAAGTTGATTGTTGATTTTTTTTTAACTGAGTAGAACTGCCAATGGTATTGGTACTACGTAGATGTAATCTCTCTTTTTAAGATTTTATTTTTTTTTATACATTCAGTCACTGTATATCATTACAGCATGCAAGACTAACTTCCAGAGTGAATATGCTGCATATTAGTCCAGTAAAAGATATTGCCATAACATGTTATTAACAACTTTCCATATTTGTGTCTCTTAAATGTTTTGCTTCTTTCTTTTTTCCCCTTGATTTCCTTCCTCTCATCCTCCCCCATTTCCCATCTTCCTCCTACAGTGTATCTAGTATCCACAATTGTTTTCCAGCTTTAGATCTTTTAGTTTTTGCCATAGATGTAGTCTTAAATATTTTATTAATAAAAGATCCCTTTGGACCTAAAAAAAAGAGCATTTTTATTGTAGAAATGACAATAAATTGTTTAGGTCCAATTTTTAGTTGGAAATTTCCATCTAGTTTAAAGCAAGGCATTCAGTTTATAAAGGATATAAAGCCCTTTATTATGAGAATGTTAGGTTTACCTGTCAAAAAAAAAGCATAGATTTGTCTTCTATAATACCCAATTTGGAAAAAAAAAAAATGAGAGAGAGAGAGAGAGAGATCTGTTTTAGTTCATTATTGTGTTGCTAGAAAACATACCTAAGACTGTGTAATTTTTTTTTTTTTGAGAGGTTTTTCACTATAGGGCGCATGCGCTCGCCAGACAGACAGAAACAGAGAGACAGAAAGCGAGAAATCACCCCCCAGAGGGGATGGCTATGCCGCAGTCCCTTCTCCTCCATTCTCCTCTCGGGATCTTGGGCACGCATGCATACGCGCGCAGCGTGGTTTTTAAGCCACCGGGTCCAGAAAGCGAACTGTGGTCAACTACGTGGGAGTCCAGCGACATAGCCATTACGCTAACTGCTGGTTCCCAAGACTGTAGTTTTTAAGGAAAAGAGGTTTATTTGGCTCATAATTCTGGTGATAGGAAAATCCACGTGTGAGGCCAGTATCAGAGCATGGCTGACAGTAGAGAACTCAGGCACTTACAAAGAAAGAGAGCAGGAAGCCAATTTTCCAGTTACTCCATTTGTCCCTCCCATGCTCCCAGCTGATGAGATAGTGCTTTCCCATTAGGTTTTTCCTTCTAAAAGTCTCACCACCTCCCAAAATCATTGTCCGGGGGACTAAGCTTCCATACATGCGCCTTTGAAGGAAAAATAATTATCCAAACCATAACAAAGGCTAAAACTGAAGAACCTTATATGCTCAAGTATTGCATACTATTCACAACTAACCCCTCAAAAACATCCAAATTTAAGATGTATGTCAATATTCAAAAAATTGTAAGATTTTTGCCATAGGACAAACCTCTCTCATCAGAAAGGAGAGAAACAGAAAGAGACAGTGAAAGACAAAAGGAGAAATCATCCCCTGGGGGGATGGCCACATGGCCACATTGCAATCCCTTCTCCTCCATTCTCTTCCTGGGATTTTGGGCACACATGCATGCACATCCAGAGTGATTTTCAAACAGCCAGGTCCCGGACTCAAACTGCTGTTAGTCATGTTGAAGTCCAACACCTTAACCACTATACCACCTGCTGGGCCCTTAAATAATTGGGTTGTCAAAAAAGTCATGACATGTTTTTCGATGCAAAAATGTGTCACAACTTCTGACAACCCAATAATATGTCGAAATTATCATTTAAAAATTTGACTTAAATTGTGTCTCACAATGTATAAAGGACTTTACATAGTTCTCATTTGAGATAACTCACAAAAAATTCTTACAGCTTAGGAGGCTAAATGTCCTACCCTGAGATACTTAAGTGGTGAGTTGGAAGGTTCAGTTCAAGTCTAGTTCTTCTGAGTCTATATTTGGTAATACCTTCAGTACTATCACATTTACTTTGCACTATGTTTTCTTAGAGCTATTTTTGAAATTAGCACAACTTTGAGTAAAATGGGCCATAAATCTTACATGTCCATCAACTCTAGGCATTAGTACAGAGAACAAAATAGTATAATGACTTTTATGCCGGTCCTCCCACCCTGACACTGATCTCTTTCCTACTATTCCTAAATACGGCCTCAGAATCCTTCACGGCATAACGCTCCACGCAATCAATATAGATTAATCGGATTTAGAATACCAGAGAAAATCTATTTTTTTCACCTGTGGAATAATGTTTTGTTACACTTCATTATTCTAATTCTTCAGAATTACAAAATCATAAAAATTTAAATGCCTCTACAATGAATAATTTTCTATAATTTTAATCATAGATGATTAGTAACTCTTAGCCTTCCAATTTTACCTCTTCTCATTCCATCACAAAACTGTTTCACAAAATCTGTTTTTATCACGGTACCTCTTTGTTTCAATGTCCCCTTTGCTTCTCCAATGACTACTAAACACATTCAAACTTGTTCTGGCATCTAAAATCAATGTCATCTAGCCCAGACTCTTTTTAATCTCATGTCTCTATATTTTGCAACAAGAATACCATTTCCAGACAACGATGACTACTTATTTCATAATAAATTCTTCTTTACACCATACTCTTTCCTTGATGAGCTGTCAAAAATGTCCTCTTTCTTTCTTATCTTTTCTTTTAACATTTTTTTGGAGAGGTTTTTGCTATAGGGCCTGTGTGCTTGCCAGAGAGACAGAGAGAGAGGGAGAGACAGAAAGCGAGAAAGCACCCCCTAAGGGGAATGGCCACGCCACAATCCCTTCTCCTCCATTCTCCTCTCGGGATCTTGGGCACACACACACACACACACATACACACACACACACACACACACACACACACACATGCCCAGCATGAGTTTAAGCACCAGGTCCAGGACTCAAACTGCAGTGAAGTACATGGGAGTCCAGTAACATAGTCATTACAACAACTGCTGGTCCTTCTTTACTTTACTCTAGCTTTATTCATCAAAATCCTTGCCAATTTTCTAGGTTGACCAAATTTTGTCTGCTTTTTATTCTGAGTATTCCACTTACTAGCAATATGAGCTCAAAAGAGTTACTTAATTTTACTGTGCTTCAGCTTCATCATTTATAAAATGGAGAACAATAATTCCCTTGGGGAATTGTTATGAAGATTATATAAGTTGCTTTATGCAAAGGTCTTTAAACAACTACTAGAAGATAGTAAATGCTATACAAGCATTCGCTATTAGTACTATCATTATCATAGTACTATCATTATCATCTACGAAGTTATTACTAGTCTTTCATTGTACTCTAATAATAAGATATTTCATTGTACTCTAGTAATAAGACAAGACATCACACACTGCCTTCATTCATTAGCATTTGTGTATATGTCGTGTTCTCTTCTAAATTTTAAGTTCTTATTCGAAAGTTACCATGAATTTAACTAACTTCTCTATTTCCCAAAAATGAATACACGATGAGCATTATAGGTGATCAACAGATACCTGTTGAATCCACTGTTTTCACAAAAAAAAAAATGCTATCTGTAGACATAATACATAGGATATTTTAAAAATTGATTGCCTTTTTCCATCTTACACAATAAGAAGTTACTCATTAGAAACTCAGAGCAAACAATGAACTTCTTTCTTTCAATATAATACACAGCTGGGTTCACCTTACCATGTCTTGATTGATACCAACTTTATAAACGTTTGCACTAAAACCAAACTGGACTTGGTGCAGTCGTGATGGACTATCTGTACAGCAAGTAGATCCCTTGGTATAACTGACTGTGTAATGGCTCAAATTAAGAAATTGGGGCAAAAGTACCCAGTGGCTCTAAGGATCACCAAGGATCCAAAATGTGAATGATTACCATGCAGACACAAAGGAACCTGCTTAGTATAGAGAGGAACTCAGCACAAGTATTACGTTGTGACCACAGTTGACCGAGACCTTAAACGATTAATCCAGAAGATCTTGAGAGTTCCTAGCATGTACATTTCTAACCACAGATACAACATTGAGCAGATGCCAAATGATTATGGAGCCCCTTCCTGGGATCTAATTCTTAAAAGACAAAGTTCCTCTGCCTTTCTTTGACCAGTTTTTTCTGTTGCCAGTTCATTAAACATGCTGTATGTCGTGAATTATTATTCTATTCACTTATTTGCTGTAGTATGAGCTGAGTACAGTTCAATACTTACTTTCCAATGCTATTTTGAAAGAAAACAAAACAAAACAAAAAAAGGATTGCAATTCACCCTACAACTTCTGCTTTAGGGTACTTAAATTATTCCAAACAAATTACTACTTCTCTCATTTAATTGATCTCTGTGGACAAAAATACTTCAATCATGATTTTTTGCTTGATTTCAGTGATTTTTTTTAAGCTTAATGGTTTTCCTCAAGTCTAGCCAAATTCTCTTGATACAGTTGGTATCTCACAAATACATTATCTTCTCAGTGTTTAATCCAAGTAAAACAAGATTATTAGCTTGCTTCTCAAAGAATCCATTTTTCTTGTCTTTTAGCTAACTTGAATCCACTTCAAGACACATTCTCATTCCTACACTGAAAACTGTAGGAATATAGAAATCAGTGCCCCAAATCAAGAATGAATGACTTACTGGATACATTGAAATATTATCTTTTTTTTTTTTGGCAAAAGTTGCACTTTTGCCTTGTGCTTGCTGTGATTGATAAGGTCCTCAGAATGTGCTGTATTTGTATGGATTCTTTCCATCCCAGAGCTGTCTGATTTATTTTAGTCCGTAAGTGAACTGTTTTGCAATGTGGTCTATAAACCGTTCTCAGATATATCTAGGAAATTCTAGGAGGTGTTATGTGCTCCAGCTAATTTAGTGTCATGAGCAGATGTGATGAAATCTCAATTTCTTCATCCAGATTAAAGATCAAATAAAATCAGCCCTTGAGAGACTCCAGAGGAGCAACTCTGAATGGGTGATCTCTCAGCTTTTATGTACCCAGTACCAGGGGCTAGGTCTAGGTTTAATCTTTTTAGCTTGTAGACAAGACTGCCAAGAGGTGAGTAAGTGGTGGTGGTAAAGGAGACTCTAAAACCTTATTAAAATCTGTTAGGGTATGCCTATTACTTTTCCTCGGTCTAAATGCAGCTCACCTCTCACATAGCACGGATGCAATATTTTATAACATGACTCACTGTGTAAAGAATCATGGCTCTTACATCTAATGCTTTGTGTTTTCTTGCATCACCGGAGTTAATCCCTGGATCATTTTTAATAATTAGTGTGTTTTTGCTAGTACTTTTTAGGTTGTCCCTGTCCAAAAAACTATTTTAAGAATGCTTCTATACACTGTAGCAAAGACCAAGTTTACAAAATAGTGGATGAATTTGTGTTTGAAAGCCCAAAGTGATAAATGGTAACCACAAAAATCCCACATGTGAAGAAATATTCTGTTCTTTTAGGAAAAAGAAAGGCAGTAAGGGAAGATTAGATCTAAAGTTTTCCCAAAGGCTTATACCCTGAAAATTGGAAAAAGACCAAACTCTGGAAACTGTTAAGATTTTTTTAAAGGGATTAGGCCTGAAAGCAGGCTGAGGGATAACTACTCTAAACTGAGAGATGGATTGTGCCCAATTGATATCATATGTCTGAAGTTAAATACCAAGTAATCTTTCCATTTTACTTTTCATGATAGTGACAGGCAAATCAGAATCTATTTTTGACGCTCTTTCATGGCAGATACTGGAGAATCTGTCCTGCCTTTGTACATTTGGTGTTTATGACAGGTCATACTTTCTTTGAAAGCCATAGGCATTGAATATATATTAACCCAGGAAGTGGCATAAATGGCCCAATAGAGATGTTACTAGTCCCCAAATTGTATCTATAGCTTTGAAAATCTGCCAAGAGAAGTTTATAAAAAAAAAAAAATCCTTCAATGCAGCTGCATTTTCACTTGAAATGAAGATAATTTGTTTCTCTCATTGTAAAAATTCTAGATATTCACTGCTTTATAAAAAGAAATAAAGATATTTACAAAGAATGAAGCAAAATAATGTGAGAGCCTTCTGCTTAAGGAACCACCTTTAACTTATCTGTAAGCATCGTTTTATCTCTATGCATGAATAAGCACACATAAAATTGTGTATGCATGTTTACATGCGTAGGATTATATTATGCAGTATTTTTTCATTCCACATTATATTTTCATGTGAATAAATACATTTTTTAATGAGCATCTAGAATTATATTAGATGGGAGCAGCAGATGGCATAATGGTTACATTGCCGAAATCCCACATGACTGATGGTAGTTGAAGTCCCAGACCCAGTGGCTTCAAACTCACATCAGGTGCATGTGCGTGCATCCAAAATCCTAAGAGAAGAATGGAGAAGGAATTGCAGTGAGGCCATGCCCCCCCCTGGGGGGGATGGTGATTTCTCGCTTTCTGTCTCTCTGTCACTCTAGTGAGTACACATGCCCTATAGCAAAAATCTATTTAAAAAGAATTATATTAGATGTATGTACGTTTAGGCTGGATTTTTATTTTTATATTTTGCTATAACAAATAAAACTGTTATAAACAAACTTCAGCAAATGTATTTGCAGAGTGGTGTAATCATCCTTAAGATACATGATTAGATATGAATTTTATGGCACAAAAGGGTTGTTGATTTACACTTTTGATAAATATTACCTGACTGCTTCCTAAAAGAGCTTTAGTATTCTGCTCTCAAAACAATGCATGATCAAGATTGTTTAGTTTGCTAACACTGAGATTACTCTTGCTAACACTGAGATTATTGTTGCAAACATCACATTTCAACTGTTTCCAATCTGGTGGATAAAAATTATATTTAATTGTTGTGTTTATTTTAACTTATTTGATAATAGACTTAATAAATATGAATTTTTACTTTTTTATGACTTGTCAGTTTATTATGTCCTCAGTCACCTATTTTTCTATTAATGAGTATATTTTAAAATTTACATATGAGAAATGAATGATTTTTTCTATTATATTTACTCAAATATTTTAGATTATTAGTCATCTTTTAGATTTATATATAGTATTTGTAATATTCTATAATAGTTATAATTGCTATAGACAAATTATTATGTAATCAGTTTTATTTTTCTGGTTTTGTTTTTCATTGTTATTGTACTAAACTGACAAATAATAATTGTACGTATTTATGAGTTATGGTGTAATATTTCAATATGTGTATGCAATGTGTAAGAATCAAATCAGGGCACTCATTTATCACTTCAAACATTTATCATCCTTTGTGTTGGGACTATTCAGTCATCTTATTTAGCTTTTTCAAAAAGTACAATAAATCATTATTATAGGTGGTCACTGTGCTGTAAGCCCTAGAACTTTCTTCTCCTATCTAGTTATTAGTTTATGTCTTCTAATCAAACTCTTCCAATCCGACCTCCCCTCACCAGCTACTCCCTCAATACCAGCTTTAGCTTCTGATAATCTCTATTCTACTCTCTACTTATGTCATTCAACTATTTTTAGCTTCCATGCATGAGAAAGAACATGCAGTATTTAACGTCTGTGTCTGGCTTATTTCACTTAACATAATGTCTTCTAGACTCATCCATGTTCTTGCAAATGACAGGATTTCATTTTCTGTTATTGTTGAATAGTATTCCATTGTGCGTATAAATTACATTTTAAAAAATTTATTCATCTGTTGATGGACATTTAAGTTGATTTCATGCCTTGGCTGTTTTGAGTACTGTTGTAACAAACATTTGAATGCACATAACTCTTTGGCATACTAATTTCATTTACTTTGGGTGTGTGTGTATATATACACACAGAAGTGGGATTGCTGGATAATATGGTTGTTCTATTTTTAGTTTTTTGAGGAAACACCACACTGTTTTCCATAGTGATTGTAGTAGTTTACAATCCCTCCAATCCCCACATCCTCATTACCACATGTGTTTTTTCTTTTCAATAATAGCTACTCTAACTGGAGTGAGTAGGTGTCTCATTATTGTTTAATTTTAATTTCTCTTATGTACAGCAATAGTGAGCATTTTTTCATGTACTTGTCAATTTGTATGTCTTCTTTTGAGAAATGTCATTCAGATCATTTTCCCATTTTAAAATCAAATGATTGGATTGACTTTTGTTTTGTTTTGTTTTGCTGTGCTGTGTCAGTTCCTTGTATACTGTGAATATTAATCCACTGTCAGATAAATACTTTGCAAATATTTTCTCCCATTCTACTGATTGCTTCCTCATCCTGGGCTAAGTATTCATTGTTTCCTTTGCTGTTCGAAGTTTTAGTTTCATATAGTCTCATTTGTCTATTTTTATTTTTGCTGTCTGTTCTTTTGATTTTATTTTGTAATAAATTTTTGCCCAGACCAAAGTTTCCCCTGTGTTTTCTTCTAGTATTCTCATTGTTTTGGGTCTTACATTTAAGGCTTTAATTCATTCTGAGTTGATTTTTGTGAATGATGACAGACAGGGGTCCATTTTATTCTCCTGCTTGTGGACATTCAGTTTTCCAAGCACTGCTTTTTGAAGAGACTGTCTTTTCCTCTATGTATGTTTTTTGCTACTTTGTTCTCTGTTCTGTTCCATTGGTTTACATGTCTGTTTTTATGCCAACACCATGCTTTTTTTTTTTTTTGATTACTATAACTTTTTGTAGTATGTTTGAAATCTGATAGCATGATGCCTCCAACTTCATTCTTGTTCCTCAAGATCATTTTGACTTCAAGATCTTTGTGGTCTCAAATGAATTTTAGACTTCTGGTTTTTATGTCATAACATGCTTAGGAAAATACTAAACCCTAATAATTCTGTGATTTTACTTTTTGCATTTAAAATTTGTGATTCATGCATGATTGGTTTTAATTTTTTGTTTGTTTTTTTGGTTTTGTTTTAAGGCACATGTGGTCCCTGGGAGAGACAGCAAGAAGGAAAATGAGAAGTTACCAACTAAGAAGGATGGCCATGTTGCAATCCCTTCTCCTCTATTCTTCTCTCAGAATTTATGGACATGGATAAACATGCACCTGGCATGATTTTCAAGCCACCAGGTCCAGGACTCAAACTGCAATCAGCCATGTGGAAGGCTAGCATCTTAACCTCCACACTATCTGCTGGCCCCAAGTGATTGATTTTGTCTGAAGATAAAATAGGGAACAAAAAGTAGTTTTAAGTTTAAATGACTAAAAAATTATTCTGATATTCTTTATTGAAAAGAAATTCTTTTGTTCTGTCATTTAAAACAACCTCCTCATCATATCCAAAGTTGCCATATGTACATGGTTGTCTTTTTGCAATATCTTTTCAGTTTAAATGGCCTATCTCTTTCTATAGTGGTAGTGTCAGCTTTAATTACTGTTGTTTTTAATATATCTTTATAGTAAGTGTACAAAGAACCTTCATTACATCTTAACTTTTATTCCTCTAGATGAAAGATTTAGTTAAGTTCTAAGTATTTTTCTAAACTTTTAAGTAAATTTAAGAGAACTACTTTTTTGTACTCTGATGGCTTTGTGATGTGTCAACTTGGCTAGGATAAACTATATTTCCCATAAGCCTT
The DNA here is from genome assembly GCF_000334495.1 of Tupaia belangeri chinensis. Classification (NCBI taxonomy): domain Eukaryota; kingdom Metazoa; phylum Chordata; class Mammalia; order Scandentia; family Tupaiidae; genus Tupaia; species Tupaia belangeri. The sequence goes on from NW_006159722.1 coordinate 1,327,625, forward strand.
TCCTGTTGTTTTCAGTTAGAGTGGGTCACAGACTAGGCGGAGAGGTGAAACATCAGCCATTTTGTAGCTCACATACTTTATCACATATCTGCTGACTCACTTTGTTGCTATGAGGAATGTTAAAACTAAACTATTCTGGCCTAAAATGGCTGATATACTCCCATATTTGGATCCCTATGGATAAGATGAAATGGTATATGTTAGGTGGTTTTATTCTGTTTTTTGAGCTGGTTAACTAAGTTACAGCCAATCATGCTAGTCACACTTCAGTCGGTCTTAGAAAGCCCCTCTTTTAGGCTGTTTGTACAGCCTACCATCCACCTGTAACCAATGATCTCTCTACCTCACTCCCTCACTTATGTTTTGTATGACACTTGGCCTTTTCCTGCTTTACACTTTCCCATTCCACCCACATATATTCCTTGTAAACCATGCAGCTAGCCATAGCCTCTCAGAAGTCATCTTCCAGAGGCTACCTGATTTAAATCGCCTGCCCTTTGTTCAAATAAACTCTGTTAAATTTTGGTTTGTCTAAATTTGTTTTTAACGAGGAGCAGCTGGGCCTATAAATGTTCCTTTTTCTCCTGAATACTCCTTCAGCTTCTCTGACTCCTGGGCTAGGTATATGTAACTCTTGGGCCATAACAAAAGTTCTCAGCTCCTGCATGGTAACATACCATCAAGATCTGAAAAGGGGCCAGGACTAGGTTGAGAAAAACAGGGCGCTTAGGATGTGAAAGTTAAGGGGGTACTTCCTGTCAAATTTAAGCAAGTACTGTTGTGTACTGGCACAAACCTGAGACTGTGCTCCTTCTTAAATTTACACCCTAGAAAATATGCCTCCCACACCCTAGTTTTAGCACTATATGATTCTACAAGAACTGACCCAGGTTTTTGGTAGTCTTTGTGAACTTCAGATTTTGCTTGTGGGTTTTAGCTTGCTTTTGTTCTGTCCCACCTTATCATCCTGTCCTAACTGCTTGCTCTATGGATTTAAAGCTCTAGCATCAGACACTAAGACAACACTTTTCCAGAGATTGTTTAGCTCCCACAATTACAGAAGGACAAATTGCTGTAACAAATCCCTTTATACACATACACACACACACACACACACACACACACACACACACACACACACATATAATCTGGAAAATTAATAACGGCGGATTAAGTTGAATAGTCCCGGGCCAGACAATGATATGATGATTAAGGTGACTGACCAATCATGAAATTCGACTCCTGGACTTGGCAGCTCTGAAAACATGTAGGGCACATGTTCATGTATGCCCCAAATCCTGAAAAGATAAATGGAGGAGAAGGCATAATGGTATGAGCATCCCCAATGACGGGTGTTTTTTTACTCTCTCTCTCTCTCTCTTTCTGGCAAGTATATATACATAGAGTCCTCAGAAAAGTCATGACACATTTTTGCATCTGTCAAAACACATCATGACTTTTCTAATGACCTAATATATAATCTTAAGAATCAATAGTAGAAAAAAATAGATAACCAATAACATAACAAGCCAACAGTTTACAAAGAATTAAAAATTCAAATTAACATTTTAAGTGTTACCATTAATGAGAAAGTATAAGCACAGCAACTAAATATCATTTTCACCTATAGTATTGGTGATGATAACAAACAGATTTTCACCGTTTCATTCTTTTTCCTGCAAATCCTATGATACATGTTATATAAACTGATATAACTCGCTATTCCATCTTGTTGTGGTCATCTTCAGAACTTCAATCACCCCTTTTAGCTCACTAAAGATTTACCTACTGGTTCATCAGCTTCTCTACCACTAATTCTGTCATTCTTGATGATGTCTCATAAATTATCTATTTAACACACTGGATTCTCAGTCTCTCAAAAATCTTAACTTTTAAAGATCTTGCCTTCCACCTTACCTCAGCTGTCCTTTCCCATGGTGACATAAGAACATGTTGTTAATGGACATTGTGCCATATAAAACTCTTGATATCAAGCATCTAACTATCACAAAAGAATTGGTCAATTAGATGTATCAAAACTATAGAATTAGGGATCAGCAGTTAGCATAATGGCTATGTCGCTGGACTCCCATGTAGTCAACCATGGTTCGAGGCCCAGACCCAGTGGCTTAAAGTTCACATTGGGCGCATGTGCAGGCATGCTCAAGATCCTGAGAGAAGAATGGAGGAGAAGGGATTGCAGAATGGCCAATCCCCTGGGTGGTGATTTCTCACTTTCTGTCTCTTTGTCTCTCTCTGTCTTCCTGGTAGGAGCACGTGCCCTATAGCAAAAACTTCTAAAAACAAAACAAAACAAAACTATAGACCTCAAAGGTTTAAAAGCTTAAATAAGAACCTTATAAGTACCATTTTGCTGCAACTTGTTCTCATTTATAATAAGCATCTAATAAGCATTCTAGCACCTAGTTTTTAGTCTCTGATACCATTTTCAAACCAAAGGCAAATGTAAGAGCAGTTGAATCCATGTTTTGGGTGAGGAATAAATCCAGATGTGTCTACAGTACACCATTATTCCAAAAAGCAGGAATATATTTTAATGTGTTCAAATAACAAAGAAACTACTTATAGCTGTACTTTAAGACTGTTTCCAGAATTTTTTTCTAAAGAGAGATTTTTGCTATAGGGTGTGTCTGCTCTCCAGAGAGAAAGAAAGAAAGAAATCACTCTGTAGGAGTTGGCCACACCACAATCCCTTCTCTTCCATTCTCCTCTCAAGATTTTGGGCATGCATGCTCATGTGCCCAGCATGCTTTTCAAGACTCTGAATCTGGAACTCAAACTGTAGTCGGCCCTGCGGGAATCCAGCAATGTAACCATTATGCCATCTGTTGGTCCCTGTTTCCACAATTTGAATGCCAAAATGAGAATGCTAAGTATCTGGAGAAAGTTGAAAAGTCATTTTTTAGTCTATAATGAATTTCATAAAGTGAAAAGTTAATATGAAATGCTGTTTTTAAAGTTGCTAATAAAGAAAGGTGACAAGAATAGAATAGGATTTCTTTTTTATCCTAATTTAAATAAATTTGGAGGCCTTTGTCTATAAAGATGTAACTTTTATACCTATATGCTTTCTATAAAATGTATTATTAAAACTTGAAATTGCCAATATTTGGTCATTTGACTCAAAAAAGTGGCATTTTTCATATGATTTAACCAATAAATACACATTTGTATCTATTCACATAACAAAAAAAAGATACAAACAGTTACATATGAAAGCCAAAGACACTATAAACTATACAAAGAATTACAAGGAATAATTTGATTTAGAAGTTACTCACAATAGCCAGATAAAAAGAAGTAGGGGTCAAATAATGGATTAGCTCATTGTTTTGAAAGGAGAGCTCACTGCACAAAATTTGTAATAAAATCATAAGAATGACAAACAAAGTAACCAGTAAATGAGGAGAAATATCTGTGGGAAATAGTTGAGGGGAATAAAGAGATGCATTATCAGATGTCAAGGAAAAATCTGGAATAGAGTGCCCTATACAAATAGCGACTGAACATTGGCTATAAGGGGCTTCAATTTGCAACAACAGGCTTTAATTTGAGGTAACTACCAGGTCCTTGTAAGAAAATGGTTCTACCATCATGCCGTGGTGACCTTATATCCACATGAGTCACGTAGGGAAGGCTTGACTGCAGTCTGACCAGTCTTGGCAGAATGTTCTGCAATTTCTCATAGAGCAAGGGAAATAAGCCTGGTGAAGAGTTGCCAGGAGAGTTTCATACCTCTGTTTTGTGAGAGTCTACTACAAGACTATTTCTCATCTATTTCCCTTATTCTAGTTGAGCACATGATTTTAATCTTGATCCATCCTTAGAGTACAGATGCTGTACATCTTGTGTATGTCTATAAAAGTGCTTGGTTGTAGTTTAGAGTTGGCTCCTCTACAACAGAGCAGCCCACTGTTCTTATGTAAAGTTATCTGGCCTCTGATTTGGTGCCTTCTAGTGGTATGGAGATGCAGGAAACTGACTTTTGTTATCCTAATCCATTTGGACTCATTCTGTTTTTTGTTTGTTTGCTTGCTTGTTTTTGTTTTTGTTTTTTTACCAGCTGGAGCTATGGAGGTGTGTGACAAGCCAAGCTAACAGGTGCAGTAGTAATATTTGTGTTCCTGTTAGCCACTGTGCAGCTGCCTTGAGAATGCCTGACTACTTGACAGTCCTCTAGTCCAGCAAAAAACAATTGTTGAATAGGTCAGAAAAGAATCTAAGCTGGTTTGAAAAATTTTCTTTTGTTTGTTTTGAATCTGGCATGATTTGTGAGGCCTTGAAGAGATAGAGGAAGAATTGCAATAAAGAAATGAAATAAACATAATTTAGCCACTTTGAAATAGCATATGTGAAATAATAAATGTTTGTCTTTGTAATAATTTGTATATACGTTTAATGGAGCAGAAGCACTTAAACCCAATTTTAAGTCATTTTTTCCTAATATTTAGGAGACATATTTTTAAAATTAAAAAGAAAGAAATTTACATCTAAATGGTTTAAAAATTATTTATAAAATTAATACATTTTTATTCATTGATGATTTGTTGGTATATGTAGTGTTTGAATGCTTAAGTTTTTAAAATTTAATAGGTTTATAAATTATTAAATGAAAAATGAAAAACTTAAATTTAGTAGCAAGTATTCTTTCTCACATACAGAGGCCCAGCTATTACATATCCCAGCTTCATCACTCCCTTTTCTCTGTTCAGCCTCCTTACTCTAGTCCACACACATACGTCTTTGAGTACACTGATCTCACTAATTTACACTGCCCGTCATCCTCTTCATGTTCTCACATCTCTGCTTCTTGGCTTAAGTCCATAGTTCATCAGTATAATTGCTTCTTTCCAAACAAGCTCCATTTCCTTCTTCTCTTTCTCTTTCCTTTTTCTCTTTATACTTGACTGGCAAAATACACGCTCAAGATGAACCCAAATGTTTGATTGCTTTATGGCTTACTACACTAGCTGACTCATCATTTTTTCAAATTTATGACCAAAATTCCAAAGAGTGTCTTCAGCATTACTCAGCAATCCTAGAAAATTTCCGTTCTTTCTGACACAACAACCTTATACTCTCTTCTCTGTTTCAAATCTCCAATACCCTCTACTCTCTTCTTCATTTCAGCCAATGACCTTGCTTTACATTTCACTGGGAAATTAGAAGGAACCAGAAGAAAATTACCTCATTTCCCACCAGCCAGCCTACTAACCTATACATTTCTGTAGACGTAAGCTCTGCTTTGGTCCCGTTATTAAGGATGGTCACTGTCATGATTTATGCATTGAATTGTATCCTCTTGTGCCTGTTCAAGGACTTTACTCCTGAAATTACGTGCTCTTTCCTCCTGCAATTACCTGATGCTCTTCCCAGCAGTATAAAAATACAATAATCTTTCATATTAGAAAAGCAAAACAAAGTAAAACTACCCTAATCAACTCTAAATGCTCCATTTTTTCTGGTCTGTTTTTCAGCAAAACTCCTCATCTAATTTTTCTACCCTTGCCATCTTTTCTTCTTAACATTCATTCTCTCCACTTGTTTAATTCAAATCATTTAATTAGAACAATTTATGTGAAGATTTGTTGGGCATTTCAGGGAAATAACTTTGTTCCTATGGAAGTTTGCAGGAGTAAGTCCTATTTCTTTTCCCCTGGATGTGGCCTGTAAGAAACTGGCAATTCAACAGCCATCTTGCACATGTCTGAAGAGAAATTCATCACAAACGGAAATTAGGAACTTTTCTGGGAACAAGAAGCAAGGGATATGTCCCAGATCACAGCTCAGTTCAGCCTGAATCCTGTCCTACCACCAAGCTCCATTAAATTTTTTCCACAGTGTTATTTACAGAGCACCTCCTATGGGCATGCACTGCTCCAGTGCTGAAATGGCTGCAAGGAAAAAAAGCTTATATTCTGGTGGGAAAAAGATAATATTTTTAAAAGTATTTAAAAAGTATAAATTAGATAGGGCTATAGACAATGAAGCCAATTAAGATGAAAAAAGCTAGAATATTGTGACAAGAAAATGATCTCAGAAACGTGTAGGAGATCAAAATGTCTAAGTTTCATGAGTTATTGAAAGGACTTCAGCTTCCACTTTGAGAAAAATCATAAGAGAATTCTGAACAGAGGAGCAGAGAAGTGACGTAATCTTAAAATTTTTCTGACAAGATCACTTTGACTGCTGTGTTGAGGACAGATTTAAGAGGCAAAGTATAAATCAGAGAGATCAATTTGGAAGTTTCTGCAGGAATCCAAATGAAGGACAAAGGAACCTTATCTAAGGTGGAAGCAGCAAAACAGTAAAATGTAGCTAGATCTTCAACTTAGTTTGAGGTATGACCGACAAGATTTTTACCTGGCTTGGATGTAGAATATGACAAAAAGGATAGATTCAAGGATGATATTAGTTTTCAAACTGAGCCACTAGAAGAGTAAAGATATGATCAACTAAGAGAAGACTATGAGGGAGCCAGAGCTCAATTTGGGACATTAAATTCGAACCTTATATCACATATCTAAAATACGTTGAATAAGAAGTTCTGTATGCTTTTAGAGTTAACGGAAGAGATCTGGCTGGGGGAAACTATGTGAAAGTTATCAACTTATAGATGGTAGTTAAAGCCTTGAAGTTAATGCAACTCCACAGAAAGGATGCAGATAGAGAGGAGTTCCAAGGACTCTGCTCTGAGCTACTCCAAGAGGCGAGGAATATAAAAAGAAATGAGCAAAAGAAGCTGGAAAGAAGCAACGGAAAAGAGATAAAAATTGTCCTAGAATAAAAATGGAGAAATCATTTTAAGGAAGAGGGGTGACTGACTGGGTCACATGCCAGGAGACTACCAAAAAAGGTGACTACCTAAGATTTGACAATTGAGGGGGATCCAGCAGTTAGCGTAATGGCTATGTCGCTGGACTACCATGTAGTCGACCACGGTTCGTGTCCCGGACCCGGTGGCTTAAAACTCACGCCGGGGGCATGTGCGTACGTGCCCAAGATCCTGAGAGGAGAATGGAGGAGAAGGGATTGTGGCGTGACCATCCCCCCTGGGGGGTGATTTCTCGCTTTCTGTCTCTATGCCTCTCTCTGTTTGTCTGGCAAGCGCACGTGCCCTATAGCAAAAATCTCTCTCAAAAAAAAAAAAAAAGATTTGACAATTGAATTTAGCGATATCTCAGTCCTCAGTGACTTCATTAAGTATACATTTTTTGAGTTACAATAAACTAAATCTTTCAAATGTTCAAAGGATTATGGGAAGAAAAATAGGGATTGGAGACCACAAGGACAAGCAACTATTTCAAGAATTTTGTTATTAGAGGAAAGAGATAAATGAGCCTGTAGTTGGAAGACAAGTGGGATAAAGAAAGAGAACTTTTTAAAGCTAATGAAAGTAATTGGAATGTCTAATGGAGAGTAATAAATTAGTGTTGCAGAATACAAAAAGAAGAATTGTAGTGTTGGTGACTAAGGATAGAACCCAGTGCTCAAATGGGGGAACCACCCTTGGGTTGAAGCATGGCATATGGCAGCATATCCATTGTAACAGCAGAAAGGGATGGGCCTATGTGTACTCATCTGCATGAGTCCTGCATAATTTCTCATTTGCTCTAAAGCCAGTAGATAAAGGCAAATTATTCCAATAGTAGTTTCATCAATAATAAAGGTGATATTTTGGTAGCCCATATTCCTTGCTCTTTCTCTTTTAAAGATTTCCAAATTCATGTGAAGAAGGATAGTATTTGCTGAACCTACTTAAATTTCACCCAGCATTCCACCATACCAGTTCAGTACAAAGGATATGGCTATTCTAATTTAAATAGATTTAGGTATAAATACTCTCGAAAATATGACCATTAATCTATTTTCATTGATTTTACATTTATCCTGAAATATTCACAAATGTATGTATGTATGTCTGTTTGACTATTACTGCCAAGTCTTCAAACTTAGTCCACAAAAAGTGGACTATAGACAGAGTTAAATTAACATAGGTTACAGAGCCATATAAAGTGCCTTAGGCTTATCATTTTATTACTAGTACTAAATGTGAATATATTTCTTTCTGTATAATTTAAATTATTTTTAACACCACTGGTCTCTAGAATCTATTTACATGGGTGATTGTACATTAAAATTAAGCCTACAATATAAATCAAATTGAAAATTTTTAATCTTCTAGGCAAAGAATAGAGTTGTTTGGCATTTCACACAAGTCAACAAAAAATAGAAAAGCAGCTGTTTAATGAGGATTTGCTAATTTTTAAAATAATTAGATGCCAAACTAATACACACCAAAAATGAAAAAAAAAAAAAACCCTCTTGCTGAGGGGATATCACATACCAACAATAGTGGAGGTTTTATAAATATGTTTTTTTTTATATCTCTTGCAGTCTGTTACAATTTAGTGATTTCAATAATGAAAAATCATTCTTGAGCAAAAAGAGTTATTTACAAATGCAAATGGGCCACCACAAAATAAGCTTTTCTGAAAATAAATTTTACAACTTCCCTGAGAGAAGTTATATTAGCCATTTGACTTGCATTAATTGATTACATTTTAATACCTACAAATATAAAAATATAAGCTTCATTTGGCATAACTTGTATTCAGTTTTAATACAGTTTTTCCTCATCACAAACATAAAAAATGCTTATGGATTACTATCTCAAATACAGAAATTTTTATTCCATTTTTAACATTGTTTATTATGTATTTAAGTATTTCAATTAGCCTTTACATCAAAAACAGTAGAATAGTGTAAAAATATTTAGTATTTTTCCAGACTATCTAGGCAGGCACTAAAGTGAAAATATTTAATACTAAATTCAGAGATTATACTCGACACTAGATTTAGAGACTCAATCGCTTAATCATATCTGTGATGTAGGAAACATGCATTCATCACATTTGGAAAGTCTAAATAATTTAACTAGTTAACTGATTAAAAATGTCCATTCTTTTTCATAGAAATTTATTCTGATCTTAGTATAGAAGAACAAAGCCACATTTAATAGTAAAAATAGCTATTATTTCGGTACATTAGACTGGTATGTACCAAGCACATACCAGAAGCTCAGCATATGTTGTCTCATAATTTAGTCCCTAAAATAATACTGATATGATATGTAAAGACTGAGTCTCAGAGAGATTAAATAACTATGACCACACAGCTTGTAGGTAGCAGAGCTAAGATTAAACTCTTGGGATGTCTTCCTGCAACACTGCCCTGCCCTTCATCTCTATACTGTAAAGTATTTCATATGAGGAACCATTTGTGCCCAAGTCAGCATCTGTTAACTGATAGGGAAAGTATGGGCAGTCCTTGGCAGTGGTTTAGAGCACAGCTAGCCATTCAGTCTCAAGGTGGATTTAAAAATCTTTTCCTTCATTAATATTATGACCTACGTACTTGGATTAACTTGGCAAAGACAAGCCCTAATGTCAAGGTAAATTTGACATGGAATCATAAACTCAACTCATATTTCTACAGATATCCCAAATATCTAAAGCATTTATGACCACTTATCATTGAACCGAGGTGTCTGTAGAAGCTGTACAGTTTGCTGATCTTGTACAGATGTTATTTAAGAACAACATTTATGCATACAGAGGAAAATTAAGAGGAAACTAAACAAATAATTCACGCCTTCCCAACTATAGGTCCCATAAACTTTCTTGAGGCTAACAAAAATCATGACATTTCTGCCAATTTTTGCACACATGTTTTTGCACACATGTATTTCCCAAGTCAGCATTGGCTATGGTTTGAACCTTCAAATAATTCATTGAATAAGAATCATAAAGAAATTATATGTTTATAATGGAAATATTTTATTAAAAGTAAAATAATAATAATAATGTTGATGGCATACCTAAGTATTATGAGAAAAGTAAATACTTACCTAGAAATGGCTGAACATTAATTACAACTAAGAACAGACGGGGAATCTTAAGAAGATGTAAGTTTGGAGCAGTGGCCAGTACTATGTGCCATGTAATCATAACAACACCATTCTTTCATCTGGTTGTCCACCTGTCCTAAGAGCGAGTGGCAGTGGATTCAGGTTACAAATCCCTGTATTCTAAAGATACTAAGCATGCTGAACTTTCATCACACACTCATATAATCCATCTCCATTAGGGAGAGTAATGCACACTGATAGCAGCAGTAAATGTCAACAATCTGCACTCAGGAACTCAATCAGGAAGTTTCGGTGAAGCCAATTTCTCAGAATTCTTCAAACTTGAATATGTGTCTATCCTTTGACCTAGCAGTTCCACTTCTAGGAAATTATCCCACTGTGTGTATGTATCACACACACATACACACACACACACACACACACACACACACATGAGGGGACTTTAAAACATTTGTGAAAAAAATAGAATTAAACTATGAGCTTGTTTTGGTGCAAAAAAATGTTAAATTCTATACAGAGGTTTGCCATAATGTGCATTTTCTGTAAACTTTTGAATACTTCTCACAAATAAAATTTATGTATATACAGAGGCATTCATTGTAGTAAAAGTGAAAAACTAATGAGAGGTAGGGCTAAACTCCTAAAAATAAAGGCATGATTGGGTAAGTTACTATCACTATTACAAAATCATCATTTTTTTTGTATTGATGTTAAAAGAGTTTCAACATGTCCTCTTAAGTAAAAATAAGCAAGATAAAGATGAAATGTAAAGTATGATGTAATTTAAGAAAATAAATATGTTAATGCATGAATATATAAATGCATAGAGAAGGAACTGAGAAAATGTACCTAAACTTTTGGCACTACCAACCTCTTGGGAAAGAAAGTACACAGTGAAGAAAAGTTAAGTGAGGGAAAGTGTTCTCATTTTTCTAAATAGTTTATATTGTTTGAATATTTTATTCTGTGAAGTAATTCCTTTGTTGCTTATGTAATATAAAGATAAGTAATTCCGTTATTATAGTAGAACATTTTTTAATATCCCAGGGTCATTAAAGCACTAAGGTACATATGTTCATGTGATGTGTGTATGTATAATATAATATGTATGTATAACAATTTTAATTAACTTGATTCTCTTATCTAAAGTTACAAATTATGCTATATCTTTAAATATAACTTACTTTGTAAATTCTTTTTTGTTGAAATCATGTAAAGACTTTTTTAAAGATATGTTCGATGCATGTCACAAACCAAGTTAATGCATCCATGAATATCATAGTACAAACATATCAAGTATAGAATTTCAGATCTAAAATATTCTTGAGAATAGATTTATTTCTTCACAATTAGAGCTTGGTTTTAAATAATAACATTCATAATTTTTCCATTTCTGAGTTATTGAATAAAGAAGTCTACCTGGAATGACCAAAACTGGCAAGCTGGAAGGAATTCTCTGGCTTTGATTTGTATTCAAAACTTAAGCACAAAGACTACTTTGCAGAGAGCAGTACCTTATCAGTAAAAACCATGGTACACTCCTTCATTAGTAGCATTGCATAGCATGATGCTTGAACTTATCATTTAACACCTGTGGTGTGGAACAAGCAGATAAAATTTTTCCTTTCATTAATCTTGTGCTAAAATGCCTAATTCAAATAAGAAACACTGCATCTCTATGTCACAGTTTCTTAATGGAAGAAGCACTATATTTGAATAACTCTTGGATCTGAACAGACTAAGAAATTCATTAACCTTGAAATATCGCAATCATGGACATCAATGGCTATCAAATAGCGATAAAATTACAATCGAAGACTCCTAAATCATGAAGTTTATCATAAGACTCTGATATTTTGAAATATCCACAGCATTATGCCCTCTTTAAGCATCTAAAGGTTGGATATGACATAATTCCTCCTTAATGTTATTTCACTGATTTGTTGGTTGGTTCCATTCAAGAATTTTCTATACATAAATCTTATATCCTTTTATTTGGTTTCCCTAGTTTCCTTCTCATAAAATCTCCTTAAATATTTCGTTGTGGCATAAATTATCTTTTTTTCCCCTAATGACACCTTTCACTAGAATAATACTGGTATAATCTTATCACAATCTACAGTTTCTCTTAATAATAACACCAATATCTGCTTGCATTCTTGTAAGAAACTCATTATTTTCATGGAGTCCTGGTTTTGTTGAATTTTTCCAGCCTGTGCCACATGCAAAGATTAAGAGTTTTTTGTTTTCATTTTATTTTGGGGAGGGAAAAAGAAAAAAGAATGGACATATAGAGTACCTACTATATATTAGGCAGTGTGATATTTTCACAATTTCTATTTAATACTCCTAAGAACCTAATAAACTGGATATTATTTTCTTCACTTTGCATGTGAGGAAACAGACTCAGAGAATTATATAAGTTATTGAACACGGCACAACCTCTAAAAGGCAGAAAGGGAATTTCAAGTCCATACCACCATAACATCAGTAAAATCAAACTCTTAGGATATGAAATTCCAAATGCATCTAATATTGACACTCACCGTAAAATTATTATCTCCAAAATACCTGTGCAATCTTCCACAGACTTTACGGCATTACATACCTTCTCTACCTGCAGATGTCCCTAAACGCTTCCCAAATTAGAGGAAAATTGATCCCACTAAGAAATATTGGAAGAAACAACTCCTGCAGTTGAATTAGTAGAAATATTCAAACAAAGAAAACATTAAGTCACAATATAGAAATGGCTTATGCAAGCTAGTCAGTGGCATGGTGGTTCAGGTGACTGGATCCCACGTGACTGACTGTGCAGTTCAAGTCCTGGACGTGTCAGCTTGAAAAGCATGGCAGGTACATGCGCATGCATGCCCAAATTCCCAAGAGGAGAATGGAAGAAAAAAGCTTATAGCCAAGCCATCTGCCTTGGGGAGTGTGCTCTCTCTCTCTCTCTTTCTCTCTCTTTCTCTCTCTCTTTATCCCCACCCCACTGAGCTCACACACCCTATAGCAAATTCAAAATAAAAAGAAATAACTGATGTAAGAAAAACACTCTATGCCCCCATTCAATGTATACCTAATGTCTGTAATTTTGAGCAAAAATGGAAAGATTTGAAGATATTGAAGTAGATAGGACAACTGTAGATCCCAGAGGATGCATAACACATGGGGAATTGGGAGTGGGAGGGTCTCAGGGAAAAAGTATTTAACAGACACAGGAATGTAGTTAAATGGGGCAAAAGAGTTGTGGAATGACATGCCACAACTAAATGAAAAGAACAGACATCACTTTATATATATGTAATATTTTTTAAGAAAGAAGGAAAGAAGGGAGAGAAAGAGAGGGAGGAAAGAAAAAAGAAAGAAAAACTAGTAGAGGAAAAATTAATGGTACATATCATAATGCAGTGTTCTTTGTTGAAAACAATGAATATGGTGTTATCCTTGACTTGATTATCACACACTGCATGTATGCTATGAAAATCCATATTGTACTCCAAAAAGATGTACAATGATTAAATGTAAATAATAAATGATAAATAAAAAACAAATGACTCATGCAACTATTTTGCTTTATATCATATGTACAATTCAGAGAAGAGTTTAGATCATTAACAGAGATGGCATGAAATTTCGCTAGTAGATCTAATGTTCAATGAGATGTGAACAATAGAACCATCCATAGACAAGACTTTCAGGAAAAGGTTGCTCTTTGTATAAGATTGTTCAGTCAGTGCTGGTGTTTGAACCTAATTTAAACATTTCATAGCTTTAACAGAGATTCTAGCATTAATAACTCTAATTTCAACATTGTTGAGCTGCATAATAGAGTAGCCAGTTCCTCCAACTTCTAGTTAGTTGTTGCTAACTAAAAGTTTTCCTGAGGTGGCAGAGAGTGTAGATTAAGGATAATGGAGAACAGGAAAGATGAAGTTGGCGAAGGGTATGGGGTGAAATACTAAGACTATATACAAAGACTACTAATGCATGTTTGCAGGTAATGTATGCTTGTTGTAAGATATTTAAGCAATACAAAAATATATAACATAAAAACTGATGGTACCAGCAGTTAGTATAATGGCTATGTCACTGGACTCCCATGTAGTTGACCGTGGTTCGCGTCCCGGACCCAGTGGATTAAAACTCACGCAGGGCACGTGTGCGTGCGTGCCCAAGATCCCGAGAGGAGAATGGAGGAGAAGGGACTGTGGTGTGGCCATCTTCCCTCGCTTTCTGTCTCTCTGTCTCTCTCTGTCTGTCTGGCGAGCGCACACACCCTATAGCAAAAAAAAACCTTTCCAAAAAAATTAATAAATAAAAAATATATATACATATAACATAAAAATTGAAAGTACCCTCTTTATTACTTCCCAGGACCCTTAGCCTTAAGAGCTAACACCATGAGCTCCCTGGTAAATATCTTGTAACATTATAAAAATATAGTTCTGCAGCTTGTTTTTTCCACTTGATTTTTCTTTCCTTCTACATGAGCACATATAGATGCTCATTCTTGGACTAGCTCTGTAATGCAGAGGTAATACACTTCTCAAGAGAAGCTGGATCCCATGTGGCAACTGCTGTTCAAATCTTCAATCCAGTCAGTCTGGAGCACCCTGGAAAGATCCAATGGTTAGAGAACTGGAGGAAGGACATCACGGCATAACCAGTCTCTGTGGAGGGTGCTCATCTCTCTCTTCTTGTATGCATGCACATGTTCAATCATGAAAATAAAATAAAATTAATTCTCATTCTTTTTCATAGCTGTATCATTTTAAATAACATTTACCATACATGGATTAAAGTATATAAACAGTGATTACATACCAAATATTTGTACCCTCTGAGTGAATCTTTAGATTGCCTTTAGTTTGGGATGGTTTAATTACTACTATGAGCCAGTCCTGTAGACCAGCAGTTATGTGTTTTGCATGAAAATCCAGATCCCACATGGCCAACCATAGTTCAAGTCTCAGCCCCAGCAGTTTGAGGAACACGCTGGGTGCATGTGTATATATACTCCAGATCCTGATGGGATGGAGAAATGGAGGAAAAGAGATTGTGGTGTGAACATGCATGGGGGGGGGTAGATCATTAACAGAGATGGCATGAAATTTCGCTAGTAGATCTAATGTTCAATGAGATGTGAACAATAGAACCATCCATAGACAAGACTTTCAGGAAAAGGTTGCTCTTTGTATAAGATTGTTCAGTCAGTGCTGGTGTTTGAACCTAATTTAAACATTTCATAGCTTTAACAGAGATTCTAGCATTAATAACTCTAATTTCAACATTGTTGAGCTGCATAATAGAGTAGCCAGTTCCTCCAACTTCTAGTTAGTTGTTGCTAACTAAAAGTTTTCCTGAGGTGGCAGAGAGTGTAGATTAAGGATAATGGAGAACAGGAAAGATGAAGTTGGCGAAGGGTATGGGGTGAAATACTAAGACTATATACAAAGACTACTAATGCATGTTTGCAGGTAATGTATGCTTGTTGTAAGATATTTAAGCAATACAAAAATATATAACATAAAAACTGATGGTACCAGCAGTTAGTATAATGGCTATGTCACTGGACTCCCATGTAGTTGACCGTGGTTCGCGTCCCGGACCCAGTGGATTAAAACTCACGCGGGGCACGTGTGCGTGCGTGCCCAAGATCCCGAGAGGAGAATGGAGGAGAAGGGACTGTGGTGTGGCCATCTTCCCTCGCTTTCTGTCTCTCTGTCTCTCTCTGTCTGTCTGGCGAGCGCACACACCACATAGCAAAAAAAAAAAAAAAAAACCTTTCCAAAAAAATGAATAAATCAAAAAATATATATACATATAACATAAAAATTGAAAGTACCCTCTTTATTACTTCCCAGGACCCTTAGCCTTAAGAGCTAACACCATGAGCTCCCTGGTAAATATCTTGTAACATTATAAAAATATAGTTCTGCAGCTTGTTTTTTCCACTTGATTTTTCTTTCCTTCTACATGAGCACACATAGATTCTCATTCTTGGACTAGCTCTGCAATGCAGAGGTAATACACTTCTCAAGAGAAGCTGGATCCCACGTGGCAACTGCTGTTCAAATCTTCAATCCAGTCAGTCTGGAGCACCCTGGAAAGATCCAATGGTTAGAGAACTGGAGGAAGGACATCACGGCATAACCAGTCTCTGTGGAGGGTGCTCATCTCTCTCTTCTTGTATGCATGCACATGTTCAATCATGAAAATAAAATAAAATTAATTCTCATTCTTTTTCATAGCTGTATCATTTTAAATAACATTTACCATACATGGATTAAAGTATATAAACAGTGATTACATACCAAATATTTGTACCCTCTGAGTGAATCTTTAGATTGCCTTTAGTTTGGGATGGTTTAATTACTACTATGAGCCAGTCCTGTAGACCAGCAGTTATGTGTTTTGCATGAAAATCCAGATCCCACATGGCCAACCATAGTTCAAGTCTCAGCCCCAGCAGTTTGAGGAACACGCTGGGTGCATGTGTATATATACTCCAGATCCTGATGGGATGGAGAAATGGAGGAAAAGAGATTGTGGTGTGAACATGCATGGGGGGGGGTCTCTCCATCTCACTTTCATCTGTGCACATGCACATGAGCATGAGAGTACATGATCTCTGGCAATAAAGAACAAATCATTAATGACTGCTGTGACAAACAATCTTGTGTACACATGGAGCTTTTTAAAAAGTTGATTTTGTCTTCCATAAGTGTGTTGGCCATTTATTGATATTAATACTAGATCTAAATTTCTTTTTTTTTTTTAGGGCTCCATTTAAATAACTTAATGATTATAGAACAGCCAACAAGGGATAGGTGAATCCCTTGTTTAATTCCTAAAACTTCCTCCTCAGATCAGGGTTTGGATTTCACATTACTCCAATGTCCACTCCAATACACAAAGGGTAGTTGAAGATAGATCCCAGGGGGTGGAGTAGCCCTTCTTAACTCCCACCAGACTCCATCCTAGGCTATCTAATACATCTACTCTAAGTCCCAGAAATAAAGCGAAAACAGAGAAATGACAGTAAAATTTCTACTTTGCTTGAGAAATCTAACTCATTCTTCAGTGTGGAACCTTGGTGACATTTTTTACTCCCCAGGAATATTAATTACCTTTACGTTATGATTTCTATTGTATATGTATGTACACTAGGGTTTTACCACATTGTTTATAATAATGATATGAATCTCTATCTCCCATAATTGTGAACTTCTTGAAACAAAATTGTATTCATCATTGTTTGCCAAGAGCCTACCACACAGTAGGTAATCAGTGAATGTATGTTAAATTTCTACAATAATTTTTGTGTCATCTGATTTGGTCAGTGCATAGTTAGTTATTCTGATCCACAGAAAAATGCATATTCTCTACATAAATGATCAATTTTTAGTAAAATAATATACAATAAAATACACTTAACACCTGATTTGTACTAACAGATTTCACTTTTCTTCGATTGCTATGCCTCAGTAATGATTATAGACGTCAACTGCTGCTGGGGAGGATCTGTGCAGACATGCTAGCTAATGCGAATAGCTGTTTGTAGAATGTCAGATAAGCCACCTGTCACTTTATTTATTCTGTCTTCTGTAAGGCGTTACTTGTTAGTGTTACCCATGAGTTATTTGTGTACTCTTTCAGTCCTTATTTCTAAAACTCAGGACTTCATGTCTGCAGGATTATTTTCTTCCTCTTTTTCACTCAGTATGCACCTCCTCTAGTACACATACACACATACACACTGCCCATCACATTTTACTATCCTCGTTCAGGTCTACAGTCACTGATTATGTAGAAATGGAAGGGAAACGAGTCAAGCAAGGCTCTCCTGATAGCACTCAGCTTATGTAATTTCAAAAAATTGAATGTTTCATTTAAGTGCTATATCTCTGGCTAGGCTCCTCAGAAGATGTTAAAATATATTTAACTTAGATTACCTATACAAACGGTAGAGCAATAATTTGATTTGGAGCTCAAGAAAGTATAGCAATGAGGTAAGACTCAAAATTTTAGATATTTGTCATCCTTGCTTTGACTTCCCATAAAAAAGAGATAGTAACTATAATACAAAATTATAATTCAAAATATTTGAAAATATTTTACTTTTAAAAAAAAGAGCCATCTCCTTGTCAAGTATTTGGTAACTTATGCAGACAATATTTTTCATAATAAATAGTTCTGATTCTTCTGGAAAAAATAGTTGGTCTACTTTGAACATGCTATAATTACAAGGTATTTAAACCCCAAGCCACCAAGAACTCACCTTAATATAGTCATAAACTGGTAACAAGATTACTAACGCTTAATTAATTTTTAAAAGTATTTATTTATTTATTTATTTATGTCTTTTATGAGCCAAAGAGACAGAGAGATGGCACTCCCAACAGATGTTGATGCCACTATCTACCCCCAACTTCAGCTAACCTGGATCATGGGCATGTACATGCCCAGTTAACTCAGGGAGGGCTCCAGAGGTGAGTCTGGAACTTTCACATGTGAGTCAGCCTTAAAGAGCACTGTGATTTTGTGCTGTGCCACAGTCTGGCCTCCAATTTTAATATGAATAAAAGGACAGCTAGAAATTTAATTTTATATAAACAACAAATAATTTTTGGTATTGACTATGTCCCATGAAATATTTGAATGTCTAGCATTTTATCTAGCAACCCCAGTATAAATCTACCAAAGGTGCAATTTATCAACAGGCTTGGTGGCAAAGAAAACAAAAACAAAAACAACCCATAAATCTGGCTTCACTTTATCACTCGTTCCTAAAAATAGGGATAAAAGCAGAAGATAAAACCAAAGTAAATCTATTTAAAATTGTGTGCTCTTTAAGGTCTAAAGTGGTTCAACCACTTAGTACTGTTAGGTTGAGAAATATGGTCCATGTTTCTCCATCATAGTAAAGAATTAAAGGACCAGGAAATAGGCTGCTAAGTCAGTTTTTTGAGAGATGGACAGATGTATGTCCCACAGACAGAAAAATCCAGTCCCAAGGGAGGCAAGCAGGTACCATCTCCTTCCCCGGGTTGCCTTTTATCCTTTTATAGATCCTACTTCAGTCAAATATGTGCCCTAAGGTCTCTTCTAGCTTGTTCCTTTTTATCTTTGTTCTCACCTCCCTCCCTTAAATTTGTTTATTTCTTGAGTCTCATGACTCCCTCAGTTACTTTGACTTTGATGAATGTTATAAACTAAGCAGTTCTATGGGCCCTTCTTAACCCTTTGTGCTCCCGATATCCTAACACCTAGCAGTAGCATATATAGTTTCCTTACTCATGGCATTATAAGCCATAATATGGTTCTTGAAGAGCTACTGTGTGATCGTTTTATTACCAAAATATCTTTAAAGGCTGACTCTCTCTTTTTGCTTTATGAGTGGTGGGAGAGAATAAGAGAGGGAGAGCAGAGAAAAGGCAAAGAGACACAGAGAGATATTTTTGACAAGGTCTCATGGTGTTGCCATCCCATGTCAGGGTCCTAATAAGGTAAGACTGCAGGCACATAACACTGCCCAGTATGTTCAGGTTGGCTGGGGAACTGAACCTGGCTCTCCATGTAGCTCCCAGCCCCTTGCAGTGTGCCACCTTTGCCAGATGATGATGACTCTTGATCTCTCTCTTGAGTTCTATAACCTTGCTCATTTTTCTCATAAAGAGTCTCAGAAAAGAATTTCTAATCTTCTAGAATTTGGTGTTTGAGGTGACTCATGAAAGATGTTTTGTTTTGGAGTCAGGGTATTTACTCTCTCAATTTATTTGGATCTCTATAATCTACTCTAAACTCTTGGAATTAGAAAGAGACCAGAGAATAATTAATTTCTAGGTAAGGAACCTCATGCCCAAGATGGACCCATGCCCAAGACACTGCTGCATCCCTCTTCTGGTATAAAGAAAAAGTAACCTGTCACCTCCCTTATGCCTTTTTACAAGTGGAAGGACAAAGGGCACCAAACCCAGCCTCACGGTCCCTTTATACAAACCTGTTGTACTACTTGTTGCCTTTTCCAAGTACTAGGGCTCATGGGATACGGGTAATAAATTAACTGAAAGGCATTTGAATTATTTTGTGAATAATAAATTGACACTCAGTGATGTATGCTCTCCCTTATTAAGAAACTTTATAATTAATTGACTGTTTTAGTGTGGGCACTGTTCAGCATGGAACTTTTTCTTTTTATATTTAGGCTCCTACAAGAGGTTCAACCTCTCCCAGTCACACTTGAATGAGTCATCAACTAACCAAGACCTGCTGATATGTTAACAAGTCATTTTTCCACTTTGTTCTTTTCACACAGACACACGCACTGGGGGAGAGCTATTTTCCTCCAAAAGATGCCTCAGTGGCATCCTTTCCCTAATGTCAGAAATGGGGAGTTTGCAGCCAGGAGATCTTCATGCCTTCACCCATGTCTTTGTCTAGGGTTCAGGAAACTTGAGACTAGTGATCTACAATATATCATTGAACTCAAAATGTAACAGTTGTAACACACACAAAAACATTATTCTCCATAAGAGAAATGCTGCCATGAAACTATGACACATTCTACAAAACACACACAAAAAAATTGTTAGAACCGATAAATTCAGTAAAGTTTAAAAATACACAATTAACATACAAAAATCAATATACCGGGAACCAGCAGTTAGCGTAATGGCTATGTCGATGGACTCCCACATAGTCGACCGTGGTTCGTGTCCCAGACCCGGTGGCTTAAAACTCACGCCGGGCGTGTATGCGTGCGTGCCCAAGATCCCGAGAGGAGAATGGAGGAGAAGGGATTGCGGCATGACCATCCTCCCTGGGGGGTGATTTCTTACTTTCTGTCTCTTTCTCTGTCTGGCGAGCGCACATGCCCTATAGCGAAAATCTCTCAAAATAAATAAATAAATATACCAATAACGAACTGTCTGAGAAGAGAAGTAAGAAAACAATCCGTTCACAGCAACAAAAGGGCTTAAATAGTTAAAAAGTTATCCAAGGACGTAAAAACTTAAAGACTAAGAACTATAAAATATGTTAAAACTTGAAGAAAACACAAATAAATGGAAAGATATTCCATGTTCATGTATTAGAAGAATTAATATTGGGGAAATGTCAATACCACCTTAAGTGAGCTACAGATCACAATAATGTCTATCAAAATTCCAAAGACATTTGTTCACAGAAATCAGGAAAAAAAATCTTTAAATTTCTATTTAGTCACAAAAGACCCTAGTAGCCAAAAAATCTTGAATGACAAGAACAAAGAATAATCCTTGATTTCAAAACATCATGGGTACTGGGAACCAGCAGTTAGCGTAATGGCTATGTCGCTGGACTCCCACGTAGTCGACCGCGGTTCACGTCCCGGACCCAGTGGCTTAAAACTCACGCCAGGCGCGTATGCGTGCGTGCCCAAGATCCCGAGAGGAGAATGGAGGAGAAGGGATTGCGGCGTGACCATCCCCCCTGGGGGGTGATTTCTCGCTTTCTGTCTCTATGTCTCTCTCTGTCTGTCTGGCGAGCGCACGTGCCCTACAGTGAAAATCTCTCCAAAAAAAAAAAAAAATCATGGGTCCTGGCATAAAAATAGACAGGTTGACCTGTTAATAGAATAGAGGACCTATAAATAAACCCAGGTGCTTTAATTGTTGAGCGAAATGCCAGTTTTTACGTGCATGGTTTCTATGTTTAAGATCTCTTCAAGGACCAAGATGATTACTAGATCTCCAGCATTTGTGTCTATATTCTAAGCTAGCACCTACCTTTTCAAAGGTCCTTCCTGAAGTACCACATGCTTCCACTTACAGCTCACTGCCTGGAATTTAATCGCATGGCCACTTGAGGCTTAAAGAGAGTTGGGGAAATATAGTCTTTCAGCTAGCCACATGTTTCAAGGTTTTGTTATAATGGAAAGGGGAAAAATGCATACTGAAGGTAATTCCTGGTCAATGCAGAGTAGGACCAACTACTTTACTTGCCAGTGGAAATGGCTTTCTGCAACAATGTGAAGTTTAAGACCAACTGGATATTCCATGTGCCCTCTCAGACCCAAATAGCTCCTGGGCTTTAAAGTCCCTGAATCCCCAACTACTGAAGAACAGTGTAGAGTGCTTATTGAAACAAAACATACACCTTTATATTTTGTTTTGGGAACTTGTGTGTGTGGTTGTGTATGCAATGGAAGGTCATCTTAGCTTAATCTGTGTACAGAAGTGTTATTTCATGACAATAATTAAACAGAACAAAGCAAAAAATCTCAAAAAAAAAAATCAAAAGACCTCATAGAAGCCCTTCCTGAAAGATGGTTGAACATAGTAGTCATTCATCATGCCAGGAAGAACTGGAGGCAGAGTGTGGGTCTGACTGGGACAGGGACATGATTTGGCAAAGATTTTCTTAGTGTTATCATTTTAATGTAGATTCTGAGCGAATGATTGACATATTTAAAAAAAAATAAGTTCTATAAAATATTGGCTAACCTATGTTCAAAATGTGACATAAAGACATTTACAATAACTAATTACAGTTTCTTAAAATTGAGACTCTTTGAGTTAGATCTGTCAAAACTTGAGAGACCTCTCTCCTCACTGCCACATTCTAGAATCTCATTATATAATTATCTCATTATTATAAATCTATATGCTTAATAAGCTTAATGTAAAATGAGCATGGGGTTACTCTTAGAATAAAAGTTTTAAATAATTGTATTTCAACCTTGGTTTTAGTTCCGTATCAACTACTTCACTCTCCAACCATTCTGTACAGTGATTGACATCTCAAAGGTCTAGGCCACCTGTGAACGGAGTTTTAAATATCACCTTCTAGAATTAATTATGCATAAAGCTCAAAATAGGTTTGGAAGGTACCTACTGAAATAGAATTAAATCAGAAAGGAGTGTGGTGGCCACAACATTGTGTTTATCTTTTATGATGCAGGCAGTAATCAGCAATTTGTTTTTACTAGTAATAAGTTGAGATATGCATGATTAAATTCACATATTTTGTACTGAATATGTCAGTTCATGAAATGTTAATGTATAAATATCAAGTCAACTGAATGTATTAAAATGATATTTTTCTTATGGCAAAAACTTCTAAGAAAATATATATATATATATATGTGTGTGTGTGTGTGTGTGTGTGCACGCGTGTATACTTTTCCCATCCTCTATGATGCTCGGTTGCAATGTGGGGGCCACATGTTGGTATACACATATTATCAGGGGTCCTGGGGAGGTGGAATGGTAGAGAGGGAGGATCACAGCATGACAGAACCCTATTGAGAGTGCTTGCTCTCTCCTTCTCTCTCTCATATGTGTGCACTCACCCTGTCATTTATATTTAGAGACACATTTTATACTCATAAAGAAAGTCACTAGGCAATCTCTTTTCCTCCCCACCAACATGATATTTTATTTGGTCCTAAATCTATCCCTTCTGAGACAATACAAGTTAAAAAGAAAATGGTCTTCATCTTCCAACACTCTGCAATGTACTGATGTGAAAACCCTAAAAACTAAGGAAATACAACAATACAAATCATAAACACTAACTTAATTTAGATACAACCTATTTATTTTTTTAAAAAAAATCCATATGTGACACT
>NW_006159722.1:1351555-1361899 GCF_000334495.1 Tupaia belangeri chinensis
AGAGTGTAATCATTTGGATTCATATTTGTGTATGCCATTTTTAATGTTATTATAAACTTCCTTGGTTTCATTGAATTTTATCTTAGCTTTAATATATACCTTTATCACATTAAATCACACTGTCTTTAAATAGCTTATAGTCATACTTTTCATGACCTTAGATAGACTCTTACCTCTTTGAGGTATGTATTCATTAAGCTTACCATGTGAAAGACACTGTTCTAACAACAAAGATTAAATAGGTTTTGTTTTATGTCCTGTCCCATATACAGGGACACAGCCAATTGCTGAATCATTGATGAGCCATCTTCAAACCCCAACATGTTTTTAAGTCATCCATTTACTCACTTCTTTCTATTTTTCATTCTTTTCTATGGTTTTAAATTTTTCCCCTAAGAAAGGGACACTTTTTACTTTCCTTCACCTTTGAAATCCTATCTGAGTTTTATCCTCATGTTACTAAATACAAAAAACAATTCCATTTAGATACTCCTATGGTTTAGAAAATGGTTTATTCTCCCCAAGATTCAGTTTTGTTTGTTTGTTTGTTTGTTTTTAATTTGGTCCCCACTATAATGGCTTTAGAAGGACGTGAGACTTGTAAGAGATGAGGCCTAGATGGTGATGTTTAGATTACAGAGGCCTCACCCTCATGAATAGATTAATGATGTCTCATGAAAGAGAGTGAGTTCTAGCTCTTATGAGAAAGAGGTTAATTCCTATAAGGGGAGGAGAGGGTTAAAAAAGAAAGATGACTGCCTCTAAGTCTCTCTTCGTACACACCTGCTATCCTCTCCACTTCTGTCAGGCATTTCGTAACATAGCATCGGAAGCCAGCCTGATGCCAGTCCCATGCCTTTGGACTTTTCAGTCACTAGAATCATAAGCCAAATAAACCTCCATTTTTTTATAAATCACCTAGTATCAGGTATTCCTGTTAGCAATACAATAGTTACCAATATTCTGTTCTGTGTGGTTAAAAATAAGATGATGAAAGTATAATATCACAAATCCCCCAATTCAGTTCCCATGCAAAGAAAAAGTTTTTTTTTTCTTTTCTATTGGTTCACACTGCTTAAGAGTGGTGAAATAATGCAAGCAAATCTTATTCTAAAGAATATACCTGTTATGGGACCAGCAGTTGGCATAATGGCTATGTTGCTGGACTCCCATGTAGTCGAGCACGGTCCAAGTCCCGGACTTGCTGGCTTAAACGCTGGATGCGTTTGCATGCATGCCCAAGATACCAAGAGGAAAATAGAGGAGAAGGGATTGGGGAGTGGTTTCTTGCTTTCTGTCTCTCTGTCTCTCTCTGTATTTCTGGAGAACGCATGCACCCTATAGTAAAAACCTCTCAAAAAAAAAAAAAAGTTAAAGATTTTTTATTTAAATTTATTTATTTACATTCATTCACTATACATCATCACAGCAAACAAAATGAGATTTCCCATCCAGAATACACTGTATATTGGCTCAATCAAGCACATTAACATACATGTTATTGTCAACAATTTTCCATTTCTTGTTTCCTGTATATTTTGTTATTTTTACCATTCTTGATTCCCTATCTCTCCCCCTCTGCCATGTCCCACCCTCCTCCCACACTGTTTCTGGTATCCACGGTTGCTTTCTATGCCTTTTCCCCCCATTTTATTTATTTTCTAAAGAACTTAATTAATCTAAATACTTCCAATAGCAAACGCAGCTGATATATACATATCCATGAACACAAGTCTGACCCTAGGCATAAAGCTCAGTGAGTAGAATGAACATACTACAGAGTATCACCAACTGGGACTAGATAGCTTACTGCAGTCATCAGACATGCGTTTTTTTAATTTCATGAAAAATAGTTTTCATGATTTTTTTCCTCCTGAAACTTTTTTAAAATTAATTAATTTACATTCATCCCCTAATCATCGTCATAGCATACAAAAAGTGTTTTTCCATGCAAAATATACTGCACAGTGGCTTAATCATGTATGTTATCATCAATAATTTTCCTTTTCTAGTTTTATAGATATATTTATATATATTTACCCTTATGTCTGACATGCCCTTTCCCACCCTCTTCTCATACTATCTCTGGTGTCTACAGTTGTCTTCCATTTCTTTTCCCCCCACATTTTATTGATCCCACAATTTCTTAAATAATCTAACTACTTTCAATAGCAAGTTTAGCTGGTAATGTCAAGAAAAGCAGTTTTGAATTGGTAGGGAAAATTGCTTTAAACTTAAACCTGGAAACAGGTTAGTATTCTGTTCAAATAGTAGGTACATGAACCTATTGACAGCTCAAGACAGGATAAAAACTCTTAAAACCGGACAACAAAGCTTAGAAGAAAAGCAGCAATATTTTAGACAAAAGTCACAGAATACTATTTCACCAGTTCAGTCTCATGTACTTAATCTATCCTCTGTTGTGGTTCAATCTTCCTGATTGAATTCTGGGATATAATATTCAACTCCAGACTTGTCCCTACAATTAAATTAGCCATTTTCTTAGTTTTTGAACTCTTATTTCTGTGTGAACACATTCAATTTTCCTGACATAACACTCCCTTGAGAACTTCAACTTCTTGGAGATCTGGTCTGCTGCTAGTAAATTCTTTCAGGTTTTGTTTATCTGAGAATGTTCTTGTCTTTTCTTCCCATATGAAGGATAATCTTGCTGGATACAATATTCTCAGTTGTAATTGCTTTTCTCTTAACACTTTGAATATATTTTCCCATTCTTTCCTTGCTTGCATTGTTTCTGATGAAAGGTCTTCTGTTAGTCTGATGGGATATTCTTTGTAGGTAACTTACCATTTCTCTCTTGCCATTAAAGAAATAACATTTTAATTTTTTAATTTTTTTTTGAGAGGTTTTCGCTATAGGGCGCGTGCACTCGCCAGACAGACAGAGACATAGAGACAGAAAGCAAGAAATCACCCCCCAGGGGGGATGGTCACGCCTCAATCCCTTCTCCTCCATTCTCCTCTCGGGATCTTGGGCACGCACGCACACGCGCCCAGCGTGAGATTTAAGCCACCGGGTCCGAGATGCGAACCGTGGTCGACTACGTGGGAGTCCAGCGACATAGCCATTACGCTAACTGCTGGTTCCCAAGAAATAACATTTTTAAAAAGTTTATTGAGAGCCAATTATGTGCCAGACACCGTTTTAAGTGAAAACAAACATCTATCTTCCATAGAGCTCACATTTTATTGGTGTTCTAACACTATTCCAGTTGGATCAATAACAATACAGACAGTCCCCAAATTAGGAAGTTTTGACTTACAGTTTTTTTTCTTCTACTGGTGCAAGAGCAACATTCATTCAGTAGAAACTGCACTTCAAATTTTGAATTTTGATTTTTCTAAGTTTATTTATTTCTTCAGAGAGACAGAGACTCTCCAGTAGAGTCTTCATGCTGCTATCCACCACAGTCTTAGGAATAGGAACCCAGAACCTTTCAACGTTGGTCCACTTGAATTAATACTGCCCACCACCCGGCCCTAAAATTTGATCTTTTCCTGGGCTAGCAATATGTGGTACAATGCTCTCTCTCACCATGCTAGACAGCACCAGCAAGCCATAGCTCCCAATCAGTTATGGATCTTGAGGTTAAACCAATATTGTACAGTGGACTGTGTTACCAACATTTTTTTCAATTATCGTGCTTTGATTTTGCATACCATTGTGTCTGCAAAATAGCCATTTTCTTTTTCTTTTTTTCTTTAGGTTTTTGCTATAGAGTGTGTGCACTCGCCAGAGAGAGACATTGAGAGGAAAAGTGAGAAATCACTCCCACAGGAGGCCATGGCCATGTCATAATCCCTTCTCTTTCATTTTCCTCCTGGGATTTTGAGCATGCATGCATACATACTTAGCATGATTTTCAAGCTGCCAGATCTGGAACTCAAACCATAGCCATGTGGGAGTCCAGTGCATTAACCAGTACGCCACCTGCTGTCGCCAATACCCATTTTCAACTTGCAATATTTTTAACTTATTAAGGATCTATTGGGATTAACCCCATCTTAAGTCAAATAGCAGCTGTAACAGCTACAATTTAGGGAATGTGTGGTTATGCATTTGACCAGGCTAATCATTTTGCATTCAATTCAACAAATACTTAACCAGTGCCTAAAGTATTCTAGACTATCCTGTCTACTTTGAATATAACAGTAAATAAAACTTACATTCTGCTGGAAAAACAGAGGCACTGAGCAATGCCCACAGTAAATTAGCAAATTATAGAATATATTAGAAGGTGACTGTTGTGGAGACTAAAGAGAGAGCAGAATAAGCTACCACAGGATCTTTTGCCACTTTAAATAGGGTGATCAGTTAAGCCCCACTGAAAAGGCAACATGCACGCCCTGCAGTGCAGTAGTTGAGCACTGTGCCCTGTGGAGACAGATTCCACATGGTCAACTGCAGCTTGAAGAACAATTTGGACCCACATGCATGTCCAGAATCCTGACAGAATGGAGAAATGGAGGGAAAAAAGACTGCAGCAGCATGACCAGGTCCCACTGAGGGTACTTTCTCTCTCCCTTTCTCATACATAGAGGTGCTCACTGACAATAATGAAAAGAAAAGAAAAGAGAAAAAGAAAAGGAAGAAAAGGAAAGAAAAAAAAAGGAAAGAAAAGAAAAGAGAAGGTGTAAGCATAGCTAAAGGAAATGAGCAAGTTCATCCTGTGGATACCTGGGAGCTATAAGGAAGAAAGAACTGCCTATAAAAAGTGACAATGTGGGTTTTAGGCACATACTCCAGTATGTCTGGAACAGCAAGGAAGCTACTGTGTCTGTAAGCAAATGTGGAAAAAAAATAGGTGAGATCACAGAGGCCCGGGGAGCCTCTTTAGGCCTTTTTGTCTTTGACACTAAATAAAATAGGCAACCTTGGAAAGTTTGCAATAAGATGAAGGTCTTTTTAAATTTTCGAATGATAGCTTGAGCTGCAATGCTGGAACTAAATCATGAACAAGGACAAGGATAAAGGAAGGGGGATCAGTGAGGAACCTACTGCAAAAATCCTGGTAGAGACAACGGTGTTAACACTAAGGGAGCAGGGGCACTTATTTACAGGATGAAGAAAGAGAAAATGACAGTGTGCTGTCTCTAAAAGCTGAACTTTTAATTACTATGTCTGCTGTCTCCTGCTGAGACCACTTTCAGCTCAAAATATATCTAAGAAAGGCGGTGTAACTGCTTCGACGATGCCTGATCATTTCATGGAGTGAGGTTTTAAATTATTAAAGAGAATACTACTTTTATACCCAATTTTCAAGTCCTGCTCATTCTTCAAAGCCCATACCGAGTTTGACTTGTTACTCTGGCTCTCACTTAAAATCCTATCAGTACTGTATTTGACGCTTCATATGTTCTTTTCCATCTTTGCATAGGTCTTTATGATTTTTTTCAGCTGTTTTGTGAATACTTCAGGGAATGAAACAAGATTCTGAGCCAGGAGATAGAACTCTAATTGACAGAGAGTTCGGACATACAGCACAAAGGTGGAGTCACAACAGCCAAGCTTTCACTACACGCTAGAAACTGCTTGTGCACGAGACAGCTTGCAGCAATGATGGACATAGTCACCACCTGCAGCATGGCCTAAAGCAATAGCATCCCCAAACAAAGATTATGGACTTGGTGGCCCCAGGGCACCAGACAAAGAGTACAGATTCCCAAGGTCAGTTAGCTGGCCCCCCATCCCCTGAAAACCTTAATAGCGAGTTGCCTTGATTATCAATTTAAAAAGGGAACCAATATCCTGACTTTATAAACAATTTTAGGTTTTTTTGAAGCCTACTTCCTTCTCAGAGTCAGGCCCTTGCTCAGACTGCTAGGTAAAATGCCCTGACAGGAGCCTCAGGTGGGCAGCCCTCTTTGGGACCCTTCCTGTTCAGGAGAATTTCTGTTTCAATAAAACTCTGTTTTATTACTTACCTCCTCCTCTGTTCACATTTCTCATTCTTTGTGATCATGAGACAGAAACTCAGAAACTCAGGAATTCTGCAACAATACATCTGTCCCCAACATGGTCTGGAATAAAATAGATTCAGAAATCTTCAAATATTAACTGATTGATAGCATTCCACTTTGAAAGTGGCTTACAGATAATGCAAATATAAAGTTATTTTAGAATTCTGATATAGAGGGGCCAGAAGATGGTGTGGTGTTAGGGCACTGTACTGTCACATGGCAGACAAGGATTCAAGTCCCGGGCCCTGCAACTTGAAACTCACACCAGCCACATGTGTAAGCGTGCCCAAGACCTCTGGAGGAGAATGGATGCGAGGGATTGTGGCATGGCCATCCCTCCCCGCAAGTGATTTCTCACTTATCCTCTCACCATCTCTGCTTCTCTCCCTCCCTCCTTCTCTCTCTCTCTAGTAAGCACACACACCCTAAGGCAAAGACCTCTAAAAAAGAAAAAAAAAATTCTGATATAGAAAGAGGGATGGTAAAAAGTCTGTGCTATATATGTAAACCTTGGCAATAATGCCATATGATACATAGAAAAGGAATTTATTATGAAAGCAAAATTTCTCATATTTATACAGTATATTACTGTTTATTTAATCTTTTCACTCGAATAATTTAATTTGATCACTGTAGTGCCCCATGATTTTATTATGTTGATACTTTTTTAAAAAGACCAAAATTATCAAATAATGTTTGATGAATGATGCATAATGTATCAAGGGAAAAAATCAATCTCAAATTACATTTAAATTCTGTGCACTGTACCTTCAGGATTTATATTTTTATAAGAACTAGTGAAAAGCAGAAAAGATAATTAATCAAGAGTACAGTGTGATGACCTGAAAGTAGTATTAGTTCTATTGTAAACATTTCGACCTTCTTCAAACATGTTCCACCCACAGATCCACACACACGGCTTCTCACAGGTGAATTAAGCACATCCTTAAAACTGACCTTTCTCTCCTCCTTCAGCACTTTGCCATTTGATGTGGGGTTTAAATGTCATCTACTCGTTTTTCCTTTTTCTCTCAACCAAAGACCATTAATCATGTCCATCTGTATGTGACATTGCACAGAGTCGTATTAACTCCTATGCATGCCTATAGCTACCATCACTCTTGGGTAGAATGACCACATCTGAGTTCTCAACCCTTCTTCACATTTTCACCATGCATTCCTTCCACTGAACTCAAATACTTCAATACAGCTTCCCTCTCCATTATCTGTGCTAATGACACAGCGGGATAAGTGAGAGCCACCAAAAACTTGCAACCTAGATTTAGCCTTTTATCCTCTGCTGCCCTTTCCATGAGTTGCTAATGAGCAGTGAAGTTGACAGATCGAAATGTCATCTCTTTCTGCCCTCTGATATAAGTGTTAATGAAAAACAATATGACAAGGAGCTGACAGGACATGAGGCAAAGGAAAGTAAGGGCCTGGCTGACCTGGATGCCTTTACATCTTAGTTTATTTTAGGTATTTCTTCTGCGAATTGCCCTGTGATTGGGGGTTGAATATTGTACTCTTCTTATTTAAGACTTTGTGACCAAGTAAGTCATTGAATATTCTCAAACCACAGATTTGTCATCTATTCTGGTCAGCCACTAAAATATTCATGGCACTTTCACAACTCAAAAGTGTAAGACATAGCTTTCTATTCAGATGTAGTCTCTTCTAACCTTTCACTAATAAACTCAGAAAAACCTAGAAAAAAATGTACAAATCTTAACAGAAAATCATGAATCATGGTCATCTTACTGCCAGGAAATGAGAGGATTTTCCACTAACTCTTACTCAATAGAGCTACCTTCAGAATCCCCCACAGTGGGGACCAACAGGTAGTGTAATGGCTATGTTGCTGGACTCCCTTGTAGTCGACCGCGGTTCGAGTCCCAGACCCGGTGGCTTAAACTCATGCGGGGCGCATGTGTGTGTTTGTGCCCAAGATCCCGAGAGGAGAATGGAGAAGGGATTGTGGTGTGGCCATCCTCCCTGGGGGGGTGATTTCTCGCTTTCTGTCTCTCTATCTCTCTCTCTCTGGCGAGCGCACGTGCCCTATAGCAAAAATCTCTCCAAAAGAAAAGAAAAGAATTTCCCACAGTTGCTTGTGCATATTTTGCTGTCATCAATGGAAGGTACTTCCACGGCTAGAAGCAAATGGAGAAAGTGGTTGAACCCTCATAACTTGCTAAACTTTTAATGAGAGCCAGCTATTGCAATAGGAAATTTAGTTACTATCCTTCAGAACATTATAATTCTCTTGAAACAAACCCCTACTCCCAATGCCTCTTTCTCTACTTCTCTTCAGAAAATAATTTCTGGAAACCAGCACATGTTAGACATTTAACATTTTACTTGTTAGAGTCATAACAAGAGCAACAACAAATTACAGAAATAGGAAGAGCCGGTGATGGCCTATACTGAGATGGAAAGTTATAGGACCCTCTCAGAGGAAAATACCACTAAATCCAAAGATCTGCTCTTAGATGACATAATGGTTACATCACTGGGCTCCCATGTAGTCGACCTCAGTTCAAATCCCAAACCCAGTGTCTTAAACTCACGCTGGGTGCGTGTGCATGTGTGCCCAAGATCACGAGAGGAGAATGGAGAAGGGATTGCAGTGTGGCCATCCCCCTGGGTGGTGATTTCTCGCTTTCTGTCTCTCTGTCTCTCTCTGTCTTTCCAGCGAACGCATGGACAATATAACAAAAACCTCTCCAAAAAGAAAAAAAATCTGCTCTTAGAGAGATGGCTGTTAGAGAGTGAGAACTTGAAGAGAAACCAAAAAACATACAGCTGCAGATGTTCCCTAGTATTCAGTGAACCCTAGAGAGGTAACTATTTACCCTGTTTACTGGCAAATATCAGGATTGGAGAAAATTCACATATTACAGACTGGGTAAATGGAAAGAACATAACATTCACAGGATTTGGAATTAGAGTTCTATGTTTCAAACTGGATCTGATTTTACATAAGTCGCTGGACTTTGTAGAGCTTCAGATTGTCATCTGTGAAATAGAGATAATATTTACTCCATAAAGTGGTTAAAAAATACATTTAAAAATTATTCATATGGAATTGCTTCAAAACCTTTAAAACACAAGAGAAATACTAACTATACAAAGCTATGATGAAAAAACATACGAGGAATCTTCCAAAAGTTTGTGGGAAATGTACGTCATGAAAAAACTATGCATGTATTTAGTTTTTGAACCAAAATAAATTCATGCGTTAGTACTATTTTTCCATGAAGTTTAAAGTCCCATTGCATGTCATCCCCAGTTATTTAAATAAGTTCAGTTGTTTATTCAGGTATAAAATCACTATTTTATTTAAACGAACTACATTCATTATACAAAAAAGAAATATTGGACCAGCTTTGATTGGATGATAATTTTCCAGGATCTAAATAAAACTGGTCAAGGAGAGTACAGGAAGGGAATTTAGGATTGCTTCATCTGTAAATCCCATCCTGGCAACTGGACTCAGACTTGCAACGAAATGTCAAGTTAATTTTTATAAAAAGAAAAATATTTATTATTTAACAATATTGAATGCCATTCAGAATAAAAGTGTATGTAAGATACATGCTCTATCTTCAGATGACCGCAGTAAGTAAGTATCTGCCTCTAATCTTTCTAGCCTCCAGAGTACTGGAACACCATGACTTGGATAACCTCCCAAAGCCCAGTAAAAGAAAAATTACAGCCAATTTAATTTAATTTAGTGCAACTTAATTGAGGAAATCTTTTTTTTTTTTTTGAAAGAGAGAGACGTTTAATGCAGGGCACGAGTACTCGATGGAAAGACAGAGACTCAGAGAGACAGAAAGTGAGAAATCAGTTCCCATGGGGATGGCCACACCACAATCCCTTCTCCATTCCCCTCTCGGGATTTTGGGAATGCACTCACATGTGCCTGGTGTGAGTTTTAAACCGCAGGGTCCATGACTCAAACCATGGTTGGCTACATGAGTCCAGCGATGTAACCATTATGCCATCTGCTGGTCACATTGAGCAAATCTTAACATGATTCCAATCAGGTAGTTTGCTGGATGAGCTTCCAAGCAATTCTGGGTAGCCTCATGGTCACAGTATTTAAGCTCTAGAAAAGGAAAATGACATGTTCAGGAATGGGAAAATGACGTACAAAAATGAAAGTGAAGGAATGAAGTAGAAAAGCTATTTGGATTGGTTACTTCCTGAAGTGTGTCTGCATTAACACAGTTTTAAAAGCAGGATGCCTGTGACTGACTGAAGCCTAGCTACTGTGATTGGTTGTAACCTAGCAAAAAGGAAAAAGAACAGCCTTATCTATAGTAAATGAGGTCACAGTTTCTTTACGGAAACAGCAGGA
>NW_006159722.1:1362287-1399140 GCF_000334495.1 Tupaia belangeri chinensis
AGGAATACAGAGGTTTTTTTGATATTCTTAAACAACCCTATATTCCTTGTCAGACTTTCATGCCTGAATAAACTGGGGTCCCCGCCTCTGCTTCCAGAGGCAGTATCCTACTGCTATGGTTTGACTGTGTGCCCATCAAAATTCGGGTGTGGCCAAGTGATAGTTTCAAAAGGTATTAAACACCTTTAAAAGATGATTAGGCCGCGAGACCTCCTCCCTAATTAATGGAGTGGAGGCATTTATAAGAAAGGTTTCATACAACATCTGGCCAGCTTGCCCTCCAGTTTTCTGCCATGCAAGGGCACCGCATTCCTCCCCTTCAGAGGACACAAAAACAAGACACCATCTTGGAAACTGAGAACAGCCCTCACCAGACAACTGAATCAGCTAGAGCCATTATCTTGGATATCCCAGCCTCCAGAACTGTAAGAAACTAAATATTTGCTCTTTAGAAAGCACTCAATCTCAGGAGTTTCATTATAGCAGTACAAGGGAAACTAAGACACTTACAGACCTGGGCTAAAGACAACTAGCAGAAGAGGGAGAGAGAGAAGAAAATGCAGCTATTGCAAAAGAAAATAAAAATCTGGGCATCAGACGAAAGTAGGTGACTCAAATATTCCTGATTATTCATGTTAAGGCATTATTTTTTATTTTCTAAATTAAAGGTGAACCAGCTTCCACACCTAATAAACTTGCAGAATATGCAAATTTATATATCCAAAGACAATTTAAATGTGCTCATGAGAACCAAGTAATATTATTTTGACTCTATCTTTTATAAAATAGAAAAAAAGAGACAATCTTTCACTTTGAATATTTAAGGGAGATCTCACAAAATTCACCTACAGAGTAGACCAGTCCCAAGAAACTGTCAGGAATAAGCACTTACTCTTCCCTGCATGGGAGCAGCTCAGAAGCTAAAGAGGACTCAAATGAGTCAGCTGGGAAGGGCAATAACTGAGAAAATGGATGTTTCTGTAATTAGAAGAGAAAAGGAAAAGGCTAATTTTCCCTCTGAAGTAATATTTTTCCCCAAAGTACAAAGTTATGCCTACTTAGCATTACTGGGTGGTTATTCTCAGACTTTCAATGATATTAGCATTTATTAATACGTCTATTGAGTGGGGTTTTTTGTTCCTATACTGTATGTAGCCCCCCAAAAATCACATATAGGAAACTTACCTCCAATGTAGCAGTGTTGGGAGGTACTTAGGTCATGAGGGCTTCACTCTGTTGAATAAATTAATTCCAGTTATTAAAGGGGGAGGCTACTAATTTGTTCTCTTGTGCTCTCACTCTTGCTCTCTCACCATGTGATGTCCTTCCACCACATTACTTTCAGGAAAAAAGCCCTCACCAGATGTAGCCCTTCAATCTTGGACTTCTCAGCCTTCAGAACCAGAGACATTATTATTCATTATAAATTCCATTATAATTTGTAATATCTGTGATATTCAGTTACAGGCTATGGTATCTCATCATAACAGAATAAAAAAGACTAGGCTATAAGTCAAATTTCTCACCAGATAGCTGAAAAACAGTACTTTTTTCATTTATAGGACTTCATGATTAACTTTCACTGAAATTTCCTGAACATCATGAAACATTTACCTCAACATAATTTCTATTCCCTATCTTCCAGTAACATTACTGAACCTGGGCAGCAAAAACATCATACTTACGTTTGTCAGATACCGAGGTCACAGGGGAACCAGTGCCAGAATTTTCACCTGGTTAATCTGGTCAAGTAGTCAAGATACACTCAGGGTAAAATGAAGCCAATAAAATTCTAATCTTCCTTTTGTGGCAAGAGAATTACTAATGCAATCCTAATAGCTATATTTATTATTAAGACAGTTCCTCCTTTGTTGTCATTTTTTTATTTCCAAACTCTTTCTGAAGACCAACTCTTAAATTTGGCCAGATTTTGCCTGATTTCCATTTTAAGCCTAAATTGTTTTTCAACTTGAGAAAGAATGCCTACGCTAGAGGTAGATTAAGGGATAGGGCTTTAAGGAGAACTAAGCTATCACCGGAATAAATTAGAAAGATAGTATCGCATAGCTTAGTTTCTTCATGCTCCTTCTCATATAAAGCTGACAAATTGTAAATTAGTTCCTTTTCTGTTGAAGTGTGTGGCACCCTTGAGTTAGGCGGAAGGAGGTGATGTTACAAAATTGTCTCTACTGAATATGGGCCACTGATAGCTGCAATCAAAGCTACGACATCAATGTTGAGACCTCCAATCGGCAACTTGACATTGGCTGAAGTCAAAGCTACAGTTAAGTAAAATTCTGAAACAAAATAATGTATAGCATGAAACTATTTACTGGTAATTTATTGTGAGTGATTTATTATATAAACTAAATTTTTAAAATCTATTACATGCCCTTAGAAATTTTCTGTTTTTCACAAAATAAATTGAATTGATTAAAAGCTATGGAAACACAGAAAAGATTTTGCACACGTGGAAGCCAGAAGGAATATGTTTTAGACATGTACATGATTTGAAAATGACTATCACTAAGGCCATTAAACACACTATATCTATTTAAAGTTCATCAGGAAAGAGAGAGCACACTCACACTGAGTAACTGAGAGGCATTTTAATAAAGGGATTTCTTATAATGTTGTGAGATTTAGGAAAGCCAACAAGGTATTGTGCCATCCAGTGAACCCTCATCACTTCCACACCTAGTGGGGAAACAAGAGAGTGCTTTTCAGAACACAGTAGAAAGATGAAGCCAATCTGCAGCATAAGTAGGGAGGGACCTATGCCAGTTAGTAACCCTTGTACTTCCTGGCTCCAATCTTCTGCCTATGCTTCCTGTTTTCTGAATCCAGTTGGAAGTGAGAGGACAAGTTAACTGATGAATGCGATCCATATAGACTCCTGGCCAAGAGCCAGGGGAAGGGTAGAGTGGAGAGTGTGTTATGCCTTTCTCTTTGAACTGTGTGGGTTGACATTGTTCAGTTATAGTAGTAACTACTAAGGAGGAACATTATTCCAAATAAGGGAAAACGTATTTTGTATTGAGTGGGTGTAATAAATCTTACATTGTCAACATAAAGAAATCTATTACTTTTACTACTTAGAAATGAATTTTTCTCCCACCAGTAAACAAATGTGAAGCCAATATCTAAGAATCTTGGTTAGAAAGAGTACAAATTTCAATTCTGTCGGGGGCGCTCATCTGATAAGCTGCAGTTCTGGTTGTACTGATCTAAAATTAATTGGGTGGTCTTCCTAGTGTGTATTGTTTTGATACCTTTGATGAGTTGAGGTGACATTTCTTATAAATGTTTGTGTATCCATTTTAATTGAAAGTCAACAATGAGATGTTTTAATTCTTAGCCTTAGTAGATTTCTTAGCCCACAGTAGACTACCGTTTTCATCTCTAGATTTTTCATTTTGGTCTTCTTTGTATACTCTTTGTTTCTACTTAACATTTTAAAAACACATGGAATACATGAGATGAAAGGTTAATGTAATGACTACGTCGCTGGACTCCCATGTAGTCGACCACGGTTCAAGGCCTGGTCTCTCATGCTGGGCGCATGTGCGTGCGTGCCCAAGATCCCGAGGAGAATGGAGGAGAAGGGATTGAGGCGTGGCCGTCACCCCCCGGGGGGGGTGATTTCTCACTTTCCGTCTCTCTGTCTCTCTCTGTCTGTCTGGCAAGCACACGCACCCTATAGCAAAAACCTCTAAAAAAAAAAAACATGGAATACAATTATAATAATGTTTAATATGCCTGTTGGCTAATTCTGATATCTGTTTCAGGTCTGGTTTGCTTTTAAGTTGATTAGTTTCCTTAATATGGATCATATATTCAAATACACATACCACTACCTCTTGCACACTATTTTTTTATTTTGCCAGAGGGCACATGTGCTTGCTCAAGAGAGAGACAATAAGTGAGAGAGCACCCACCATTGGATATGGTCACATAGCAATCCCGATTCCTTCATCCCACTTTCCTCTCAGGATTTTGGGCATGCATGCTCACATGCCTAGCATGTTTCTCAAGCCACTGAATCTAGGACTCTAACTGCACAGTAGACCATATGGGATCCGGTCACTCCAACCACCACACCACCAGCTGGTCCCACTCTGGTCATTTTTTATGGGCACTAGAAACTGTAGGATTAACTGGTGAAGTGCTGGATATTCTTATACATATTGTTGAACTTTGTTCTAGGACATAATTAATATACGTGGGAACAATTCGATCTTTTCAGATCTTGCTTTTTAGTTTCGTTGGGTGGGAGTAAAGCAGCCTTCAATTTACATCTAATTTTGCTCCACTATTGAGGAAAATTATTTTGAGAACTCTGAATAAATAGTCTCTGAGTTATGAGGCTTTCTACTCTGGCTAGTAGGAAAACAAATTATTACCATGAAATCTTCAAGGATTTTCCCCCTAATCCTTTCTGATTTCTTTTTTCCTCTTCCAGTCTTCATGTTTCCCTCATAAGCTGTGCTGAGCAGGCCTCAGGTGAAGGTTCATAGAGAACCTACAGCTCTGTCTTCTCAGGTACTAGGCAAACTGTAGCCACCATGGCCTTGCTGGATTTCCTGCTCCATCTTCACCTCCTCAACTCAGGGATATGGTCAGATTCTACCTGAGACCTCTGGCTCATGCCTGGAAATTTTCTTGGAGAAAGAAAGTTGGGGCAGTAGTGCCTCATTTGTTTCCTATGTCTCTGTTCCCTCTTCTTCATTGTCTGATGTCCATGTCTTGTGAACTATTGTTTTATATCTTGCCCAGTTTTTAGTTGTTTTAGTTGTGAGGATAAATCTAGTTCCTGCTACTCTATTTTGACAGAAATGAAAGTTCTTGCTACTTTTCTGCACTATCTCTAAAGTAGCTTATTTTTTATTAAACATTTATTTTAAAATAATTATAAGCATTCCTTTAGGTTTCTTTCATATCTTTATAATACAAATTAGTTTTCCTATCTGATGACTAAAATAAAACCAACCCTATAGAAAATAAGCGCTAGTAGCCAAATCATTTATATATAAATGTCAATCTAAAGGCTAAGGATGTTAATTTTTATTCTTATTAATTAGTACGAGAAAAATGATGCTTATTCCATTCCCAATGTTTTAAAAGGCTTCATTTAAGTCGTATTTCTGAATCCAAAGGAGAGACTGTTGAAATAGATGTCTTTGGTACTTGTGCCTTGACCACAGCCTTCACCATAGCAACACCACCTTTATTTACTTGAAAATAAATTGTCTTGTTTTTGATGTCTGATTCCACCTGCTAGGGCTGAGAAAGCAATGCCCCAAAGACTGGTCTTGTGACATACTGTATCGGAGAAAGTCTCAGAACCAGTCTCTTTCCCCCACACCCTGTCTCTTGATCATCTTTGATCTTCTTTTTTCTCTCTCGAAGTGCAGGGAAAGACTGTAGTCTGATATCCTATTGTCAGCCTAGTTGTGGTTTGAATAACAGTTTGTCCCCCAGCGTTCCATGGTTTAGAGTATGGTCTGAGTGGATGGTGATTGAATGTCTCTCAGAAATTTGTGTTTTGGGACTAGATTTTACTGACTGCATTCTAAAGATATTAAGTGAAACACTTTCTTCATGGTGTCCCAGGGTAAGGGGAGTGATTCGGGTAGGGCCTCCATGGCTGAGTTCGGGTAGAGATTATAAGCAGAGGGAATGAGACCAGAGTGATATAAAGAAAGCCATATGGATGCAGACCATGCTCCATTCTGCTAAAACTTCAGCCTTCTACGTTTTATAATGCCTTCGGATTTCTCAGCTACTAGAACTATGAGTCAAAAAAAAAAAAAACTGTTTTGTTTAATTCACCCAGTCTTTGATATTTCCGTTAGCAACTCAATAAGGGACTTAAGTGAGCTTGTATACTACACCTGCCAAAGAACAGAACAGGTACCTTCAGCCTTTTCCCTGTGGTTTCATTAACTAAGCTCCTATCACAGGAAGAAAAGCTGAGAAATGTTAGCATATCCGGGCACATCCTATCACAATCTAGTGCCTATCTTCCAGTCCCATTCAGCTCCTAAAGAAAATTATTTATAATCACCATTGTCCAAGGATTGGACTCATTCTTTCCTCTTAAAAATTACCTACTTCGAAAATTGCTTGCTTTCCTCTCGTCTTTGGAGAGGGAGAGGGGGTGACATTTAAACTACAACCAACTAGCCTTCTTTGAGTTCATTATTTTGTATGGCTCCCAATACACATCCATATGTTACAATATATCTGTATGCCTCTTCTTTTATGAATATGTCTATTGTAAGTGAATTTTCATAACTGCCTACCCACCGTAAGTAAAGTGCTCTCTACAGGGACCAGACAGTGACACAGTGGTAGATTGCAACACTCTTCACCATACCAGAGACCTCTCTGAGTATGCTGGAAACATGATTGCCTGTGATCTAGGGCAGGCTGAAGGCTGGGGATAGATCACAACATCAGGAACCTTTTGGGGATATAGTCTCTCTCTCTCTCTCACTCTCCCCCCTCCCCGACTACATGGAAGAAATAAATAAAACTTTTTAAAAATAGAATTCTCATAGTTTTTCCTAAAACTATCAGCTGGAACTAGCCACACTGTAAGCAATAGGCCACTTACAGCTTCAAAGCAATGCCAACTAATTCCATTATGAATTTCTCACCATCTAAAACAATCCATGCATCCCTCTTCTAAGGTTCCATTGTGTGCACAGACTCAGAAAATATAGATCTGCTCTGTCCCCGGGAAATGCCATATAGGAATAATAGCAATATGATATTAAAGAAAAAGAGATACTTAAATAAACACTAGGCCTTAATGATATTTAAGTATCTGCAATTGTCTATAAAAATAGGACGTACTGCATAAATAACAGAACTGTGCTCATTGTCAAAATATTTTAGTTGTATCTATGATAATCTCTAAGATTTCACATCTTACCTAAAAGTCCAGAGGTTATCAGGGCTTTGGTGGGAAAATCTACTTGTTAGACAATGCATAACATTGAAGGGTTAAATTATTGAAAGTAGAATAGTATAAATATGCTTTTCTACTAAGAAAATACATTTCTACTAAATTTTCTTCTTTCTATACTGGTAGATTCATAGATAGTGAAAAACATTTAATTCTGTAATATATACTGGCTAATGGATGGCTGAATCTCTTTATTGTTTAACTATTGAAAGAATGAGCAATGAAATTTAAGTTGTCCAGTTCTTTAAAATGGAGGTCTGCTTTATTTCCTTATCTATTGCCCTCTAGATTTAATTGTTTGTATGTAATAAGATCTGTACTTTTCGTTTGGGTGGAGTAGATTACTAGTTCACAAGCTAAGAAATGAGTAGGCTAGATGAGAATGGATAATGTGTGTTTTGAAATTCAAATAACCAATATTTACCAAATGTTTTTAAATAACATACATGGAGAAATAAATAATTTTTATATTTAAAAAATGATATTGGAATCAATCATCCAGTGCTTCTCATTTGATAAACCTCTTCTTTTTTAAAGTTTCTTTCATAAGAGTGAGAGACAGACAGGTAAAGAGATAGAGAGACAAGCACCCACAACAGGGTCTTATGTTGTAATCCCCTTCCCCAGCCTTCCCAGCCAGGATCACAGGGAGACACCCTGTGAGTTCAGTCTGCCAGGGAACCAAACCCTCAAGCTTTCATCTGGATCCAGAATCCCCGGAGCAGCACGTTACTTCCACGCCACCTGGTGAGCTCCCTCATCTGGTAAGCTTCCATCGAAGTTTTCCTCTCAGTGAGGCAGATCAGACCTTCCTGACACAGGACATGTGTTCAGCCCTCACCCTACCTTCCCTTTCCTCCTTCTGCACTCAGAGCCTCTCCAGAGTCTTACCAGCCTCAAGAGTCTGAACTGACACATCCTCCACTCCTAGCCATGGCTAAATGTGCTAGTGCCCACAGCTCATTTTCCCATTCCTCCTTCCCTTTCTTTAATACTGTAATCAAACACAGAATTTTTATAATCCTAGCCCCAATAAATCACCCTCTTATACCTCTCCATGAGTACATAACCCATTTCTGGAGTCACTTGTCCATTGGCAGTTACTCCCTCTAGAAGTTTTTTCATTTTTGGGTTTTCCATGATAGTGGGTTGTCGGGAAAGTCATGATACATTTTTGCACAGAAAAACAGAAAAATACATCATGACTTTCCCAATGACCTAATATACACAGATTTTCCCTTCAGAAAGATCTCACCCAAATCCCATGCAGTCCTAATAAATTCAGAAGTGTACAAGATCAGAATTCAGGTGTTGGAGATATACTGATTTATGTAGTCAAATGTCATCAAACCATAGACCTTCTAAGGACCGAAGTCAGTGCTCACTTATTAATTATGCAATTAATACCAATGATGTTTCAGTTTTCATCTGGTTATTGGTATCATGTAGACATCGAATTAGATTGATATAATGGAGGAATTTCAGAAAACACTAGTGGAAATCTAGCACTTAAGATAGCATAAGCCGACTAAAGCTTGATAAGTTTCAGAATCTCTGAAGGTATGTATACCTTGTATAAAATAACCAGAACAATGCTACCTGTGGTTAAGACTGTAACTAGGTCAATGATTCATTCAAACACATTAAATGTGCCATTTTTTAAGTAACATAAAGAACATTT
Source organism: Tupaia belangeri chinensis (assembly GCF_000334495.1). Lineage (NCBI taxonomy): Eukaryota > Metazoa > Chordata > Mammalia > Scandentia > Tupaiidae > Tupaia > Tupaia belangeri. The sequence goes on from NW_006159722.1 coordinate 1,370,942, forward strand.
TTTTAAAAGAAATTAATCTCTTATACCTCAACTCTTGCCTTTTAATTATCTGGCATTTCCAACCTCAAGTGCTTATCATCAACAAATTACTAGACTCTGTAGAGTATTTTGTTTTCTACAGTAGTATTTTTTGCATTCATCAGAATTCATATTCTGTTTTGTAAATCTAGCTAACCCAATTATAAATTTGCCCTATCTGGCTTCTATATATGGTTAGCTGTTAATTTCTCACTAAACCTTTCATAAAAGTTACAATAATATTCCATGTGTCTTGGTTCCAAGAACTCCAATGGCACACATCTCACTCTAGCCTTAGTTGCTTGAGGGCCTATAAATGATTCATAAGTGGAGCTAAGAGGTTTCAGGTCAGCTCAGACTCAAAGTTTCCATGCTAAAGTATTCCCTCTACAACCAATTCAATACCCAGAATGTCTCATATTCTATCTATTCAATATCTTCTGACTGAATTAAAAGGAGAAACAAAAGTTTTTCTCATAGAGCAATATCTAGAATTAAGGAATATGCATTAATGTATCAAACCAATATTTAAAAATGTATAATATGTGCAATGTGCTTGGTTGCTTTTTAGGATACTGAAGAATAATGCCATAGTAGTTAAAGTAAGGGAGTAGGTAACCTTGAGAATGTACTGTCTATCATGATAATGTTTAAATTCAAGACACATTCAGGGGAAAGAAAATATGGAAAGGTAAATTTGTCAATATTGAGCTTTTTTCAATGTGCTTTCCCAGAGCTGTGACTCATCTATAAAGCATTATTTGGTGAATATAAAATGTTATGTTATTAGTATATAGGAAAGGTTTTCAAATGTATCTAATGCTGCTCAAATTATGTCTATACTATAAAGTTTTTTACATACACCTTACTCTGCTTAAATTATTTTTATGTTATAAATTGTTCAGATATCAAAAGAGTCATTAGTAAAGATAACTTGTTGACATTATAATTAATATTAATAGTCTCTGCCATAAATAATTAACATATTATTAAAGCTACACCCACTCATCTCGTTACTATGGGTTACACTAGTGAAACTCCCTGAGCTACCTGGAACACACTAGATGCTCCATAACTTCAGTACAGCCCACCAGGCCACTGGCAGGCAGGATGGCAGCAGTGGCTGAAGGCCACGGGGATATCCTGCAATTTCCACAGCTGACATTAAACATTCTCTCTCCCATTTGGGCTTTTATCCTTCTGTTGGGGATGTCTTCTGAGCAAATTTCTGTCTTTTGGCTGAACTTTCTTCTCCTATAAAACTAGGAAAAGTGCTGGGCCTGTAGCCTGGTGGTTAAGGGAGCCAAGTCATGTGGTTCAAATCCCAGCCCTGGCAATTTGAAAAACACACCAGCACATGTGCATGCACGCTCAGAATTCTTACAGCATGGTCAAATGAAAGAGAAGGTACAACCTTCAGTGGTACGACCACACCTCACTGGGGGGTGATTTTCCCTCCCCTCCTCTCTCTGGCTTTCTTTGATAGGAGTACATGCCCTATGGCAAATTTAAAAAGAAAGGAAAAAGTACTCAGAATATTTTTAATCACCCTTTTTATAATCTTTTGGTAACGTTTGTTTCCACAACAAAGTGAGGAGAAAAATCTACTTTTCCTAGAGGCCAATTAAAATACAAAAGATGATTTTATCATGGTAATAAAAACCCCACTGACAAGCTCTTAAACATTCTCACACCATTTTATTGTATCTAGGTCCAGTTTAGATTCATTTGAGTGATGTGACCCTTAGACAAGACTGAGTTGGAAGTAGACATACATAAACAGATGAAGTCCCAAAGGTCATTCCTATGTTTATTTGTTCAAAATTACACAAGCATGCATTGCATACATATACCATAATATCATTTTGTATGTGATTATAACTTATCAACTTAAAGTTTAAGGGGGAAAAAAGGTTTTAAGCATTCAACAGTCCACTAACCCCACCTGTTGGGCTAGCTGACACACATCTGCTCTGGTGGGCAACTTTCTTCATATCTGTGGAAGTTCATAAATTAGAAGTTTATAGGTTTAGATTTCTTATTGAAAAGAAAGCATTTTGTCTTACCTTCTGCAATCAGCAAAACCTGAACTCATCAAAGAAATCAGTCAGCAGTATTCTAAGAACTACACTGACGTTAAAACCTCCATGAAAAACAGATTTTTAGACCAAATGTTCATTCACTTTATCCTTTTCAGTGGAGTATAAGCAGAAAGGCATTGGCAACATCATCTTGTTTCTGAATTTACACCCATTCAGAGTTCAAAATAAAGTCAGAATCATAGAAATAGTTGAAAGAGTTCTTGGTGATTTTTTTGGTTTATAGGTGTATAAAATAAGGCTTATAAAAACAAGACTTTGGTGCCATGGTCCCAGAAGTAGGTGACAGGACCCCCATCAAGACCTCTTACAAGTAATGTACCTTTCCAATCATACAAGATCATTGGGAAGAGTTGGGAGATTTCAGGTGATGGCACTTTTCATTATCTTTTTCTCCAACCCTTGGTTTTATCTAAAACATGGTCCTAAAGTCTTACATGCAAAATATCTCATTTGTTTTTTCTAGAAATCAAGATAAATGGTAGACACTCTGGCACAGTGGTTAAGTGCTAGGTATAGGGAGTCAGATCCCACATGACCAAACATGATTTGTATAAAAACACCCTGGGTGCGTGTACATGTGTGTGCACCAAGTCTTGACCATATGTAGGAGTAGAGGAAGAAAGGATTATGATATGACCAATAGGGGATGGTTTTGGTATCTCTCTCTCTCTCTCTTTCTCTCTCTGTCTCTATAGCAAATGCACAAGCCTAATGGCAATTTTTTAAAAGTTTTAATTTAATTTTTTAAAGTGCTTTTAAAAGGTAAATTGCATACTTCTGGATATCTATCCAAAGGACAGGAGAATGCTCAATCTGAGTTTACAAATAAATGTTTATTACAGCATTATTCATGATTGCTAAGACATGGAACAAACCCAAATGTCTATGAACAGATGAATGGATTGAAAAAGTGTGGCACATATACTCTATGGGAAACTACTTAGCCACAGAAAAAAAACAACAAGACCCTGGCATTTGATAGAAAGTGGTCAGATATGGAGAATCTATTGCTGAGTGAAGCAAGCCAGGATATGAAAGACAGATATTGTATGTATCCACTTAATATATCCTGCTTTTTCACTCTTTATGGTAGAGATCAAAATATTGGAGGGCATAAAAGCAGTGAAAATAGTTAGGGATACTGAAGACAGTATGGAACAGGGTGGGAAAAGGGAGGTAGCAAGGATAGCAAGAGAACAAATAGAGAGGCATGACATTAGTGGGACACAGAAATGGTTTAGTACCTGTTGATGATAATGCGTATAGTATTCTCAACTGGACTGGTCTGAGAAATATTTCATGTTGGCTAAATTCTTTTTACAAGCAAAATAATATACAGTGATTGAATGTTTAAAAAAAATTAGAATAATAATAATCTGAAAAAAATGATGAAAAGCTATTTGATAATGATGTCAATAGTAATGCCTTTGTCTTGACTGATATGCAAGGTATTCCTTCTGGAAAAAGAAATATAATACACTGTAAAGATACATGTGATTCAATGTAATATAAACAAGACTATGATAATAATAAACAAAAAGGGGGATATATAAATATTAGAAAGGTAAATTGCAGAAATATTGAAAAAGAAGGTCCAGACAAAAAGACATTTATCAGTTCTATTAACAAGAGAAAGATTCAAGTGCTTAACAAGGCATCCCACTTTCTTTTGTACAATGATTTATTTTCCTAGATAACATTACCCCTGGTGATTGTAACATCTCTCTGCAATTCTCAACTGCACACTACAATATGAATCTGCTATAGTGTAACAGATAGTACATTCTGAACTGAGAGATTCCCTTGTATGTTGTTTCCTGTTAATCTCTAGTCTGCTTCAACTCCATGTGTGGATGATAGCAAAGAGAAAAGCAGGCCTGTGGGTTGACAGGAAGTACAGCTGAATAGTTGTTAGTTGTCTTTGCCATGTATCTATGGTTAATAGAAAATATGATTGTCCTCCTTTCGGGGTTTGCCTTGTTTCCAATTTCCTGAACTGACTTGTTCTTTCTCCTCAGTCCCCTTTGATAGCTCAAGGGTGATTACTGACTTAGTACTAAGGAGAACCAGACCTGAGCCTGGGCTGTGAAAAACTCTTGGAGCACCTATTAAATTGTGCTCCATGCAACTGAGTTCATACCTGCCAACTGAGGATGAAGCTGGTAAAGAAAAGAGGACCAATGAACTGCACAAGCAGAGCAGAAATGGGTTCTGGTATTCTTCACTCAGACGTCCAGAATATAAAGCTTATAAAACTACTGCTGGAAGCCATCAGATCTTTAATTGATCTAGAAATTGAATTCAAAGGCTAGTCCCATGGTACAACTGTTAACCTTTTGCATGGGGAGTCAGCTCCCACATGGCCAACCTCAATGAAAACCCCAGTCCTGGTAGCTTGAAAAAGAGTGTGCTGGGCATGTGCGTGTTCATGCCCCAAATCTTGACAGGGTTGAGATTGCAACCTGATCATACCCGAGTGGGGGGAGGTACTTTCTCTCTTTCTTTTTCCTCTCCTCTGACTTCTAGTGTGCACACAAGCCCACTGGCAAAAATAAAATAAATTTAAACAAAAATGAATTCAATATAAGCTTTTATTAAAAGTTAATAAAAAATAAATACTGCTTTCATATAATATTTGATCTATTAAAAGCATATAAACCTGGTGGAATGGTGGTTAAGGTGCTAGACTCCTACATGGAAGTCAGTTTGGGAGTTGGCAGCTTAAAAATCATACCGGACACATGTGTATGCGTGCCCAAAATCCCAGGAGAAGAATGGAGGAGAGGAAATTGCAGCATGGCCACTCGCCTGGGGGATGATTTCTCACTTTCCTTCTCACTGTTTCTCTCTGGCATGTGCACACACCATATAACAACAACAAAATAACACAACAGATAAATAAATACATGTTTCTTAGAAAGCATAACGATCTATATTTACTAAATTTCACTAATTCAGCAAATATTTGTTTAACATTTACTGTAGTTCCAAGAACAACTCTAGACAATGGATACAACATGAAGAAGACAAAGTAATTGTTTACCTGAAGCTTATATTTTAGTGGGAAGACACTAAAAAAGGAAATAAGATGATTTTTCATACTAGTAAGTGCTGTGAGCAAATCTGAACCAATCAGTTGAATAGAGAGTAGCACTGCTCAGGAGAAAATAGGATTGAGTGGTGTGGTAAGATCTCTCTGAGAAAGCGATATTTGAACTGAGACCTAAATGAGAAGAGGGTGTCAACAACTTGAAGATCTGAGGGAAGACTAGATCCTATTCCAGGCAGGAGGGAACAGCAAGTGCAAATCTGAGGGTGGAGTGCGGTTAGTGAATTTGAGGCATAGAATAAATTTTGGTATAACTGAAATTCTTTATCTTTCAGAGAAAGAGAGTAGGTGGCAGACAATGACATCAGGAAAGTTAGCATGTCACCATAAAGGGCCCTGTCCAATTTTGTTAAAAATTTGTAGTATTGTATTATATTCTAAAGAATTTTAAGCAAAGACGTAGCATGGTCTAAGTTATGTTTTGAAAAAATTTCTTTGTCTATAGTATGCAGAATATAGTCATTAGGAATCTTTGTAAAAAAAAACCATAAAGTGACTTATATATTTACTAGTTCATGTTACTGAAAAGTTCAGAAGAAGAAAGGGCTTTAGTCTGGTCTAATTAGGGATTTTCCTCTGTGTCTTTGAGATTTTCATGGCTATGCCTCCTACTGAGGTGGCTGCCTTTTCAGACTGGTTGTGCAAGATTGCCACCAGTCACACACCACTGCCTGACTTCTCCTTCACTTCCAAGAGAAGGGAACACAAAGATTTCCTCTGATCATTTGACAAATGTCCTAAGCTTTGCACTAGTTGAAAGACCTTGAACCAGTTCCTTTGGCCAGGTAAATGGGAAGAGCTAATTGGGTTTGTCCTGGATTGTTTGAACAGTTGAACTAATACATTAGGGTTTGGATTTTCTTTGTAGTTTTTAAATCATCGGGGCTTTCCCTGGAGATAAGGCTGGGGTCAATTCCACACCGCTCTCACAGTAGAAAGAAGTGATTGGAGGTGGTCAAGATAGGTACCATGTTTACTACTGAGAGGAGGAGAGCAAAGAACAGAACCAGATAAGACTACTTAGGTTACCATTGTTCATTTAAGAGAGAAGGGTGGCTTGATCTGGATGGTGGCAGTAGGGGTGGAAATAACTGGATAGGTTCAAGATATTTTGAAGTAGGAAATAAGAGGATTTATAGCTACATTGGGACTGGAGAGTTAGTGTGAGATTTTTAAAATGAAGAATAGGTTAGAAGACATGTCTCTGTCACTTCTACCCAAGTTCCTCCTCTAGGCCAAAAGAGTAACAATATGAGTAACAAGCTCTCCATTAATTTACACCAGAAAGCAGGCTTCTGTGGTTTTTGATTCAAGTCTCTTTTAAGCAGCAACAAGCTCTCCATTAATTTACACCAGAAAACAGGCTTCTGTGCTTTTTGATTCAAGTCTCTTTTAAGCAGCAACATCAAGACGGACATGAAAGTACTTAATGATTGGCACTTGTTGCTCTTCTAAACCAAGGGAAGAATAAATGTATGTCGCTTCCAGAAGTCGTTGATCATGCAGCCTCAATTTAATCTCCTTACTCACAGCTCAGATTACTTTCCTCAGGTTATGGGTCTCTGTCTGAGGCACAAACCCCTCCATTTTCCTCCTCAGACCCGTCTCACAATGGCACCTGAATAAATGAATGACATCCTATGTGCTGAGCTTTCTGCTGGGTTTACATATACCTCATTAATTGAAATAGAACCTCAGTAAAATAAGTGTTATGCCCATTCCAAAAATGAAGAAATGCAGGTTGTATGGGCTGCAGATTTCTGAAAGCAATGATGTGCTGCTTTACGTACTGTGTTACACAGCTGACATAATGAGACTGAGTGCCAAATGGGTAAGAAAAACAAGATTTAGAAAGACTTGGCATTGTGTGCAAAGTCACACACCAAAGTAGGAGTGTATTTAGGATTTCAGCCCTGTTTTGGTTTTTGTTTTCTCTGAATTCAGTTTTTCCATACGTAATCTTTTTGTTTGGAGATGCTCACCACAGGCTGGATGGCGCAATGCTGAACTGGGTTTTTTGGTGGGTGTAAATGAAATAAGAAAGCTCCTCTAGGAAACCAACAGAACAGCCCACTGTCCTAACTTTAAAATGTCCCAGGCTTTTCTTGGGAGATTTTTCTGACTCCAGTGAATAGCCTTTCGTCCTTCATCACTGCCATCTGTCTCTCCTGCTCTCCCAGAGCAGTCTCTGCTAGAATGTGGACACTCTGGACCATACTCCATCCGTGCGTGTGTGTGCGTGTGTGTGTGTGTGTGTGTGTGTGTTCCACATACCTCTGGGTAGAAGAAAAAGCTAATAGTAGTAATAATATTATGTGTAACACCTTCATTCACATTCATTTTCTCATATGACCTTTCGGCAACTCTGAGAGAAAAAAATCATGGATATTTTTATTCTCTCTCTACTTAGGAGGAAACTGAACCTCAGAGGGATGAGGAGAATTGATCCAATACTGCTTGGCACCAGAGGGATTCATTTTACCTAAATGTATGCAAATATATACTGCAGGGTAAGATTTTCCTGCAAACAAGAAATTGGGTAATTTCAATTTTTTTCCTCCTCTAGCAATAGCATAATGGGTTAGGCAGTTATTTCATGAGCAATGTTTTAGAGAAAGATGAGTGTATAAGTGGCATTATAATTATCATAAAAATCATCTAAAGATCCCTAGATTTTCCATATGCAGATGACATTGAGGAGGCAATGCTTTGATGTGGATGGTTCTGAATATTAATATGGTTATTGTTTTCTACTCCCATGTATATCCTGGGACCCACCACCCCAGTGCAGAGGTGCCCAAGAGGCTGTATGAGCCACGCACTCCTGCTGTCTTTCAAGGCTAGCCTTAAGCTCACATTATTCTCCACCAGGCTGGCATGGCTTTGCTTTTCACCCTGCAGGGCCCCACCCTGTCATCTGTCAAGAGCTTCCTCCAAATTTTAATGCACCCAGACCATGTGTGACAGCAATTTGAAAATAACAATATGCATGGAACAAATTTGAGTTCATTGTGCAAAAGTCATTTATTGAGAGCCTACCATTTTCCACATGTTATCCTGAAAGAGTTGATTTAAGGCCTTGGGTAATGAAGCATTTTAAATAAAATTTAATAGCCCCCGAAGTTTATATAGAGCAAAAACAGAAAATGAAAAAACATATATCTGTGTATTTCTCTAATTTATACTATAGAAATATCTTCCAAAGTAGAAACGATACGTGCTATATTTTCTTCATCTTTTCTCAACACCTAAATGCAATAAAATCAAATAAATGCTTTTCACTGATTCAATGCAACAAATCAATCTGTTTAAATGAAAGGAGAATTGCTTTGAATTGATGCCCCTGTCTACTCTATTCTCTCCCCCTATAAAATGCTCAGTTAATTATCTATCAGGAGTGGCAAAAAGATGATATTGTGTAGAAAAGTTGAATAAAATTAAAATAAATCGTTATCACCCTACTTGGCTATTTATTAGCACAAATAGTAAGTACTGTGTTGATAGGTCATTTCATTCCAAATATACTCACATGTAATGGTTTTGTAAACCTAAATAGAATGCTTCAATGTGTAAAATACTTCTTTTCAAATGTAATAATTATGCTTTGGAAATTACTTGATGAAAATTTTGCCTAGTATTTTTGAAAATGAGAAGTTATCAACAAATTCTAAAGGATCACTTCACTGCAATAGCTGAGTTTTTTACTCAACCTTATGGAAAGGAGCCTCTTTGTCAAGTTTGCTAGATGAACTTTGTCCTCCTTCTCTATGACGCATTTTCATCTCGAAAGCCCAGTTTCCTAAAACATCCTTGTCTAATAAAAGGACCTTGGCCACATGTTCTTAATTCACTTTATAACATCTTAAAAATGAAAGAATAGACAAATCCAGAATGTAGAACATTCTACAAAACTCTTCAAAAAGACCAATGCTGCAAAAAAATGAACAAAAGAAGGCAGTGGACTGTTCTAGATTAAAAGAGATAAAAGAATACACAAATGCAATGCGTGAAATTGTATTAGATACAGGATTTTAGAAATGGTTATAGAATAACGCATTTGGGGGATGATCAGAAAAATGTAAGTGCATGGTCAACAATATGGAATTATTAATTTTCTTAGGTGAAAGAAACATGGGTGTTAATTATATTATTTTGTAGATTTAAAAACCTTCAAAAGAAAAAAGAAGGAGCTAGAAATCCAAGGAGGAAGGGTTATCTGTGCAAGACAAGGCCCTTTTCTCTGTACCTGGATTTCCATCATGCAGAACCTGGACAGAGTTGTGTCAGTGGTACATGTCCAGGTACTGCAGGCAGAAAGTGTTGATGTCCAAGTTTGCTACTGCTTGCCCTTCATTAGTGGTGGCACCATTGAATACTCCACAAGCTAGAATGTACATTCATTCATTTATCCCTTTAAACATTTACTAAAATTCCTTACTAAACACCGGAGATGCAGCAATACAAAAAAAAAAAAAAAATGACAAGCTGCTTGAGAAGCACTACATGTACAGTGACCACAGAATTTACCAACACAAGGGCATGTTTGAGAGTAAAAGAAAAAGAGCTAACATTAGTTTAAATTACGAAATTTAAAAAATATTAATTGAGGGACCAGCAGTTAGCGTAATGGCTATGTTGCTGGACTCCCATGTAGTTGACCGTGGTTCGCATCCTGGACCCGGTGGCTTAAAACTCATGCCGGGTGTGTGTGCGTGCGTGCCCAAGGTCCTGAGAGGAGAACAGAGGAGAAGGGATTGTGGCATGGCCATCCCCCCCTGGGGGATGATTTCTCGCTTTCTGTCTCTCTGCCTCTCTCTCTGTCTGGCGAGCGCACGCACCCTATGGAAAAACCTCTCAAAACAAAATATTAATTGAGCAACAAATAGTTTTAATTGTGTTGGTGGTTCTACTTTATTACATAGACAGTTCCATTCAAAACATTTTCAAAAAGAGCCCACAGGTAGCGTGGCGGTTAAGGGTGCTGGACTTCTGTGTGACCAACCACGGTTCAAGTTCCGAAACTGACAGCTTGCTTTCTCACTTTCTCTTTCTCTCAGGTCAAATTTTAAAAATAAGTAAATAAATAAATAAAGTTAAATTAAATAATTATTTGTTTTAAATTTTAAATACAATTACTTATAAAGATTAAAAATAACATACATCTATGGTCCTTAGTTATTTTTTAAGGGCTAACCCAACTGCACAGTGCACAGAAGACTTGATCCCTCATGGCTGACTGCAGTTCAAGTCTCAGCCTTAGTGGCTTGGAGAACATGCTGGGCATAAGGGCTCACGTGCCCCAAGTCCTGACAGGATGGAAAAATGAAGGACAAAGGATCGTGGTATGACCACACCCCATTGGAGAACTTTCTCTCTCTCTCTTTCTTTCTCTGTCAATAGCAAAACCGTGTGCTCTCTGGCAAAATAGTAATAATTAAAAAAAAAAAAAAAAAAAAATTTTCGGGGGTAATTGGGGTGGCATGGTGATTAAGGGTGCTGGACTCCCACATAGTCCCTCACAGTTCAAGTCCTAGACCTGGTGGCTTGCTTTTTCACTTTTTCTCCCTCCTTTCTCTCTCTCACTCTGTCCCTCTCTGGTCAAATTTAAATAAATAAATAAATAGTTAAATAAAATAATTCTTAAAAAGAGGGAAAAGACTGTTATATTGACTGTCTGACTCCTTTTAAAATGGAATGAACAGAATAGTTATTTGTGGCACATATTCAGTTGCCTAGTTGCATCTAATGTGTCACTAATATTTGCTTCTTTTCAGTAAGAACTTACTATTTTTAAATTGTTCACCAACTGTGATCTTCAAAGTTTTGTTTGTTGGTCAATGCATCTGAAAGTGCTGACATTTGAAACTGACACTTTGTTATTCTTTCTTTTTTTAATTATAAAATGTTCTCTCCATAGGTGCTGAGATAAATTCAGAGATAATTATAAAGAATATTTTCAATTCTATTTTCGCTAACTGAAATGTATAAATATTTCACTCCAAATATCATAACAGGCACCATACAGAGCACATTTCTTCAATAAATTATTTTTGCAAGAAAAAAAGAAAACTTGTGAAGACATACCCTATATATATTATTCTTTTGAATATTTTGCCAAATACAAATCCTGCAAAGCCTCCATCCAAGTGAGAGGTTTTGTTTCTAATACTATTCTCCAATAAAATCAGTACAGACATGTGCATAATACTATTATGCTTTCCTTTATAATCTTAGTCCATTATTGCATTGCTGACAGAATTTCCTGAGCCTGAATGATTTGTACAAAAATAAATAAAGCTTTATTGACTCTTGGTTCTGATGTGTGAGAAGTTCAAAAGCATCACAAAATGGTAGAAGATAGAACTTGAAGCAAAACAGAGCATGGCCTGTACCCATAAGCCTTTGTCTGCTTCATTTTTTCTCTCTACAAACACACCAGAACTTAGTCATGGAGGCCCCACCTGAGTGACTTAATCACACTCAAAGGCCCCACTCTAGCCCACCAGAAAGAGATTAAGTTTTCACTTAACATCTTCACAATACAACCAAGTCCCGATGCATAAACTTTGGTGACATCTATGCATCGCCCACTAAAGACCAAACTCCAGAACATGAATCCTTCAGGAAAAAAAAAAAAAAAAGCATAACATAATCCAATATAATTATTATTTATTTCAACTTTCAAATTATTCCTTATTGGTCTTTGGGAGCTCTTTCAGGTTGGCTCTTTGGTTCCTTTGACATATTTCTATACTTTTGTTTTGGAGATTCTTCCCCTTTCTGGGAGTACAAATTCTTCAGGCTTATCTTGTTTTCTTGCCCCAGTCCTAGCAAGATCTGAGAGTCCCTAGGATCAATCCTTTTCACAAGGACTCCTGGTTCCTTTTATTGGAGGAAAATGGTAATAATTCCCAAAATACGGAATCTGGGTGTAGGTTTTCTTATTAATAATTGCAATTAAGTAAATGCTTCCAAAACTGACTCTTTTAACACAATTAAAAACTAATGAGCCATCAAGGTTGCATGGTGGCTGAGGCAGCTGAATCCCTTATGGCTGACTGCACAGTTCAAGGCCTGGATATAGCAACTTGAGAAACAACAGGTGCTTGTGTGTGTATGCCCAAAAATCCCAAGAGGAGAATGGAGAAAGGATTGCACTATTGCGTGGCCATTTTCCCTGGGGGCAATTTCTCATTTTCTCTCTCTCTCCAGTGAGCACACAAACCCTATAGGAATTTTTTTCCAAAGAGATCAAGGAGTAATTTATAAGAAACAAAAAGCTGATAGCTGTTACAGAATACTTAGATTGATTTGCAAAGTATTTCTTCAAAGTCTCAATCCATTATCAATCCAATTGACAATGGACAGAAGAGAGAAAATGCAGCTTGTCATATTCAAATTTGTTTTATTTTTCAATATCAATTTTTTGTGACACTAGCCATGTGAGTTTCATATGGTATATATAAGTTCTATATGTGTGTGTATATATATATATATAATATATATAAAATCTCTTTACATTTTAACAATAGCCTCTAGTTTAATAGATAAAATTTTATAGTTCATTTTGATTTTATTATGATTTACCTGTACTCCACAAACAACTTCAAATCTATTTCTTCTCCATGGATTTTTATGTTAAAAGCAATGTTATATTTACCACAAATCCATGTTCCACCAAAATTTGAATTCATATTATTACTAGAAAACAAATATATCTTTTTCTTTCAATTAAAATTTTACCCAAATTTTCCATTTTTTTCACTTTTGTCAGACTTTCAGAAAGTTGTCATTTTTTACTTTTGCCAAAATTAATTGCTTAGGCACTTACGCTAAATATTATGAGGCCAAGTTGACACCTATATGACTTGTGATAGTTTGTGTGTCTACTTGACTGGGGTAAGGGATGCCCAGATAGCTGGTAAAATATTATTTCTGAGTACATCCATTTGGGTGTTTCCAGAAGACTAGAATTTGAAGGGAGAGAATTAATAAAGAAGATCACCCTCATCAATGCAGCTGGACATTTACCCTTTCTGTTGAGGACCAATGGGGGAAAAAAAGTGGAAGAATGACAAGTTCACTCTCCTGTTTGAGCTGGGGCATCCATCTATCCATCTTTCCCTGTCCCTGGACATCAGAGCTCCTGATTCTTGGACCTTAGAATAGACCAGAACTTAGACCACTGGTGCTCCTGTTCTCCAACTTGCAGTCACCAGATGATGGGGCTTCTCAGCCTCCACAATTATTTATCTTTACACACACACACACACACACTTACATACACTGAAACATAAACACATGTATATCCTACTGGCTCTCTTTCTCAGGAAAACTCGGATTAATGCAGAGGAGTTACATGATGGATCATGGAGTCTGAACCAAAGCAAGAAAGAGAGAAGGGCTAAGAAAGTGTGGTCTCTGAGCTCACACACTTCAGTACCAGTGAAGAAGAGAGGTGTTTGTAGTCAAAGAACAGGGTTTATGGATTTATAAGGATTTATAGCAAAGTTCAAGTTGATAGTAAGTTCTGAAATATGAGATCAAGTTAAAGATTACTGAATACTGGGGCCGGTAGGTGGCATGGTGATTAAAGGCACTGGATTCCCACATGGCTGATCACGGTTCAGGTCCCAGAACTGGTAGCTTGCTTTCTCACTTTCCCTTTCTCTGTCTCTGTCTCTCTCTGGTCAAATTAAAAAATAATAAGAACAAATGGAATTAAATAAATAATTCTATTTTTAAAAGATGATCAAATACCACTGAAAAAATTTATTATCTTTTCAGGCGTCCGTCACTATGGACCTGTTTTAATGTTATAGAGTTTAGAATATATTAAAAATTATTAAATGTAAATTTTTAAGTTATAAAATTTTAATAAATTACAATATTTATTAAAAATTACAATGTACCGTCTTTTTCAGTTAACAAATTCTATCTGAACCCATGTTGTTGACAAAAGACCGCTCGTAGGCTCGAAAATTAAAGTGGATAAACCAAGTTAGGGATCATATTTATGTGTTTCCTGTCTACCTGATTTGGCACTTAGTTGTCACTGCCACCAGGTGGTCAGGGATAAAAACTGCATTTGGTACTCACAATAGAATCAACTGTGAGGCAATTGTTTTTCCGAGACTCAACAACTCTCGAACTTGGAGCTGTATCAACTCTCCAGGATATTTGTGTGACAACTTCCCAGTGAAATGTGCCGTTTATCCACCCAGTAAATAAGAAATTACATAAAATATGTAGTTTGGTAGATGATCTATTCTAATATATTCACAGTTTCCTCTTTAACAACTTGGAAGAAGGTTGTTTTCAGAATAACTGTATACTTATAAAAAAGGAAACTCCAAAACATTGAAAAACAGGAAAAGTAAGGATGATGGTACCATCTCTATAAACATACCCGAGTCTTCCAGTCCTTGCCAATTCCTCGATATGGATGGCTATTGCAATATAGTAGACTATATGGACATACATGAGGAAGCATTGTGCCCTTGGCCTTTTTCCTGTTTGATGCAACTATTTTTACTCAATACATAAGCTCAGCATGTACGTTTGAAATATCCATTTCACGAAAAGGTGAAATGAGAAGCAAATTGTAAATCAGTGGGTTCTCCCCAAACTCTCCTTAACTGTGACTTTTCACTAAGAATAAAATAAATTAAATTAAACTAAATTTCAAAATAAAAAATAAAAAACTGGAAGGGGAATACTACTTTCATTTATTCAATAAATTCAATAATTATTTGTTGAGCACTTACTATGCACCAAGTAGGTGTTTACCATGTAAGGTAAAGGATTTAGGGCTTACCATATTCTGAGTGATGGAAATATGGTAATAAACAAAAGAAGCCAAAATTCCTGCCCTCATTCAGGTTACAGCCGCTGAAAGGAGGTATTATTACCCCTTTGTCACAGATAAAAAAGACGAAGCTCAGAAATGCAAGTAATTGACAGAATGAGATTTTAGGTACCAGTTAGTTCTACAACAAAACATGTGCTTGTTGTTTTTATACTACAAGCAAGGAGATGTAACTTCTGTCCCCAATTCAAGTCCTGCTAATTCTGTTATAATGGGCATTATAGAAGACTCCCTGATACACACAATACCCTTGGCACCTAAAATCTCTTTAAACTCACCTCATGAAAGGTAAGCTTAGCTAAGGTGCTTCCACATTCCTCTGTGACTATCTTTTTATTATATAATTTATTTTATATTGATATTAATCTGTGTATGTCTGTCTCTCTCACTGGGCTCCTTGGGGAAAGAAGCAAGTCTTACTTATCTTTTTTATTTACTTAATTTTATAATAATAATTATTATTGTTATTATTTTTAATTTGACCAGAAAGAAAAAGAGAAAAAGAGAGTGGGCAGGTCAGGGAGATTTGGGACTCAAACCATTGTCAGCTATGTGGGAGCTTTAACCAACACATCATCAGCAGGCCACCCTTTTGTCTTTTTTTTTGTTGTTATTTATTATTATTACCATTATCTTGTTTATATGACATTGAATCATATACATCTTTACAGTGTATTACAGTTTTTTTCCCAGAAGAAATAGCATGCATACTAGTCAAGACAAAGATAATACTATCTACATCATCACATCATCATCAAATAGCTTTTCATCATTTTTTCCAGATTATTACTGTTATTACCATTATTTTTTTAAACATTCAATCACTGTATATCGTTTTGCTTGTAAAAGGAATTTACTCAACATGAAATATTTCTCAGATCAGTCCAGTTGAGAATACTACACATGTTATCATCAACAGGTAATAAACCATTTCTGTGTCCCATGAATGTCATGCCTCCCTATTTGTTGTCGTGCTATCCTTCTCTACACTCTTCCCTTCTCCTGCCTCATTCCACCACTGTTTTCAGCATCCCTAACTATTTTCACTGCTTTTATGCCCTCCAATATTTTTATCTCTACCATAAAGTGCAAATAGTCAATATATATTAAGTGGATACATACAATATCTTTCTTTAATATCCTGGCTTGCTTCATTCAGCAATTGATCCTCCATATCTGACCATTTTCTATCAAATGCAAGGGTCTTCTTTTTTATGGCTGAGTAGTATTCCATAGAGTATATGTGCCACACTTTTTCAATCCATTCATCTGTTCGTGGACATTTGGGTTGGTTTCATTTCTTAGTTATCATGAATAATGCTGCAATAGACATAGATGTGCAAGCACTTTTCTGACTGAGCATTCTCCTGTTCTTTGGGTAGATACCCAGAAGTGGGATTGTTGGATCAAATGGTAGTTTTATTTGTAAATCTTTGAGGAACCTCCGTATTGTTCTCCATAGTGGCTGAACCAGCGTACATTCCCACCAACAGTGTAGGAAAGTACCCCTTTCACCATATCCCCGCCAACACTTATCACTTTATAGATTTTTAATCTTTGCCATTCTGACAAGGGTTAGGTTGTATCTCATTATGGTTTTAATCTGCATCTCCCTTATGATGAGGGATGTTGAGCATTTCCTCATATGCTTTTTGGCTGTTTGTATGTCTTTCTTAGAGAGATTTTTGTTCAGCTCATTTTCCCATCTATTAATTGGGTTAATCTTTTTTTTTCACATCAGGCACTTGAGTTCCCTGTGTATTTTGGTTATCAGTCCCTTATCTGAGGCATATTTTACAAAAATATTCTCCCATTCTGAGGGTTGGCTATTCATACTATTTACTGTGTCCTTTGTTGTGCAAAAACATCTTAGTCCGATATAGTCCCACTTGTCTATTTTGGGGATTGTTGCCTGTGCTTTGAGAGTCCTATTTAAGAAGTCTTTGCTTACCTCAGTGTCTCCCAGAGTTTCCCCAGTATTTTCCACCAGTAGTTTTATTGTTTGAGGTCTTAGGCTCAGATCTGTGATCCATTTTGAGTTGATTTTTGTTAATGGTAAAAGATGGGGATTCAGTTTCATCTTTCTGCAGGTGGATACCCAGTTTTTCCAGCACTATTTACTAAAGAGGTAAATGGATTGACTGATATCCTTTGTCAAAAATCAGTTGATTGTAAGCTTTCAGGATTATTTCTGGAGTCTCTATTCTATTCCATTGGTCCACATGTCTGTTTTTGTGCCAATACCATGCTGTTTTGATGATCACAGCTTTATAGTATATTTTGGGATCAGGGAGTGATATGCCTCCTACTCCATTCTTCTTGTGTAAGATTGCTTTTGCAATACAAGATTTTTTATGATTCCAGACAAATTCTATGATTGTCTTTTCTAGATCTGTGAAAGATATTTCTGGTATTTTGATTGGAATTGCATTAAACATGTAGATTAATTTGGGTAGAATTATCATTTTGATTATGTTAATTCTTCCAATCCAGGAACATGGGACGTCCTTTCACTTTTTTATGTCACTTTCAATGTCTTTTTAAAATATTTTCATAGTTTTCTTTATAAAGGTCTTTGACTTTCTTAGTTTTATCCCTAGGTATCTTATGCATCTTGTGGCTACGGTGAAAGGGATTCCTTTCTTCAGCTCTACTTCATTCAACTTGTTGTTCATATATAGAAATACCATAGAATTTTGGATGTTGATTTTGTATCCTGCCACTTTACTGTATTCACTTATTACTTCAAGAAGTTTTTTCATGGAGACCTTTGGGTTTTCTAAGTATACCATCATATCATCTGTGAATAAAGATATTTTCAACTCGTCTTTGCCTATTTGAATGTCTTTTACATTGTCCTCTTCTCTGATTGCATTAGCTAAGACTTCTAGTACTGTATTCAAGAGCAGTGGAGAAAGTGGGTAGTGTTGCCTAGTACTCGTTTTTAATGGAAAAGCTTTTAGCTTTTCCCATTCAGTATAATGTTAGCTGTAGGTTTTTCATAGATAGCTTTTATTGTGTTGAGAAATGACCCTTCTCAACAGTGGTTCCCACTACGAATATTCTGAATTGCTTATTAGACATGTCCACAACTTCCATTGTGCTGTCTGTGGGTGATGTGGAATTAACCTTTTCCCTTGGGAGAGAGACATTTTGTTGGTTGCTCATATTTCTTGGGCCTCTGCGATTGTTCCTAGTCATCTGGTGATGTATATGTTCCTTCCTAACTTATTCAAGGTACCTGAGTGTTCAAAGGTGTGCAGGAGTAGAAAATTGGCAGTCTCTCTTCTGGTCTTCCCCCTGTTGCTCATCAGTATCCTGCACTGTTGTCACTGGTCCTGGATGACCCAAAGTCATACCTGTATTTAAAGAACAGATGAGCCTCCAACTGAGCTAATGAGCTGCAACTCAGGAGCAAAGAAAGGAACGTGCACTGCATGCTATTCAAAACACCAAAGTTCTGAGAGTCCAAAGGCAAGTGGGGGGTGGTGGGGTGAGCTATGGGTCCTGGCCATTAGGGCCTGCAGCCACAGGCAGCCTGGTGTCCGGCAAGGCCACAACCTTGAACCGTGGCCTCTCTTTCTTATCATTTTAACCAACACCAAACTCAGGCACTGGGAAGAGTTGGAATTGGAAGCAGTCTCTGTCTACTTCACACTTAGCGTCATAAAAAGATTCTTGATAAATTTTTGTTGGCCTGAACTTGTTTGACTTTAGTTTAAAAAGGGGGAGTAGAGCTGTCAAAGGAAAGATAAACTTAAAAAACAATTACACACTTTAGTTGGATATCTTTTCTTTCTTCCATGAATATAAAACCTTCAAATCTCTCTGCTATTACCTATCTTTACATAGTGCTTTAAGCAGATGAAGTGCTTTCCTGCATTTAATCACATTTGTTTGCCTTGTAAATAGACAGGGCAAGTTTTATTTTTCTCATTGTATCATGTGCAAGGTCTTAGGCTTGATTCCTGTACATACCTAGAACCTCAAACATAGATCTGTCTTTCTTACCCTGCTCCTATTCTAAACTTTAATATCAATTCTGCTACAAACATAGTTTATAATCTGGAATTGCCAAATACCTTGTGCTTTTTTACAATAAAATTGAGCTATTTTTGTTCAATACACAAGGACATAATGTACATTTGAAATGAAGATGAAATTCGCCATAATTAAGAAACAGCCAGCAAGTTCTCTTCCATTTTCTTTTGACTTTATGGTAGTTCCTCTCTTACACTGGGATAAATGAAATAGTTTTCTGAGTATCTGTGTCACTAAAATAAAGAGGATTTATAAATTATTAAAATGTAAGCATTAAAACATTTCCTTCCCTGGAAGTGAGTGCAGGATGTGGGACAGTTAATGAAGCTAATTTATGAAGAAATGAAATAGGAAATCCTTAGAATTATGAGCTACTACCCTCCAAGGAAGATACTAATGGTATGACAGAAAGCACCAAGGTGCCCACATTTCTGCTCTGTTTTCAGCTTTTATATAATCTCAAAAGACAAGGGAGTGCACTATAATATTCTCAGGTTCTCTCCACAAGGTGAGCAGGACACATAGCTTGCTTCCCCAAGAACTCATAAAACTGGCATTAGACGCTATTACTAATCACACAAGGACAAGCGTGCTAACTGAAATTGCCCCAGATGAACTGAGATATATAATAACCCTAGTAATAAGAAGATGCTGAATGGCCCTGTAGCCTAGTAGTTAAAGGAGCCTGAGCTCACATGGTCTACCAGGATTTAAATCCCTTCCTCAGGACATGTAAAACATGCTAGGCATATGCATGCATGCCCCAAATCCTGACAGGATGGAGAAAAGGAGAAGGGATTGTGGCTTGACGTGCCCTATTGAGGGATGGGGAGATGCTTGCACGTGCTCTCTCTCTCTCTCTCTCTCTCTCTCTCTTTCTTTCTTTCTCTGGAAAGTGCACACATCCTCTGGAAAATTTTTGTTTTTTTTAAAGAGAGAACATGATTTCTCAGAGCATTTTGGAAGGCCATCGTCCCTACAAACTCTGAATTCAAAGTGATACTTGTGCAAGTGAATTAGCTGATACTGAAAACAAGACCCTGGCCTTTTTTTAAATAATGTATTTATTTTTCTTATTTAATTTAATTTTAATTTATTTCATACATTCAATCACTACACATCTCTTAGCAGCTAGTAAAGTGAATTTTCTCAACATGAATATATTTCACATCTGTCCAGTTGAGCATAATATACATGTTACCATCAACAGATAACAATCCATTTCTGGGTCCAATGAATGTCTTGCCTCTCTATTTTTCTCACTAATGTTTTTCTTCACAATCTCCCTCCTCCTACCTTTTTCCCACACTGTATCCAGTAGCCATAACCATTTTCCATGCTCCTTTTTCCCCCCCTTTTATCCTTTAGCCATAACCATTTTCCATGCTTCTATATCCTCTAATCTTTTAGTTTCTGCCATAGAGTGTGGATAGTCTGTATATATTAAGTGGAGACATACAATGTCTCTCTTTCATAGCCTGGCTTGCTTCACTCAGAAGTAAATCTCCCATGTTCATCCACTTTCTATCAAAAGAACCCTGGCCTCTTAATCTCAAGTGCTAGACATAGCAAGTGCTTGTTAAACCTGAGGCAACAGGAGAAATATAAACTGGATTAACCCAGAGGCAGTTTACTTAAATTTTCTTGGTTAAAGTTTGTCACAAATTCTTAAAGATTTAAGGGGTTGGGTATGATTACAATATCTACTTCCTCTTTTTATATTATATAAGGTTTATTATGTATAGTTATGTTTAGGGTAATCGTTTAGTACATAGTAAGCAGTTCTCATTCATTCCAAAGATTAAAGGTAGTAGTTCACAGTGAATTTTTGTGGTTGTCTATCTTAAAACTCAAGTTAAAGTGACTCTCATGTTTTTTTAAATAATTATTTTATTTACTATTATTATTATTTTAAATTCAACCAGAGAGAGAGAGGGAAACTGAGAAAGCAAGCCACCTGGCCTGAGACTTGAACCAGTGGGTCATGCGGGAGTCCAGAACCTTAATCACCATGCCACCTGCTGTCTATCCTCCCTCACTAACCAGTCAAAATTCTGATACTCAAAATGAGTAACTCATTAAAATAGACTTTCTTCAAAGATAATGAATTAACACATGTTACTTCCATGGAAATGCATATTGTATTCCATTTCATATTGTTCAGTAATTTTTTTTTTTAATTTTCACCACAAGATTGCAAACTCCTCATTGGCAGGGATCATATCTCGTGCATCTTTGTGCTCCTGGAGTTTGGAGTAATTACTGATGTGTAGTAGATAGGTTGGCTTATTGGTTAGCTGGCTGGTTGGTTTTTAAGTTGGTTGGTTGACTGTTGATTGGTTGGTTGGTAGGCTGGTTTCCAATTATACTAGTAGATTGGCTGTTTGGTTGACTGGCAGATTAGTCTGTCAACCGGTTGGTTGTCTGACTGATTATGGGTGATTTGGTTGGCTGGGTAGCTGACTGGGCTGACTGGTTGTTCAGCTGGTTGATTGGTTATTTGATCTTATTTAATTAATGACAACTCTGATGATGATGTTAAATCTTCACAGTAAATTGAAATGATTCAACCCATGGATGAATTATCCTAGAAAATGATTTTTATCTTACAGATATAATTTCAAATAAAATAGAATTTCTTCTTTAATATAATTTGTTCAATTCCAAGTAGATAAAACTAACTTTTGTAGGTGTGTATTCTAAAAGTTTCTAAACTCTATATTGGCATAACCATTATATTCCAAAATCCCAAGAAAAGCTAATTAAGTAGCTAATTATAACTTATTTTTTAAGAATTATTTTAATTATTTTATTAACTTTATTTATTTACTTATTTATTTTAATTTGACCAAGAAAGGGACAGAGTGAGAGAGAAAGAGAGAGAGAGGGAAAGTGAGAAAGCAAGTTGCCGGGTCTGGGACTTGAACTGTGGTCAGCCATGTGGGAGTCTAGCACCCTTAACCACCACACCACCTGCTGGCCCCAATTATAACCTTTTTAAGTAGCAAATTATAACTCCTTCAATGTGTGACATCTTAATTTTGTCCTAAGTCTATCCCCAAGAGTATTTTCTTAGGCTTTTCAACTGTACACAAGACATGAGTGAAAGATTATTAAGTAGAATATTGGTGATATTGTCAATCTCATCACTTGTTTTTCAGCCCTAATAAAAAATTACTTTCTTCAGGTCTCTGAGTGTTTCGTTATTGCAGGTGGTTGTCTTTAAGATTATCAAGTAAATATAAACAAAAGAATAATAAGGCTTTACTAGTTCTTTAGTTAACAGAAAGCACCTTACCATAGTCTAGCCAGCTAAGGGCAAATATAGTGGGAAGAAAGAAGACTACCAAAGAGAAGAAAAAAGCATAAAAGGTCAATTGATTTTTTACTTGCCTTTAAGACATTTCAGGTCATAATGATTTATGAGTACTGAGACAGCTTTCATAATAATCTATGACTAATCTTCAAAAAGTTGGGAACAAATGAAGTGTGAATTGTTGCACAGTTACCATTGCCAGTGGTGGGTTTTGAATATCAGCATCTGTAAATGTTTGAAATGAATATATATGCCAAGGCCCCTTTGAGATGTCAACAATGCCTCACAGATACCAAATCAAATTTAAAAGGAGCCGCTATCTAAAGTTCCCTGATACCCTTGTCTTTTTTTGGTGTTTGAGAAGCAGCCCTGAGCCTTGGCATTCTGACTGTGTTTGAAAGAGATTTCCTCCATGTACTCCATATTCCTCAAAAATTAGGAGAAAAAGGGATTAACTAGTGATTTAGGTTATTCATTCTCAATTTTTTTTTTTGAGAGGTTTTTTCTATAGGGCATGTGTACTCACCAGAAAGACAGAGAGAGACAGAGAGACAGAAAGCGAGAAATCACTCCCCAGGGGGGATGGCCATGCCACAATCCCTTCTCCTCCATTCTCCTCTCAGGATCTTGGGCACACATGCACACACGCCCAGCTTGAGTTTAAGCCACCAGGTCCAGGACTTGAACCACGGTTGACTACATGGAGTCCAGCGACATAGCCATTACGCTAACTGCTGGTCCCTTCATTCTCATTTTCAACACCAATACAACTTCTCAGTGGTTTTAGCAGTAAATATTAGATACATTATTTTAAATAAATGAATTTAATTAAAATTGATCATTTTAATTCATTGGTCATTTATTTAAAAATAAATGTTCTTATACTGATTATAAAATCACTCTGCAATGTGGCTGGCCTTAGGAGTGGAAAATAACTCTTAATCATTTAGAAATTTAGAATCACACAAGACAAGCCATTGATGTAAAATTCAACAGCCATGAGAAGGTAAATGAGGACTTATAATAAGCAAATTTGTAGAGCCTAATTGACTGATAAGTTCTGAAAATCATTGTCAAGTGTTCTAAGAGTTCATCTCAGGTTTCTTTTAGTTGAATTTACTTACTTACTTACTTACTTTTTATTTATTCATTCCATGAGCTAGACAGACAGACAGCAACACCAATAGGATCTTGATGCTACAACCCACCCCCAGCCTCAGCTAGCCCCAGACGACAGGCAAACACATGCTCAGTATGCTCAGGAAGGTCTTCAGATACAAACCCTAAATATTTCCATAGGAGTCAGCCTTGTAGAACACATTTTAACACTGCACCACCATGCAACCTCCTCAGGTTTCTTAATAGCAAGTCTGGGATTTAGATAACTGTTCTATAAGATACCCTTAGGATATAAAGGCATAAAAATGAAGTGAAATTGGGGAGTAATGGATTAATGCAATCCCTGAGAGCCTTTAACTCATTAATATGGCTTATGACTCTCACAGATACTTCTCCCAAACTCTTTTGACCATTATATTTAGTGATCTACTTCACAATAATTTTGGATGACAAATTATAACAAAACTCAGTGACTTAAAACAATTATTCATTTTTTACAGAGCTGCAATTTGAATGGAGCAGTTCAGCTTCAGGCAGTTATGGGGGTCTGGATGCTCTGCCCTTCTCTCCTCCTCCTCAGCACAGTAGGCTAGTCAGGACATGTTCCTACTGGGTGATGCCAGAGGTACATAAGGACACTGAAAATTCACATTATCTGTTAAGTTCTATTCCTAAAATCATCATCCTACCTCTCTAATCTACATTAAACTGAACAAAACTCATCAAATGCCCAAGCCCCAAGTCAAAGTATGATGAAATAGGCTCTGTTCATGATGAGATCTTTGCAAGGAAATGGACTCAGGGAGGGGTGAAAGAGTTGGGACCAATAGTTCTCTCACTATCATAAAACCTTGTATTTATAGATCATCTAACGGGACTAGAGTTCTTAAGAACACACTTTCTGAAATATTACAATTTCTCACTAGAGTTCACACAGTGCTTATGTTAATAAGCAGAAAATGACATCAAACAGTTAACTTTCTGAGATGTTGCATCCTCAGAGATGTTTGAAAACATTATTATCTAACTGGGCATCTGCTTCAAGATGCTTAGCAGAGAAAAATTGTACCAGTAGATCTTTAAAACCCCTCCTGTTATCATAGCTCTCTATGAATTGAGCTACTAAACTGCACTGTACATTCAGTTTGTAGGGAGGGGTCATTCTAGAGAGTCTCAGACAGAGTTCTGTAAAGCATTTTGGAAGAAGACAGATCCAGTGGTGATTAAAACTAAGTTCTCAGAGGCTGTGATTTGAGGACATGCAGAGCCAATGACCATGCTGAGCAGCAGGTGGATTGTGGAAAACAGTAACATCCTAGCCCAGGCAAGGAAAGATAGCTCAAAAACAACATGGGTCTTCAGAAAAGAGTCATGTCAAGTCAACACAGATGTCCCTAAACCAGTTCCTTAATGGGTAGAAATAGACAGCAGCACCCACTGTGCCCTGTGCAGTCCATGCTATATACACATCATGGAACAGAGGACCTCATTCTTATCAGCACAGAGGATCAGTCAAAATACAATGCAACATATTTTCTAGGAAAGAACAGATTCTTCGCTTTTACAATACGGCAACAACAAGAAAAAGATGTTTTCATCCTTCATTTAGAGTACACAGTACGATAGAATTTGTTTGTCATCAGCCTTCTCCTCATCATCAGTAGAATGAAGAAATTAAGGAGCAAAAATTACCATTACAGATGCTCTTGTCTTTTTAAGATCAAATGCCTACAAGTTATAACTGCAAGACAAACCACCATGAGTTTACTTGAAAAAGACTCAAAATCTGCTCAGGAATAGAAAAGTTGAACAGGAAAATAAACTTCAAGAAATTAACTTGAAAAAAATAATGTAAGGTGTATGAACTCGTGGTGGGCTGTATTTTTATATTATCACAGAAATAGAAAATGTTTTTTATATGAGGGCATTGCAGACGAAGTTTAGATAATCAGCTTGAGACAGCTCAAGTATTGAATATTTTTTGTTGTCATTTTTCTTCCCTCAGAGATGCTTTAAGTCTCCCACTTTGAACTTTAAATTATCTTTAAATTCCATCTGCCAAACTCATTCCCTTGTTTACTTGCTGTTTTTAGTGAGAGATTTTAGAGTACTTACTTTAATTTAGACACTTTTGGGACACAAACACTAACTCTAAGATGTCTTCTAGTTTTGAAATGTATAATCAAAGACTCTGCACTTCCTTCTGAAAAGTCTGATCTGTTGAACTTTGGAACCAATATCTTTAATGTTTCATGTTTTTCTGATTTTTATAATTTAATATATCATACAAGATATTTTATCATGTCACTGAGACCACTCATACTGAGGCAGGTTCTGTTTAGGCAGCTAGGTAAATAGGTAACAGAAGGAGAGCCATGATGGGACTAGAAAACTGGTTAGCTCACTTTGACTTAATGAAAACAATATTCATTCTTTTTTTTTTTCCCTTTTGTCCCTCCAGCCAAAATGAGCATTATGTTTCATTAAGGTAAAGCAATAGAAACCACAGACCCAGAACCAGACAACTTCTGGGTTTTGAATTTATATAAATGATTAGGCCTAATGGAAAGCACAGGTTGATAAGCTTAAAAGCAAACAAAAATTACCCACTGTACATGAATCCTATATGGAGCTAATAAACATGTCCCCTACCTAAAGAATTCTCAGTAAGGGCACTCGTACCATCAGCTCAGGGGACCATTACCTCACAGAACCCACTCTTTCTTTCCCCTAAAAGGCCTTATAAAATCTCAGACATGGGGGGACCAGCAGTTAGCGTAATGGCTATGTCGCTGGACTCCCACGTAGTCGACCATGGTTCAAGTCCCGGACCCAGTGGCTTAAAACTCACACCGGGCACATGTGCGTGCATGCCCAAGATCCTGAGGAGAGAATGGAGGAGAAGGGATTGCAGCATGGCCATCCCCCCTAGGGGGTGATTTCTCGCTTTCTGTCTCTCTGTCTCTGTCTGTCTGTCTGGCAAACGCATGCGCCCTGTAGCAAAAACCTCTTCAAAAAAAAACTCAGACATGTGGTCCTTCTGGAGGCTGGGCGGGGCTTGATCACCCCTATACTCCATGCACTTCTCGGATTAATATTATAAAAGGAAGAACTCTAAAAAGATAGTATAGTGGTACCAGTAGTTGGTGTAATGGCTATGTCACTGGGCTCCCATGTAGTTGACCACGTTTCGAGTCCTGGACCCGGTGGCTTAAACACACGGGTGTGTGTGTGTGCCCAAGATCCCGAGAGGAGAATCCTCTGGGGGATAATTTCTTGCTTTCTGTCTCTCACTGTCTTTCTGGTGGGTACATGCACCCTACAGTGAAAATCTCTCCCCCCATAGGAAAAACCTCTCACAAAAAAAAAAAAAAAAAGTACTATAGTAACCATAATTATCACAGGGATCATTTTTTGAGGACTTGTTACACGCCAGGTTCATACTGTTTCAGTGCTTTTACACATGGCACGCTAGTGACTCTCCCCAGCGTACCCAGGAGGGAAGTTTTTCAGTGTTCGGTTTACAAGAGGAAAAACTGAGGGTTAGGTACATTAAACTATTTGTCCAAGATCTACCACAAATGATGAAGTTGAGGTGGAGTGCATGTCAGGCTATATGTCTTCAAAGGTGCTTTGAGTCTCCCTTAGGTAAGAAGTGATTCAGTTCTGGCTTCATGATGTCATTTTATTTGCTAATTAGCAACTAAAGTCAGCAAGTTTGATCAAGGGGAAGAACATAAAGCTCAAGGTCATTATCTAGCAATTTTGCTAAGTCAAGTTAATACCAAAGATACCAAAGAGGTTTAATCAGGATAAGCCAACTAGTTTGTTGGTGGTTTTATAGAATGTTTTCTCCCCTGTCTCCCTCCCTCCTTTCCTTCATTTTAACCTTTGGGACATCAATAAACATTTATTGATGTAAATTTAAAAAAGTATTGATATATAAAGATGATCAGGAGTCAACAGGTCGCATAGTGGTTAAGGTGCTCGACTCTCACATGGCTAACCACGGTTTGAGTCCCAGACCTGCCAGCTTACTTTCTCTCTCTCTCTCTCTCTCTGTCTCTCTCTCTCTAATCATATAAAATAATAATAATAAAAATAACGAAAAGTAAATAAAATAATTCTTTTTAAAAGGATCACATCTCTAGCCCTTAACTGTTGAATTGAAAACGTCTACAAATATTCACAAGAACCTTTATGACCATCAGAGTAAAGAGATGCACTTGAAATAACACAGTCCACAAGGGCCGAGATGTCTCAGTGTCTCATAGGGAAGGCATCCAAAGCTCCTGGAAGAGCGCTGGGCACACAGTAGGCGCTCAATGGAGAGGTGCTGATTGGAACCGCGGTTTAAGTGCAAAGGTAACCCGGCTGCCTGGAGCTTGAGGCCCCGTCTTTCTCAGGACACTCGCCTTGGAAATGGGGAGGGTTGACTCCCGACCTGTCTGAGACTGCGGCCGGGCGCAGATCCAGACCCTCCTACTCCTTCCCCACCTGCGCATAGCGGGAGCCAGTTGCTCGCGGTTTTGCCACAAGGGCTTGTTGGATAGGTCTGCAGCCGGGTGAGAAGGGCGTCCCGGCGGGTGCCCGCCGTGTTCCGGTGCACACCGGGAGCGGCGAGCA
>NW_006159722.1:1399208-1417286 GCF_000334495.1 Tupaia belangeri chinensis
GGCTCCGGCTCCACCCGCCGCTCCTCCCACGGGGCGGGCTCACCTCCAAGTGTCTGATTGTTGCCAGGATCTTCCCTCCGTCCTCAGAAGGTACACAGTTTGTTTCTGTGGAGGAAACTGCGGGACCGAGCGGGGCGGGTGGCCGGCTGGTTCCATTCCCGGTGATGAAAATGGAAACACTGGTGGAGAAAGGAGGCGAGAATGGCTTTAGGGCGGCAGCGGGCCCAGCTCCAGGGGCTCCTGCATCTCCGGTCTCTATGGGAGCAAATAATCTGCAGTAAAGGGGCGAAGGCGAGGCACAGATCGCCGGGTTGTATTTTCCTAACCCAGAGTTCTGAACTGGAAAAGCCGAATACAGTTCCTCCCCAGGTAGTTTTCCCGTGCCCAGGCCCGGCGTTTGTGTATTTGGGCGACCCTCTGTGAAGCTCTCCTTCCCACTTGGTTAACTGTTATTCATATGTCACCAGACCAGGGCAAAGTCATCCGAACTCCTCGGATGCCCTAAGGAAAAACTGGGGAGAGGGGGCAGGAAGGAGCCGGGTCTTTTTCAAGTTAGCCTGGAGCTTCTTAGAGACTTTAAGAAAGACTTTCTAAAAGTTACTTCATTAGTAATGAAAGGGAAATGTGCTGCTTGTACTTCTTAACAAGGCTTTGCGTCAAAGTCAAGTACGTACACTTGAGGTGGGATCTGCTTATTAAAATGCCCGTGAAGCCACGGGAACCAGCAGATGGGGGAATGGTCATATCACTGGACTCCCACGTAGTGGATGCAGTTGGAGTCCCAGACCCAGGTGCTTAAAACTCACGCTGGGCTCAAGTGTGTGCCTGTCCAAAATTTCAAGAAGAGAATAGAGGAGAAGGGGTTGCTGAGTGGCCATCCCCCTCCTAGGGGGTGATTTCTCACTTTCTGTCCCTCTGTCTCTTGAGTGAGCACAGGCCCCTCTAACAAAAATCTTTCTAAAAAAAAAGAATCAGGCATAAACATAAAATCATTTAGATTTGAGGCATGCTCAGATATTTCACATGCTCAGTGCAGATTTGGGGCCGTGTGTTTTCAACAAATGTGTTCTAACCTTTTAATATAATGTCTTCTATTTAAATAATAGCTGCCTGTAAGCATAACTTGGTAGAGACGTTGGGTGGGGTGCTGACTAGTGGCTGTGACTGCGGTGGGTTGATAGCTCACGTTTCATTTGGATGTTGACATCTGTTTAATGTCCCTATTGAACTGGCCTTTTGCAGAGCAGATATGCCCTCATCTATTGTCTTGTGGCTATGACTCGATAATTACCAGAGCAATATGGTTTGACTCTTAGCCTAACACAGGTTGTTAAACTACACAAAGCAATCCAATTCCAAGAAAAGGGTTTTTCTAGCCTGGGAAATAAAGTAACATCAATGTACAGGCCACCTAATGTTTCTGAAATATTAATGTAGATGGTTACGCGGAGATTGAACAGGGATGTCAAAACCACCAGGCACTTTAAAGAGAAGCCAGGAATAGTCCTGTGGGTCTAAGATATTGTGAGAGAACCAATCTCATTGTTAGTATCAGCTGGGCTTTTCTCAAATACCAGAATAGATTTTGCGGGGAGGTCTCTTGCTGTAGCTCATAAGTTCAGTATCAAAATTGCAAGGTGAGCTTGTAGCACTTGACACAAGTGGTGGACCAAGTGTGTGAAGTGCAGCAATTGTCCTACCAGACCCCTCAGAATCCCCTCTTATTATTCTGGGAATGGAGTAAGTGGGACTCTCCCTCCACACGACCTTTGGCTCATTAGATCCAATGATAAGGGCAGTGACGAGGTACACTGAGAGAAACAGTCCTAGCTCCCACTCTGAAATCATGCCCTGAAGATCCCCAAATGCCCTTGCCTTCCACCATGACACCCTCTGCCCTGCTGCAGCACCCCTTCTCTAATCCAGCTGGAAAATAAAACAAAGGCTTTTGCCTACCTTCAGTCTCAAATATACTCACCCCTAAACACCTGCACATTTATTTTTAACATTTTCATCCTTGGAAGTGAGTGAAATAAACAAAGGTGGAGAGAACAGAGAAAAAGAAAAAGCTGAAGGTGGAAAGGGGGAGAGGTGACTTTGTCCTGTCTCAGGTCTGAAAAAAAGAACAAACTTTGCTCAAGAGCCTGATCTGTTTTAGGCAATGTTCATGTGCTTCATTTCATTGAATTCTCACACTAACTACGTAAGAGAGAGTATTATTCCCACTTCATCTATGGAGAAACTGAGGCTCAGAGGGGTTGGTGACTACTAAAGTCACTCTGCTAGAAAGTGACAGGACTAGGGATAGGCCCCGATCCAAAGGATTTCTCCAGGAAGACTGGGGTGCTTTACTTGGGAGGGCTTGTGCGCAAAGCCCAAGCAGCTCTGTCCTCCCTCGCCATTGTCTCCAAGCTCCCCTGAGAAGGATGAGCTAGAGCTAAATCTGCCAGAAGCCTGTCCCGGGGTGTACATGTACACCTAGGGTCTCTTACAAAGACACTGGGCCCATCAGGCTGCTGTTCCCCTCCATTCTTCACCTTTATCTCTTTTCCTGTGCCCTCTCATTCCTCTGACCCCAAACTGGCAAATGCTAGGGTTCCAGAGTCATTGCCATAAGCCCTTTCTCTCCCTCAGGGTATATCCTTCACTTTATGTCTGGGTTTCTTCATTCTGTTCCATCCTAACAAGACTGGGGATGTCATGGTCACCTCTCCAGGTAAATCAGGAGATGGACATCTAAGGGCATCCGGGCAGCACACTAGGTATGGCTACAAGGACTGCAGAGCCCAGGGCCTGGTGCGCCCTATAGCTGGACTCCGGGTTAGGCTGGCAAGGGTAGGGAGAGGTGGATGAGTGGGAGTCCCTGGGCAGGATACAGAATCAGGGCCTCTCCATCATAGGAAAGGGCAGAAAGAAAAGAAAAAAGAGGAAATAGAAACAGAGGGGGAAGGGAGCATTAAATATCTCTTATCCAGGGAAAACTTGATGATTACAAACTCTGTGAAATTAAAACTGATGAAATAACAATATTTTGTAAATTCTTTAAGACTTAATAGATAATGCAACAGGGAAACCATTGTGTATTCTCTTAAATACGGTTCAGAAGAACTTCATGGTACATTTTATTTATTTAAATAAAATTCCTAATTCTTTCTATCCTGTTGGGCCTAATAGTTTTCTTGCATCCCAGCTTTTGGCCTGATCATGAGATCACTCATTGCAGTAAACAATCTCTCTCTCTCTCTCTCTCTTTCTCTCTCTCTCTCACACACACACACACATACACAAACACATACACACACACTTTTTATTTATTTAAATAAAATTCCTAATTCTTTCTATCCTGTTGGGCCTAATAGTTTTCTTGCATCCCAGCTT
Organism: Tupaia belangeri chinensis; assembly: GCF_000334495.1. Lineage (NCBI taxonomy): Eukaryota > Metazoa > Chordata > Mammalia > Scandentia > Tupaiidae > Tupaia > Tupaia belangeri. Next base: position 1,402,587 of record NW_006159722.1, read on the forward strand.
TTGGCCTGATCATGAGATCACTCATTGCAGTAAACAATCTCTCTCTCTCTCTCTCTCTCTTTCTCTCTCTCTCTCACACACACACACACATACACAAACACATACACACACACTGAGAGAGTAAATTGTGTGTTTATTCCGTAATTCTAACATTCTGAGAGACCTAGATGGAAACCATGCGTTATGAGAAGTAGCGTTATCCTTGGGGATTTATATTATGGATGTAACTCTTAATATATAAAGCTGGCAATGCTGTTGCCATACTGAACTCATCTCATACATTCATTGGCTCATTTCCCCAGTTTTGAAGTAAGTCAAATGCCACTGGGTTGCAAAGCATTGAAAACACGGACATCTCATTAACTGAGTCTCACCTTTCCCTAAATATACCTGATTCCCAAACCTTTTAAATAATGGGAGGGTTTTACATGCTCTGATCACCCAGTTTCACTAAGACAGAACTTAGTTTTTGTTTTTCACTTTTTAAAGTCTATAAACTTACAAGTATACTTGTATGAAAATGCCTTTTAATCTTTAAAATGTCTTTAAAAATTAAAGAAGTATATATTGCCACTGTCTTTAAAAGTCTAGGTGCATTTTCCTTCCAACTAAAATCCATTAGAAATTTAAAAGAGAAGTTGCTCTCTTTGGGGAGATTTCCCAGAACACATTTAAAAAAAATATTTTCAAATAGAAATCGTATAAAAATGTAGATTATTAAAGCATTGTATTGCATAAGTGATGCCTGAAATATCTTATGTTTTCGAAAAGTAGAAGGGTGATTTATATAGTTTGTTCTTTATAGAGAGCTTCTCTATCAGAGACATGTACAGTTTTCTCTAAAAATGTTTTTAAAGTTTATGTCTCTCATGAAAGAGGTAGACAGAGAGAGAGAAAAAAAAAAGAGAGACAAGCAACTCTGTTCACCCCAGATCCAGCTAAACCAGACTAGACGCACATAATCATGTACCCAGCTAACACAGAGAGCCCCCAGGACACAAACCCAGTACGACCTCATACAGTTGCAGCATCACGAAACATTGCATCACCACTGTGCCACTGCGACCAGCTCTCAAACTATTTCTTGATCCATTTCAAGCAGTAATGATAGTTCATTACTAAGCACCTTTTCCGGAGTTCTTCTGAAGAGAGAGAAGACATTTCAGGAGAACCATTGTTTCGACCATCTCAGGGTACAGGTCAAGGTCAGCCACATACATTTATAGGCAGACACAACTGAATTCAATTTTTCCCCTATTACTCACAGGGTGTTCCGAGCAATGTCCTTATCATCTTAACCTCACTATTGTCCTTTCCAAATTGAAGATAATAGTAGTAGTATCTGTCTCTGGATGTTACTATAAGATTTAGACAAGATAAAGTGCATAAGGAGCTTAATACAGTATCTAGAACACTCTTATACATTTCCTTTATGTTATAATCGACACTTTATCTATCTGTATTTTTTGTGTGTCTATTTTCTCATGAAAATCTAGGCAATACTTTTAAACTGTGTGTATTTCTGAGGTATGGTTTTGAGCCCTCTTCAGCCATTGGAAATGCTTTTTCTGTTTGTTTGGTTGGTTTTGTTTTTTGCCATAGGATATGTGCTCTTACCAGAGAGAAACGAGAAAGGGAAAATGAGAAATTACCCCCTCACCCCATGGCGGATGGCCACGCTACAGTTCTTTGTCCTCTGTCCTTTTCTCAAGATTTTGGGCACACATGCACATGTGCCTGGCGTGATTTTGGAGCCACCAGATTCAGGACCATGGTCGACCATGTGAGAGTCCAGCTTCTTAACCACGGCAGCATCTGCTGGCCTGGAAATTCTTGTTTTTGTTTTTGGTTTTTTTTAATGTGTGCTTTGTATTTATTTTTATTGACATCATAGATGTGCTTGTGAGTGTGAATATGCACATGCATATGTGTAACTATCCATCTGTCTCATGGAGACATTCAGACTGGTGTCTTCATGGACTTTTAACATCCTTGAGAATTTAACATTAGTCATAGAAAAATATTTCCTGATGGCTGTTCTTTTTTTTTTTTTTTTTTTTGGAGAGATTTTCACTGTAGGGCGCATGCGCTCGCCAGACAGAGAGAGACATAGAGACAGAAAGCAAGAAATCACCCCCCAGGGGGGATGGTCACGTCGCAATGCCTTCTCCTCCATTCTCCTCTCGGGATCTTGGGCATGCATGCACACGCTCCTGGCGTGAGTTTTAAGCCCCCGGGTCCGGGACGCAAACCGCGGTCGACTACGTGGGAATCCAGCGACATAGCCATTACGCTAACTGCTGGTTCCCCTGATGGCTGTTCTTAAAGAGAAACGCAGTGTGTCATTCATTATAAGAATAACTTATACAACTAATGGTGGTCATTTGTATCCAATAACAATCGACTGAGCAAGATGCCTGCAAAAAAGATGGAGTAATGTGTCTCCACCTAGGCCCTCCTAGTCCTCCCTCATATTTGAGAAGAGTCAAAAGTGAGGAAGATTGTTAGAGAGTAAATGGTAACAGCTTTCTGTGTTGTTTCTTCCTGTGACAAACACTGTAGGTTGATTATCCCCCTTTTCATTGCATTGAGTTTAGGTGCTATATGCTTCAGGCAAGTTTCTGCCCATTTCTTACTATTGATATTCCAGCTGTTGATATTTGTGGGAATGTTTGTAGAAAAGACTCAAAGAGAAAAGATTTCATATTCTTTAAAAAGTCTACAACAATCGCTTTTTTGGCCTTTGTTGTGCTTCTGTGGGGATGTGATGTTTGGAGCTACTGCTCCCTTCTGTTATCCCTGAGAGGTCAGCCTTCTGAGAGAATCATGAAATGGGAATGCTGTAGTGGAGAAAGATGGAAAGGACCTCGATCCCCGATGTCACCATGAGACCACTCAAATAAGCAATATTGGAACTACCATCTATCTTCTACAACGAACATTGCCCTATGGACCTCTCTTATATTTAAACCGTTTTGCACTGGGTCTTCTGAAGCTGGTAGCTCACGGTATTCCAAATGATTTACACACCGGCCACAGAAAAACAAACCAGGACCCTCTTACAAGAAATTCATCCGTTAAAAGATCAAATAGTTTAAATATTCTGCTAGAGTGCATGGCTGTCTTTGTTCAAAGGATGTATATTATCTCTAATGATTTTTAAATTCATCTTTCTATTGTAAAGTCTTTTGAAAAAAAAAGATTAACCCTCTATAGATTGCTAATCTCCATAGGTTCATTAATCTCTTGTTTCTTTTTATTTTATTTTATTATTGACCAATATCTTATCAAGAAACATATCATCTTTTTCACCCACATATTTTTATTTTTGTATGGTATATGATAATGAAGTTCTTTTTAGTTTCTTTTATATATTTATCCATTTATTTCTATTTTATTATGTTTCCTTTTTACCCTTAATTTTATATTTTGTTTACTTTTTGCCATGTGCTCATGTGCTGTTTTGAACTCTTTTGTTTTCAGTATAGTTTATCTTTTAAAATATAAGTGTGTGTGTGTGTGTGTGTGTGTGTGTGTATTTTTGGAAGAGGCATGATAAAATGGAAAGGGCATAAAATTTTATGTTAAACTTTGCTTTAAATATTGCCTCTGTTACCTACTTTCTATGTAGTTTTTGGAAAATTCCTTAACTTCAAGCAAAAAGAATGGCAGTGACCATGGAATGTATTTAATCATAGAACCAGTCCTAAAGCAAGTGTAAGGATTAGGATGGAATGGTAAATGCCCTGGAAATTCTTAATTGCATACCTATCAAAAATGGGAAGAGGAAGAGAGAAGAAGATGGAGTGATGGTAAACTCATTTAAATCTCATGTGTAATAAATGTGAGTCTAAAGATATATTATTCAAAGTAACAAAAAAGCATTTAAAGCTGAGAACACCAAAGTGTACAAAGTTAAAAACTGAAAATGTAGTCTGTTGACCAAAATGAGTAGTGAAAGGCCGGAAGGAAAGGAGCAAGGAAGGGGATTTATGCTCATGTTATTTCTCATATTAAAGAAGTGAAAGGTAATATCTAAAGAACAGAAATCTACATGTAGTATGTAAAATTAAATAAAGATATTCTACAGGAGAAAAATGTACATTTTTAATTTAATTTTTAGTAATTGATTATTATTATTATTATTATTATTTTTAAAATTGGACCAGTGAGAGACAAAGAAAGAGGGAAAGTAAGAAAGCAAGCTACGGGATCTGAGACTTGAACCACAGTTGGCCGTGTGGGAGTGCAGTACCTAACCACCATGCCATACCAAAAATACATGTATTTCTAAATACATTGAAATTTCAAAATAAATATAAACAGTGAAAATAAAAATAGATTAAGTTTTTCTTTCTCATGTATGTGTTTGTATAGGTAATGAAAGTGTATATGTGTGTGTAACAGATGAAATACAAAAGATTTTTTAAAAAGAATTATTTTATTTAACTTTACTTATTTATTTTAATGTGAACAGAGAGAGACAGAGGGAGAGAGAGGAGGAAAGGGAGAAAGCAAGCTGCCAAGTCCAGGACTCAAACCGTGGTCAGTCATGTGGGAGTCCAGAGCCCTTAACCACTACGCCACCAGCTAGCCCCCTAAACAAGAAAGATTTTTTGACTCCTTTATTATGCAAGATAATAAATCTACTTTATGTTTGAGCCATTTGTATTGAGCTTTTTGAAACCAGCAAAGGCATACCAAATTACTCACTTGAAAAGCCCCTTGCAAAGTAGCCTAACCCTTGCTTCCAGAGCCCAAAACCGAACATATTAGTCATTACAGTAGATGTGAAAGAGTTAACTTCCACCTGTATTATAAGAGAAAAATTTCAAGTTGATTTACAATGAAATATCCAACTCCATGTTGTAGACTGATAGCTTTAAACAAAGTGGTTCAAAAAGGTAGAAAAATTAAAATATGGGCAAATGCATATCAAATAAATGGAAATTAATGCACACTTTTTAATAACAGAAGAGTGTAATGTCAAGAAAGTCACGAGAAAGGCATGTTTGAAAGAGGAAATTTACAGTATGTTAGATGTTGCTAGGAAACCAACTATAATAAAGACAGAAAAAAATTCCTTCTATTTAGGCAACAGTGAGATTGTATAACTGATGGGAACGGTTTTACTGGAGTGGTGAGGTGAAAGCCAGAGTGTGATGATCTCAAACTATTTTTTTTCGTGAAATACTTAAGATCAGGGTTGCTTCTGAAAGTTCAGAATGGGAGTCAGGGCTATATAACATAGGACCTTAGGAACAAGAAAGATGGCTGACAGGTATGTTCCACTAGTTCAGATGACTGTGTGAGACCTAATCTACTCATGGCTTCCTCTATAAACAAATATCAAAGTATGAAGACTTGGGAGTCCTCTTACCAGAGGGGTCACTAATATAATGTCTGGCACAGTCATATACACCTTGAAAAAAGACCACTCTAAGAGAGTGTCCTGCCTTGAGCTGAGAGGGGAGTAGTAGTAGTAGCTTCACTTTCTTCTTATTTCTGTATCTAGTAAGTAGGCTTTTCTCCTTAATATCTAATGTCTCAGTGCTCAGTTTGATTAACTCACATCAGGAGTTTAGGGAGGAATGAAAAGACACTTCTCCAAACAACTTAAACGGCGTCCATAACAGCATCCCAAGCTGAGATGGTTTTCATGCCATAAACATTACATTTCTGAGCAGAAATATCCCCCAGTTACTTCCAGCACTGAGTGGAGTTGGGGAAAGGTAGACTGGCATGAGTTATTAGCTGAGGCTTAATTTAGAAGGCAGCTTTGGAATGGACTATGAAAGACTGAGAAACAATTTTGTTGAAATGAGAATGAGGCTGCCATGACTGCAAAGAGAAATTTCGAAGGAAGCAGTAGAACTATGAGGAGGAGAACCCAAAGAAGGTCCATCTGAAAACAACATAGGTAAGTAGCAGAAGGGAAGAGTATGGAGAAGGATAACACGAGCACAAAGAGAGGCATGTGGTGACTGGGACACAGAAATGGTTTATTACCTGTTGATATCATGTGTAGTATTCTCAACTGGACTGGTCTGGGAAGTATTTCATGTTGGATAAGTTCTCTTTACAAGCCAAATAATATATAGTAATTGAATGTTTTAAAAAATAAAAATAATAAATAATGATAATAATAATCTTAAAAAATGATGAAAAGCTATTTGATGATGATGTGGATAGTGATGTCTTTGTCTTGACTGATGTGCATAGTAATCATGCTGGAAAAAGAAATGTAATACACTATAAAGATATATGTGATTAAATGTAATATTAAAAAAGAAAGAAAGAAACAGGCAAGGAGAAAGAGGTTTGGGAAGTCCTGAAATCAGAGTCTGGAATTAGATGCAAGATATGTGGAGGAATGGGCCAGCTCTATGGCACAGGAGTCATGTGCTGCTCAAGAAAAGGCAAGTCCCACCTGGTGACCATGGTTCAAACCCCCAGATCAGTCAGCCTGAAACATACTGGGCACACGTGTGAGTGTCCAAGATCTGATGGGGATCACGGTGTGACTAGACCCTGTGAAGGGTGATCATCTCCTTCCCCTCCACTGTCTCTCTCCCATACACATGAACTATCTTGAACTAAAAAAAAAATTAAAGATATATGGAGACAAGGATTGGAAAGAGAAACTGTTAATTCAGTCAATAAGCATGTGTTGCACTTATGCCATGTGTTTTTAATAACTTACAGTTTGGGGAAACTGACATGAAAACACTGAACTAAAAATCATAAGGTATGTGTAAAACCTAAGGAAGGAGAGACTCAGAAAGCTGAAAGTAATTGGGGGATATTTCTCAAAGTCATTCTGAAAAGAAGATCAGTTCTCCACCACAGCAAGGGGGAAAAGACACTTTCCTATAGCAAGAACATGAGCAAAAGCATAGATATGAAATTAATAGTAACACCAGCAATAACCCAAACTTACATCATGGTTACTGTGTGCCAGATGCTTTTCCAGTGCTGTCTCATTTCTTTGTAACCACTTTACACAATAGGTTATATTACTCTCATTAAACATGTAGAAAAGATGTGAAAAGAAGCTAATTAATTTGCCCATGTTCCCACTCCTGCCATGTAGAACCTAGATGCAGTTCCCGCACCCTCCTGCTTAACTACACACACCACTGCCCAGATCCCAGAGAGGAAAAAGATTTTCCTAGAGGCCAGGATTCAGTTTTCAAGAAGATGGTTCTAAGCACAAGCTGCTGTCCATCAGTGGAACATTCTTACCTCATAGCCACCTCTTCTTCATTCGCAAAACTCTACCCAGGCAGGGAAATGTTTAGCAAAAGAGTACTGGTCAATTTTATTTAACCTCTATTTAAAAATCATTGTTTGTTTCTTGTCTTCATTATAAAATGTGAAGTGATAGATACAGGAATTGCTAAATTTTTGCTAGTACCACAGTTTAGAACAATCCGTATTTTTAAAATTAAGAATAATAATAAATAAGAAAAAAAAAAAAAAAACACCACCTCTAGTGACCAAATTAAGGATTACCATTTTAGGAAGACAGACACTTAGTTCCACTGTAGTAGATTTCTGATTGTCAAACTAAAATATCTCATTTTATGAGCATTTGACCTATCTCAAAGAAATGCAAATTATCTAAGCGTTTTTCCTTTGTTAAATTCACAACCCTATCTTGACATCCACTCAAATACATAATAACTTTTTATCACAAAACCAGCAGCAGAAATGAATACTAAAATTTTCATACAATCCTTTTGGGATTGTACTGTATAAATGGATATATCTCTTCTTTGATGTTTTTGGAATTAGCTTTATGTAATCAGTACCTGTCTAGAACACTGAATATTGACAGACTTAAGAATCTGTCCATATTCTCACTGCTGTTAAATACCTCACTCCCAATTTTTAGGTCGTCCATAGTTTGATTCAGCCCTAAGAAATCCCAGAACAGAGGTATTTTGTATTGTTGGTAATATCTAATCCTTAGATTATATCTAGAAAATTCTCTCTCTCTCTGTCTCTCCAACACACACACACACACACACACACACACACACACACACACAACTTCCATACAAACTTTTCAGGTCTATCCCTACCTCTCTGTGAAGACCAGAGGGTGACTTGTAAGTCTGTAAAATTGTTTCGATCACCTATGTTCGCTTCTAGACTCTCAAAACTGGACCTGACCAGGATATTAGAAGCCCCTTCAGTCTAAGCCTACACTGGCCTGGCTGTCGGATGCTCCCAGGGAAGGCAATCGTTACTTGAATTTAGGATGGTCCAGATTCAATGGAAGACACTAAATATCCTTTGACCCATCTCACTTGTCCCCATATGTGAGACTGTAGTGTTAGAGCAAATTTCTATACCTGGAGACTAGTGTTTAACAAGGGTCCCTAGTTGTTTGAGTAAAACTTTCTAGTGTGTTTTCAGAATGTTTACTTTCTAATTAATTTATAAATAAGCTACAAAACAGAATAATCGGTATATATTGGGTCGTTGGGAAAGTCATGATGCATTTTGCATAGAAAACTATATCATGACTTTCTGAATGATCTAATCATTTTAAATGATCAAATTAAACACAAATTTGTAACAAATATGAGTCCTTATACTCATATGAAGCTATTCAAATAATGCTAGCAAATTTTCAGCAACAATTTCTTCTCCAAACAGAATTTCTTAGGGCTAGCCCTGTAGCACAGTGGTTAAGAGAGCCAGATTCACTATGGCCAACCATAGTTCAAGTCAAAAATTCAAATTCAAGACCAGAGACTTGAAAAACACACCAAGTACACATGTGTGCATGTCCCAAATCCTGATGGGATAGCGATATGGAGGAGAAAGAATTATGGTATGATCATACCCCACTGAGTAGTGCTTTGTCCCTCTCCCTCTCGCTCTGTCTCGCTGTGTCTCTCTGACAAGCACAAAGTGCCCTATGGAAATTAATAAGAACTTTTTAAAATTACAAAGTAGATAAGAATTATATTCATTAAAGGGTCCTAAATTAACAATAATGTACATAATTTTTGTTATTGAGTACATTTCCTATAATCAGCCTTCCAAGGCAGCTTTGTCCAACAGAGATATGAAACATAAATATTGAATAAAAACAATATGTGTAACTTTACATTTTTTAGTAACATTTAAAAAGTAAAAATAAACAGATTAAATTAATTTTAATAATATATTTTATATTTTCATATATTAATTTTAATGAATATATTTTAATATATTCATTAAAATGTTATTTATGCAACCAATATAAACCAATTATTAAGAATTTATTTTTTAAATTTTTTCTGCTTTGCGCTCAATATCAGATGTGTATTTTATGCTTACAGTGCATCCCAACTCAGACAAGCCGTATTTCAAGTGCTCAGTATCCACATGTGACCGGTGGCTACTGTGGTTATAGGGAAAGTTTAGCATCACATGTGAGCTGTGGTAATATATTAGGTGACAGAAAAAAAAAAAGGAAAAGATACATAAAAAAAACATAACTCCTGCTCTCACTGAAGGACCAGAGCAGGAACTCTTTCAAGCTGTGTGGGGCTCTTTCTGGGGTATACAGGGCTGCTTATATGTACCTGCCCAATTAGAGCCACTCCTTTTTCCCAAGTCACCAGACTCCCTCCCATTTGTCAGAAAATGTCCATAACATGCTGATTTTGTTCAGTCAAGACAGTCTGCTACCATCACCCAGAAAACCATTTTTTTTTTTTGGAGAGGTTTTCGCTATAGGGCGTGTGCGCTCGCCAGACAGACAGAAAGAGACATAGAGACAGAAAGCGAGAAATCACACCCCAGGGGGGATGGTGACGCCACAATCCCTTCTCCTCCATTCTCTTCTCGGAATCTTGGGCACGCACGCACATGTGCCTGGCGTGAGTTTTAAGCCACCTGGTCTGGGACGCGAACCGTGGTCGACTACGTGGGAGTCCAGCGACATAGCCATTACGGTAACTGCTGGTTCCCAAAACAATTTTAATAAATACTCAAGCCTATGATGTCTACAAAGTAAATGATACCCCCATTCTTGCCTGTGATAATTTGAAAAGTCCACAAGCTGCACAATTGTATTAAGAGTTCTCTCTGTTGGGACCAGCAGTTAGCATAATGGCTATGTCGCTGGACTCCCATGCAGTCGACTGCAGTTCAAGTCCCGGACCCAGTGGCTTAAACTCACACCGGGCACGTGTGCGTGTGTGCCCAAGATCCCAAGAGGAGAGTGGAAGAGAAGGGATTGTGGGGTGACCATCTCCTCTGGGAGGTGATTTCTCACTTTCTATCTCTCTGTCTCTCTCTGTCTGTCTGGTGAGTGCATGAGCCCTATAGCAAAAAACCTCTCCAAAAAAGAAAAGAAGAAGAAGAAAAAAAAAGAGTTCTGTCTGTTCACTTGACCTAGTCCTGGCCATGGAACCCCAACAACATCAGAAGAGAACTCTCTAATTCAGAACCCTACTGCAGAAATTCCACAGCCACTCTCACCCTAATTGCAGCAAATTGTGAAGAAGGGTACATATTTGGGGTGTCCTAGCCTTCTTTATCTGTCACTTGCAAGTTTCTCCACCCCTACCATGTATTATCTTTCTCCTTCAGGGAGGGCCAATGGATTGCCTAAAGAACGGTCTTGATTCCCCCTAGCCGCTTCCAGATTCTAAAAGCTAGGCAAGACCAGGAAATTTCTGTTGAACACAGTCTGCTTTCAGAGAAGGTTCAGATGGCAGTCCTTAATCCCACACCATGCATTTATTGCAATACTTCCTTTTCCTCAGGGTTTTCACACTGCATGCACCTTTTGTATTGCATAGATGAACATCTACCTTCTCCATTAATTTCAAGCATCGTCAAGCAAGTTAGAAGAGGAGCATCTTCCTGGGGCTGTTGAAATGTTGCTCAATAAGTGGAGCCCACCGTTGCCTTTGGTTGCGGCCCTGCCAGGCAGCCCTAGCGTTTGCGTTTTCTTCTTTCACATTCTTCTAAACCTTTGCCACATCATGTTGAAATCTCTGCTTAAATTGATCTTCAAAGTGTTTTTTTTTTCCTGTCTATTCAATTTGTGAGTATAATTCTGTGTTTAGCACATATTAGAAGTATTTATATTCATTTTGTATTTATTTCCAGCAAAGCAATGATAAGGCCCAAGATTGAATGTTAATATGATAAATTATCATCTAGCAAACTTCATTATGGTTGAATTAACTAGCAAAAACCTTGTTTTTAAGTGATTCTTCTTAATTATAAAGCTGAAGAAATAGCATGACATTGAGTTTCTAATTCAGTACTTGCTACATGTAAAAATGTGGGTCCACATTTGAAATTCACGCAGGGTGCATGTGCTTGCCTGTCCAAAATCTCAAGAGGAGACCGGAGGAGAAGGAATTGCAGCATGGTCATCCTCCCTGGGGGGTTATTTCTTGCTTTCTGTCTGTCTCTCTCTCTCTCTGTCCCTTCAGTGAGCACATGCACCCTATAGCAAAAATCTCTCAAGTAATAATAATAATAATATTAGGAAGCAGAACTGACTTATCCATTAGGCATAATAGCCACTGTGTTTGAGATCCACAGTACTCTGGGAACCAATAGAAATATTTTCTTTTCTATCTTTTTTTTTTAATTTTGCTAAAGTGCACAATGTGTGCTTGCTTGAGAGAGACAAATAAAAAATGAGAAAAAAAAAACCAGAATGACTGGTCATGCTACAATCCTTTCTCCTCCTCTAGGGATTTTGGGTACACACATGTGCCTAGTGTGTTTTTCAAATTACCGGATCTGGGACTTGAACCATGTGGTTTGCCATGTGGGATCCGGCCACCTAACCACCACACCACTGGCTTATGTCTTAAATTCAGAAGAAAAAAATAAATATAATACGATTTAGATTATGTTTGCCTTTATACAAATGTAGTTGTAATATACAATTTTCAATATTTCTTAATGTAGTAAGAAACCCATGAAGAAAAAGTTTCTAAAGTCAGTGAAAGTAATGATACAACCCTACTCTGGATGGTATCACAACTCCCACGAACAAGCTCAAAGATATTCTCACCTTCCTAAACAAACAGTAAATTTCCTTCAAAGCTTATCTCCAACTACAATACTTCTAAAAACTTTTCTAACAATGATAAGCTGGATTTTTTTTTTTTTTAAGACTCAGAAAGTCTTAGGAAAATAAGGCATAGAATGTCAGAATCTGGACTTTCACCTGTTTTCAAATCTGCAAAGAAAATTCCCTTCCAGCTAATACAGCTCAGGGTCAAAGGAGATTTTTGAACGTGTTGATTAAAATGTTAGATATTGCTTGAGCAGAAAAAAATAATTTTTATTCACACATTTTCAGTGATTCATGAATGAGTGGGCTAACATGTCAGAGTGCATTTCAGATCCTAAATACTTATCAAAAGTTAAGCATCTTATTTACATCAAACCAAAGTCACTAAAATATAACTTCATTATGAAAGTGAAGTCAAAGTTAAGAGAAAATCAACAGGTTAGGAAAGTATTCACACTATAGCTTTCATAGGCCTAAAATTATTTTTCATGCGGAATATGTGAGGTGCTGAGAAAGAATGTCTACGGCAAGGGAACACTAACAAAGGATGTAAATCCCCTAAATTAAAGGCAAAATGGAATTTGGGCAGCTAAGATAAGGATTAGGCAGTTTGTGTTTGCACAACTAAATGGACTGATACAAAAGAAGCTGCCAGAAGGTAGCACAGAGGGTTTTCAAGATACCTGGAGGCCAGGTGGATGTATCAGCAAACTCAACTAGCTGGGAGCATTGTCAAAAGGTGACAGATGATGCTTCATAAAAATTGGAAACCTTAGCTAGCTTTCAGCAGCCACACTTGAGGTAGCTTTCTGTTGAACAAGGTCATAGGTAGGCTGTGGTCTGAGGGAGTGAGCTGTGTAGTAACTGGCTACAGAGAGCAAACAGCAGCCCTGATCCTTCACAGCATCAATCTCCATTCATAGCTTCATCTCTTATGTCATCTGCAGATGACCTAAAGCTGCACATAGTGGTGTCCACTGACTTAGAGCTGGTTTTTATATAGACTAAAAATACATAAAAAAGTTGAGGCTTGTGCAAAATCAGTTTCCTAGGGCTCTCGATTTTGACCTGTTAAATGGATGATATATAAAATCATTGTCATTTGAAGAGTTAATAAAAATTATCCACGTAATGGTTAAGTTGCTGGACTCCCGCATAGTTGACCATAGTTCGAGTCCTGGACCCAGAGACTTAAAACTCACTCCAGGTACATGTGCATGCATGTCCCAAATCCCAAGAGGACAATGGAGAAGAAGGGATTGCGTCATGGCTATCCCACCTGGTGGATGATTTCTCCCTTTCTGTCGCTCTGTGATAAGCACACATGCCCTATAGCAAAAAAATACTCTCTCTCAAAAACAAAACATAACTATCCACTGAAAACATGTGGGAGAAAAGAATTACAGAGATTTGTTAGGCAATTAACAAAAATACTCTTTCTTTGATTTTACATTTTGGGTGGTTTTAGTTTTTTTCTTTTAATTTGTAATGTGCTGTCATGTTTTTTTCCTCATTTGAAAAAAACATTTACTATTAAATTTGTTAGCAATTTTATAATTTTTTTCTTTTCTTTTTTTTAGGTTTTAGCCATAGGGCACATGTACTCACTGGAGGCAGAGAGAGAGAGAAAGTGAGAAATCACACCCCCCCCAGGGGGTAGCACACTACACAGTCCCTTCTTCATTCTCCTCTTAGGGTTTTTGGCATGCACATACACATACCCAGCAGGATCCTCAAGCAACTTCAGGCACAAGACTCAAGCTACAATCAACTATGTGGGAATCCAGTCCCTCAAATCCTGCATCTACTCCTGTCTGTATACCCATATCCAACTATGATACCTGATTCCTGCCTCATTCTAGGGGAGAGAAACTTCTCTATATTGATTACAGTGTTCAGCAACTAATTTTCCTAAGGGGATGAATGAAAGACAGAGATGAAGCAATGGATCATGTTTAAAACACACTATTAGCCAGCGTGACATGTTTGCATCATCATTATCATCAAACATAGTCTATTCTTCATGAGCATAAACTTTATTCATCTCTTCTGTCCTGTTCCTCCTTGTCACTTAGAGATACGTGGGAGATGGAGAAGTAAGAAGTGCTGACCCCTGTAAGGTATTCTTTCTAACTATTCATGACCAAGTTCAGCATCCCCATGTCTACATCTGGTCATTCTATGTGCTATCTAGACAACATCAGTACACAAAGATTTAATGAACACTTTTCACTGGTTCTCTTCAATGTCTGAAGTGTTTTGAACTAAAAGCTGGTACAACGCTTCTAAACCCACTTAAATTTATTGAAGACTAAAAAGTGAGAACCTTAACCTTATCCCTATCTTGTTTCATAACTTGTTCTCATAGCTCCTATCTATAATTCATTTAAAAAAATAATTATTTCTTTTATTTATTATTATTTTCTTTTTTTTTCTTTTTTCTTCCTTTTTTTTTTGGAGAGATTTTCACTATAGGGTGCGTGTGCTTGCCAGACAGACAGACATAGAGACAGAAAGTGAGAAATCACCCCCCAGGGGGGATGGTCACACTGCAATCCCTTCCCCTCTATTCTCCTCTCGGGATCTTGGGCACGCACGCACACGTGCCTGGCGTGAGTTTTAAGCCACTGGGTCCGGGATGCGAACCACGG
>NW_006159722.1:1419980-1425790 GCF_000334495.1 Tupaia belangeri chinensis
CCCCCCCCAGGGGGTAGCACACTACACAGTCCCTTCTTCATTCTCCTCTTAGGGTTTTTGGCATGCACATACACATACCCAGCAGGATCCTCAAGCAACTTCAGGCACAAGACTCAAGCTACAATCAACTATGTGGGAATCCAGTCCCTCAAATCCTGCATCTACTCCTGTCTGTATACCCATATCCAACTATGATACCTGATTCCTGCCTCATTCTAGGGGAGAGAAACTTCTCTATATTGATTACAGTGTTCAGCAACTAATTTTCCTAAGGGGATGAATGAAAGACAGAGATGAAGCAATGGATCATGTTTAAAACACACTATTAGCCAGCGTGACATGTTTGCATCATCATTATCATCAAACATAGTCTATTCTTCATGAGCATAAACTTTATTCATCTCTTCTGTCCTGTTCCTCCTTGTCACTTAGAGATACGTGGGAGATGGAGAAGTAAGAAGTGCTGACCCCTGTAAGGTATTCTTTCTAACTATTCATGACCAAGTTCAGCATCCCCATGTCTACATCTGGTCATTCTATGTGCTATCTAGACAACATCAGTACACAAAGATTTAATGAACACTTTTCACTGGTTCTCTTCAATGTCTGAAGTGTTTTGAACTAAAAGCTGGTACAACGCTTCTAAACCCACTTAAATTTATTGAAGACTAAAAAGTGAGAACCTTAACCTTATCCCTATCTTGTTTCATAACTTGTTCTCATAGCTCCTATCTATAATTCATTTAAAAAAATAATTATTTCTTTTATTTATTATTATTTTCTTTTTTTTTCTTTTTTCTTCCTTTTTTTTTTGGAGAGATTTTCACTATAGGGTGCGTGTGCTTGCCAGACAGACAGACATAGAGACAGAAAGTGAGAAATCACCCCCCAGGGGGGATGTTCACACTGCAATCCCTTCCCCTCTATTCTCCTCTCGGGATCTTGTGCACGCACGCACACGTGCCTGGCGTGAGTTTTAAGCCACTGGGTCCGGGATGCGAACCACGGTCGACTGTGTGTGAGTCCAGCAACATAGCCATTACGCTAACTGCTGGTTCCCATTTATTATTATTTTCACATGAGTTCACCAGAGAGAGAGCGAGAGAGGGAAAGCGAGAAAGCAAGCTGCCAGGTCCAGGACCCAAATCACTATTGACCATGTGGGAAGTCCAGCACCTTAACCACCCCACCACCTGCTGGCCCCTCTATTTACAATTCTTGCCACTCCAGCTCTGTCCTGGGTTTCCATACCCCAGGAAGCAAACCCTAGTGCATGATGTTGATCATGATGATGATTGTGATCATGACTGATATTAATCGAACATTTACTAGAACACATTATTCTCAGTGCCTTTTTTTTTTGTACCATCACATTAATCATCACAACTATACCACTAGATAAGTAATGTTAGTATTACTGTTGTACCAACAGGAAAACTGAAATTTAGAGATACTACTTGACCAGAGTTACAGATTGCAAGTAGCAGGGCACAGTATCCTTCATGACCACGAACCCTCACCTACTAGAATGTAACTCAGGAGGTCTTGAACAAGATCTTGTCGATTTTGTTTGTTGAATGAATGAACAAATGACACAAAATAAAGTATGTTTGGAACTCATTAAAATAGAGATTCCCCAAACAGAAATTCAATAGAATGAAAGGAGAAAGTTGGATTTAGGTGAAAACGATGAGATCCTCCTGTTAGTTATGACGTAACTTGGAGAGTAAATCTATACAACTTGCTTCCATAGGTGTGCATGTGACCAGACGCGTTGCAGGCAAATGTATACTGCTCTATTTTATACTTCTTAGCTCTTAAAACATCTTCAATGATTTTGCTAGTTATTAGCAGCAGTCTTGTTTCCTAGACTATTTTTTTCCTGGTGTTTAACTAGAAAACAGTAACAAGGCAAGCAGCTATAAATCTGGCTCATCAGTTCACTTCATCCATTAACATGACTATGTTTACCAAAAAGGTTGTGGATTAATATTTTAGGTTTTATCTTTAAAAATAACCAGAACTGTGTGAAATTGTCACTGCAATGTAAACGAAATCATCATCTGTTAGGTCTTTTGATTTATTCTCTATATCATGCTCTTCGTTGCCATGTACGTTTTCTTATCACTTTTCAGACTTAACACTCTTTTTTTCTAGAAGTCTCATTTCCTTTAAATTTAGTCCTCCATTTGCTTGTCCTAATCATCATGAATAAATTGTGTATGTATGAAGATGTCTGTGTATGTAGATGAACAATGTGAATCAGAATACATTAAACTGACACTGTCAGTCTTCTTTCAACACCAACCTCCCAAGCATAAATTTCCTTTTTCTTTTTTTAAAGAAAAAAAAAATCTCAGTACAAAAAGGCATTCTCAACTGTTTAGGGCCACTTATTCCAAATAAGTGTCAAAACTTGAAATTTAAGAAGCAAAAGTAGGTTTTTTACTTAGAAAAGTTTCAGTAGGAAACTACTTTGTTCCAGGATACCTTCTGGACTCACTCCAAGAGAACAAATGCACAGACACTGGGATGGGGTGGGGGGTGCAGGTGGGAGGTTGTTCTGGAAAGGAGTGTTTATGAAGTTGTCCTTATGCAGCATCGGCTTTCATTAGAAAATTACAGGAGTTTTCCTGGATGAAAATGGCGCTTAGATATAATGAAATCATACCGATGAATTGAGAGATTCATTATGTAAAAGATTCTATAAAAAAAACCTTCTGAGTAAATATTAAGGAAATTTAAAATATGAACATAGTTTAAATACTGACCCTTAAACTTTTTTAATAGCTAATAGTTAACAACCATCAGTAAATTAACATTTTGCTTCTATATGAGCAGGGTCTATTAAGAATAGGAAGGCATTGTGGTACTTGTTGAGCCTTATAAAGAATCAAATATTACTGGGCAGTAGCTCTTCAAGTTCAGCTGTCGGGCACCTGAGGAAAGATAGACTGCACCTGCCGCTGTCAACAAAAGACAAAAGACAGCAGGGTTTTTTTGATATTGTTATCATGGATTTATCATTTGATCAGTGAACTTCCCAATGTGCAATTATTTAAGTGAATTGAAAAAGCAAAGACTTTCTTATAAATGTGACAGAAGGGTTCACAAACTTTTAATTATATGGAATTTCCACTAAAATTTTGTTATTTATTTTCACTTCAAATTCCAACATTTATAGAAAATGCTAAACATAAGATCTTAACTGATTTCCAAGGAAAAACAGTGATTGCCAAACTAATGCAGCTCTGGCTGGTCAAATGTTTAAGAGACATGAATAATAAGTAAAGGCTACAGATTAAAGGTTACAATTTATTTTCAGAGTTCTTTCCTCACATAGTTTTGTTTAACAGATTTCTTCCTTTCCCATTCTCTGAAGCTCCCATCTTCAGAGGACTTAAGAGTTGGGAAATAAAGCAAGAGTTACAGAGAGGTGAAAAGATAAGGCTGAAGAGTTCAGAGTTGAGATTTCAGGAGCCTGGAAGTTGTCAGTAACAAGTGAGCCCTTTGACTTTGCATTTTTTGTTGTTAAGCATTAAAAAAAAAAAAATTAGCATGTAGCCAAATATATTATATTCCCTAATCTTAGATATGAGGCCATTAGTCTTAGAAGCATACTGATTAACATGCTTGTTGACTAAAACTTGGGGAGCCATAGTCCTGTAGATTATATTTAGAGAAAAGATACTAAAATTCATAAATTATTTGGGAGATAATGGAGATTGCTATACATAATTCATTGGGAAAAGTTTACCTATGTCTTAAGTTTAAATCATCATTTCACCAAAGGCATATATCCTCCAGCTCTGTTCATTTGAACAAATAATCCATATTTTCTTTTTTAAATTTATATAAATGATTTAAAAATAGCTTTTGTAAAAGTTAATTCTCTTAAATTATTATTTTTATAAAACACAAGATTTTGTCTATACCCTCAAATTTCTCAAATACTAGTTTTTCACAATCTAAGTAAAAGAATGAAAACTGAAATAAAATAATCAACTTGGCTTTTGCAAATAGCCACACTTGTTTCGAAAATAACATGAGGTGACTATGAAGGTATTTCTCCATATGAAACCCTACATTGAGTTGAGCCAGTCAGTAACATATAGTTGTTTTGCCTGAAAATAGCTCTTCTACTAAACTTTTGCAGACATTTTGGCATCACATTTCAGCATAACAGAAACTTAATCAAAGTTAACATTTACATTAGTTTATTATAAAGTCTGGAATAACTAGTAAACAAAGAGAGCAAAGGCAGTGTGGAAAAATTAAGACTAAGATAAGTATGAATAAAGAAAAGAGGGACCAGCAGATGGTATAATGGTTACATCACCAGACTCCCACATAGTTGACTGTGGTTCAAGTCCTGGACCTAGCGGCTTAAAACTCTTGCCAGGCATGTGTGCATGCATGCCCTGAATATCAGGAGGTGACTAGAGGAAACAGGATTACAGCATGGCCATCCTCCCCTGGGGGATGATTTCTCACTTTCTGTCTCTCTGTCTCTCTTCTGGATAGCACACGTGCCATACAGCAAACATTTCTCTCTAAAAAAAAAAAGAAAGGAAGGAAGGAAAGAGAACAGAGATTGAGATAATTTCCTATAAACCATATGGTATGATGGTAGACTTTTTTAACAAAAAGTTTTTGCCTTAGAGCATGTGCACTAGCCAGAGAAAGAGACAGAGACAGTGAGAGGAAAAGTGAGAAATCACCCCTGAGGGTAATAGCCATGCTGCAATCCCTTCTCCTCCATTCTTCTCCCTGGATCTTGGGCATGCACACACACACACACACATGCCCAGTGTGTTTCAAGCCATCAGGTCCAGGACTGGAACTGTAGTCAACCATGTAGGAGTCCAGCAATGTAACTGCTATACCATGCTGGCTCCCAGGTATTTTTTAAAAAATACTTTCATATTAATAAAACCTGTGAAGTCATGCATAAAACACTGACCATTATGAAGAAGAAAAACATATCATTGTTGGCTCATTGGTCCTTCCTGAATCTCTTACCTGTTAACAACCCACTCTCTTTTCAGAGGTAGCCAGCAAGCTGACTTTTATAATTACCACTTCTTTGTTTCTCTTTATGTTTTTGCCATCCTTATATGTATCCCTGTTTTTTTCTTGTTTTTGAAAATTCTATATAAGGAACCAGCAATTGACGTAATGGCTATGTCGCTGGACTCCCATGTAGTCGACCATGGTTCGAGTCCCAGACCCAGTGGCTTAAACTCATGCCGGGCGCATGCACGTAGGTGCCCATGATGCCAAGAGGAGAATGGAGGAGAAGCGATTGCAACGTGGCCATCTCCTCTAGGGGGTGATTTCTCGCTTTCTATCTCTCTGTCTTTCTCTGTCTTTCTGGCGAGTGCACACGGCCTATAGCAAAATTCTCCCTCCCAAAAAAAAAAAAAAAATCTATATAAATGAAATTAAATGAATTTTTTCTTTTGCCCATCATTAAGTTTTTAGATTCATCCATGTTATTGTATGTATCTATGTCTGCTTCTTCTGGTACTGTATAGTATTTCATTGTGTGACTATATCACAATTTATTTATCATTGTTAACAGGTATTTTGACTAATTTCAAAGTAACTACTGAGGTATTTACCATGTTCCTGTCAACATTCTGGAGTACTTATCATACTTACCATTATTCATAGAAACATGTGTATCTAGGTATATCCTATTTAAGGAGAAGTTTCTGGATCATATGACAATTTGTATCCATTCAGCTTTAATAAATAATGCTTCCTGTTTTCCACCGTGGTATATAAATTTATACTTCTAGCAGGAA
>NW_006159722.1:1425821-1440500 GCF_000334495.1 Tupaia belangeri chinensis
TCTGTGGTTCCATGTCCTCACCAACATTTGGAACTCTCAGACTCGAACATTTTTACCAATATGATAAATATGTAGAGGTGTCCCATTGTCTTTTTAATTTGCCTTTTTCTTGTCATCAATATCAACTACTCTTTAAGATGTTTTTTGTCCATTTTGATACCTGTTTTGAAAATACCGATTGAAGGAAATCATCTAGTATAATGCCTTCAAAGTTCATCTGTGTTTAGTGTAGGACAGGATTTTCCTTAGAGCTGAATAATGTATACTGTATGTAATATCACATTTTGTTTATCCAATCATCTGTTAATGTACATTTAAGTTGTTTCTGCTTGCTAGCTATTGTGAATAATGCTGCAGTGCACATGGAG
The DNA here is from genome assembly GCF_000334495.1 of Tupaia belangeri chinensis. Classification (NCBI taxonomy): domain Eukaryota; kingdom Metazoa; phylum Chordata; class Mammalia; order Scandentia; family Tupaiidae; genus Tupaia; species Tupaia belangeri. The sequence goes on from NW_006159722.1 coordinate 1,426,190, forward strand.
GTACAAACATCTTTTTGAGATCCTGATTTTTATCCCTTTGGATAAATACCGAAAATGAGATTGATGTATCATATTTCTATTTTAGATTTCTTGAGGAAACTTCATACTGTTTTCCATAGTGGTTTTACCATTTCACATTGCCACCAATAGTGCACAGGGGTCCAGTTTCTCCAAAACTGCTAAAACACTTATTTTCTAGAGTTTTTGTTTGTTTGGTTTGGTTTGGGGCATTCTTACAGGTGTGAGGTAAAATATTATTGTGGTTTGACTTGCATTTTTCTCATGATTAGTGATATTGAACCTCTTTTCATGTATCTGTTGACCATTGTTATGTCTTCTTTGGAGTAGTGTTTGTTTAGGTTTTTATGCTCATTTTTTATGCTCATTTTTTAATTGAGTTATTTGGTTTTGAATTTTAAGAGTTCCTTATTGTTTTATATACTAACCATTTATCAGACATATGGTTTGAAAATATATTCTCCCATTCTATAGGATGCCTTTTGACCCTGTTGATTATTCCCTTTGCAACTCAGAAGCTTTTTAGTTCAATGTAGACACTTTTGTCTATTTTTCTTTTTAATTCTTATGCTTTTGGTGTTACATTCAAGAAACTATTGCCAAGACCAATGTCTTGAAGATTTTTCCCTGTTTTCTTCTAGGAGTTCAATAGTTCAGGTCATACATTTGAGTCTTTAATCTACTTTGAGTTATTATTAAATAATGGGTGAGATATGGTCCAATTTTCTTTTATATGTGGATATCCAGATTTTCCAACATCATTTGTTGAATAAATTATCCTCTCACATCATATATCCTTGATAGCCTTGTTAAAGATCTATTGACCATAAGTGCTTGGGTCTTTTTATGTGCTTTCTATTCTATTCCATTACTTTCCATGTCTGTCTTTAATACCAGTAACATACTACTGGGTCATTGGGAAAGTCATGATGTATTTTCTATGTAAAAATGCATCATGACTTTCCCAATGACCTAATAGTTCAATTACTGTAGCTTTTTAATATGTTTTGAAGTCAGGAAATCTGATACCCCCAGCTCTGTTCTTTTTCAAAATTATTTTGCTATTTAGAGTTCTTTGTGGTTCCATCCCAGTGAAAAGGTGGTGGCAGAAGTAGGTGGTGGTGGAAGTAGGTGGTGTAGTGGTTGAGGCACTGGAATCCCACCTGGTCCACCATGGTTTGAGTCAGAGACCCAACTGCTTAAAACACACCAGGCATGTGCATACTTGTGCCCAAAATCCTGGGAGAAGAATGAAGGAGAAGGGATTGCAGCATGGCCATCCTTCCTGGGTGGAGGGTGATTTCCCCCTTTCCCTTTCATTGTCTCTTTCTATCTCTCACTGGTAAGCACACTTGCCTTATTGGAAGGGAAAAAAAGTTTTAAAAAATAATGTGTAACTCTTTTAATTTGCTGTTGATCTCACCTAGACTCCTTGGAAAATATTTTAGAATACAGAGAATATAAAAAAGTGTCAATATGTAATGATTGCTTCATTCTTTCCATTTAGATAAGCAGCTGTTCCTGTACAATTTGTGGAAATAGCTATTCTTCCTCGCTTCTCTAAAGTGTAATATATGGGTATGGGTCTGTTTTTGGACTCTTCTTTTATATTCTGTATTTATTTATTTATACCTGCAAAAATATTTCACTGTGAGTATTTCTATATCTTTATAATTTGTCTTAATAGGTGATAAATCACTTCCATCTGTATTGTTCTTTTTTTAAGTGTTTGTTTGCTATTCTTAGCTATTTGCATTTTCATTAAGTTTCAGAAGTAACTTGTTATTATATTTCACACATACAATAAAATTGCTGGGATTTTGTTAGAAGATATCCCTAGAAGATCATGGTTTCAAGAGATCCTTTCCTGGGAGGTCCAGTAAAATGCATAACAATGTCGTTTCAACTAACGAGAGGTGTTTTATTTTTTTCCTTTCCAATTCTTACACATTTTTCTTTTTCTCATTACACTAGAGAAGTACAATACTGAATAGAAGGAGTGACAGTGGCCATTCTCTCATATTTTCAAAAAATTTTTCACCACTCAGTATATTATATCTTATACATTAAGTTCCCTTCACTTCCTAGTTTACTAAGCATTCATATCACATTTCACCTTAACATTAAAGATCCATTCTACATCAGTCGAGATATTGATGTGAATTTTTTTTCTATGTTTTTTATTTATTTTCATCTGGTTCCTTTTCATTTCTGTCATAGTGCTTTTAATCATTGGGTCTTCTCTGCAGATAACCTTAAGCTTTGTATTTCCTTAAGTATTTTAAACATAGCTTTTTAGAATTACATCCAATAATTCCAGTAGCTGAAATCTGTGCAGCTCTGTTGGTTCTTACTCATATCCAACTTGACTACTTTTTTATATGTCAAGTAGTCTTGGCTGCTTATGGGACATTACCCTCAAAATATATTTTGAGGACTCAAAAAGTCTTATGCATTCTCATCTCACAAGTTCCTAGGGGGCTTCACAGTCCTGGACTAACTCAGATTAACTTTGAGCCTTAAGAGCCCCTGGTTCAGCTATGCTTTGCACTCAGAGTGCAAATCCAAGAGACAATTTTACTGAACATCCCAGGAAAGGATCTCTTGAAGCCATGATCTTCTAGGGACATTTTCTTTTCTTCCCCTTTCCTTCTCCATTCCAGAGGTACAAAGCAGATTCTCCACATTTCCCAGTAGTTATTCAGATAGAAAGGGAAAATTTAGATCTGGCTCATCCTTACCAAAGATATAATTCCTTGGACTCCAACTCAGAGGAGGGGTTCTCTTGCGAGATTTTCCACCTTCAATAGGCCTTGGGCCTTGACCTCCCTCTGTAATCTACACAGACGTAGAACCAAAGGTCAACCATATGGCATCAATATGGTGTCTTCTGGATGAAGACAGGCTTGGTGCTTCAATATTCTGCCTGCCTTTGAAGATCTCATTTTAAAAGTAGCCTTGGAGGAGGACCAGCAGGTGGTATGGTGGTTAGGGCACTGGACTCCACCTGGCCGACCACAGTTTGAGTCAAGGACCTGGTGATGTGTTTGTGTGCATATGTGCCATCACACTAGGCACATGTGCGTATGTGCCCGGAGTTCCAGGAGAACAGAGAAGAAGGGATTGCGGTGTGCCCAACCCCCTGGGAGGTGATTTCTACTTTCCCTTTCCTGTCGCTTGCTAGCACACATACCCTATTGCAAGAACCTAAAAATAAAATTAAAAAAATAAATAAAATAAAAAGTAGCCCGAGATGACCTAATGACTTTTCAGATCTTGCATATTTTTAAGTATCTGTATACACACACATGCATAAATATGAATAAATACACACACTCATTCTGCCCAGAATACTTTGTTTTCAGTGGGAAAATTAATCTGAGTAACTCGAAGTATTATTATCAGAAACCAGACTTAAATGGCATTTTAAAAAATGTCTTGTATTAAGACAACTAGTTAAATAAATAATTTCCTAGTTCCATTTGGTTTTGTTTGTTCACTTGTTTATTTTTAGGTTGATTGATGGGCATTTCTCCTGTATACTTTGTATATGGTGCCTCTACAACACTTTTCTCTTCCCCCAACTGTCCTTTACTGAGCTAACTCTTCTAGTCCTTTAAGATAGTCCAAGAATCATCTCATGAAGCCATTCTATTATGAAGCAATCAGATTTAGGTATGTGCCACCAACGTCACAATAGACAAATAAGATATATTTAGCAACCTATGTATCTCGGAGATACTAACCAATATAAATAGATACATAGGCCAATAGAAACAGATGGCAGCTATAAACAACCAGTATTCATATGTACTGAGTGAATATTAGCTATGCTTAAAGCACATGTTACAGGGAGCAGCAGATGGCGAAATGGTTACCTGGCAGGACTCCCACATAGTCAGCTGCAGTTCGAGTCCTGGACCTGGCAGCTTAAAACTCATGTTGGGTGCGTATGCATGCATGTCCAAAAATCCCAAGAGGAGAAGAGATTGCAGTATGGCCACATACATCCCCAGGGACTTGGGGGAGCAGAGGTGGGCGGGGAGGGTAGTGATTCCTTGCTTTCTGTCTCTGTCTATCCAGAGAGCCCATATGACTTCTAGCAAAAATCCCTTAACAAAAGTTTACAAAAGGTATGATAAGATGTGAAGACTATCATGATTCTTCTCATATGAAATTTGCTGTTTACCTGTCTCATCTGGTAATCTGTGAGGTCATTATGAAAGGAAATCAGTGACATTCACCTTGGAATTCTATGTTACATGGAATCTTGGTGTGAAGGTGGTATCAATATTTTTTGAATTAGGTAAAATGAAATCTACATTGAGGGAACTCATTAAATCACTGTTTTATTACTTCACAGCTCTGATCACTAGAAGTCAATGGAAAAATGAATTTTTTTCATTCATCCTGTTGGAACACCTCTGCTGAATTTTTAAACAAATCCGAAAGTAAAGAGTTTGCTTATCAAGGCCCCAACGCTGTGGATACAGTCATCCTCCCTTCTATGATTGGGATTATCTGTTCAACAGGGCTAGTTGGCAACATCCTCATTGTATTCACTATAATAAGGTAGGGGTTTCCTTTTCTTTTCTTCCATAATTTAGGGAACCGCATTCTAAATTTCCCTAGATGAATTCTTTCTCCTGTAGGATTTTGTTTAATGTAATTAGGATTTAAAAGTATTTGCTTAAAATAATTAAATAAGATTCTACAAATATTTTAATCACGCAGGAGGTAACATCTGAGTTACAGATCTCAAAGTCATAAGACCTGCACCAATACTTATTGCTAGCTCAGTAAATTTCTGGAGCAGTGATTCTCAATCTTGGCTGAATTTTAGAATCAATGGGCAGCTTTTAAAATTTCAGAATGTCTTGGGAGTGGGACATAGGCAGGGGTTAAAACTCCCATGCAACTATTTTTAGCTATAAAGATTATCCTTGCCAGCCAGTGTTGCAGTAGAAATGCAGCCCTCTGTGATGCTGGATCCACGTAGGAAGGTCCCAGTTTCATATCCTAATCCCTCTGTCCACTCTGGCACATGTGTGTATGTTGATGATCTATGCTATGTGAGGCTTAAAATAGACTGTGATATGAAGACACAATTGGGAGTGTTTCTCTCTCTCAGAAGAAATAAACATTTTTTTCTAAAAAAAAAAAAAAAAAAAAGAGTTATCCTAAGAAGCTAACCTGTTTGGGGACCAGCAGTTAGCGTAATGACTATGTCGCTGAACTGCCATGTAGTCGACTGCGGTTCGAGTCCCAGACCTGGTGGCTTAATCTCACGCTGGGTGCATGTGCATGTGTGCCCAAGATCCTGAGAGGAGAATGGAGGAGAAGGGATTGCAGCGTGGCCATCCCCCCCACCAGGGGGGGTGATTTCTCACTTTCTGTCTCTCTGTCTCTCTCTGTCTTTCTGGCGAGCGCACACATCCTATAGCAAAAACCTCTCAAAAAAAAAAAAAAAGAAAAGAAAAGAAAAGAAAAGAAAGAAAGCTAACCTGTTTGGGCTGGTGAGCAAGCTCTTTCTAATTCGCTTGTGCACAAGAGAGACTCTCTGGTCACCTGAAGATGAAGGGAGTCATGGTGGGCTGACCTCCTCTGTGAGGACCATTCCCATAGACCCTACTGAGAGGCCTCTGCTCCCCAGTACTTCCTGCCTTGACTCCACAATGCCTACCTAATTCAGGCAAGTTCCTCCTTCCCAAGTGAAGCATAAAATTTGACCTGGAAAATAATGCACACAGCCCCTTAACTACTTGGTGTCGCTGCTATCCTGATTACTTTCACGTTGAATTTTTATGGGTTTTGACCAAGACAACATGTTAACATTTTTGTACTGGAGCCAGGTGGCTTCTCATTAGCCAGCCTTCTTTCAAACTTTGATTGTTGCTTTATCTGCAGTTAGGTGTAGTAAATCAATGATTTTTAAATATTTATTTATTTATTTCCTCCATGCGTGAGAGAGATAGAGCAAGACAGAGAGACAGCAACCCCAACAGGGTCTTCATGCTACAATGCACCCCAGCCTCAGCCAGCCCCGGATCAGGGGGCATGCATGTCCCTGGCATACTCAGGGAGGATTCTGAATGAAAACCCAGAGCCTTCCCTTATAAGTCAGCCTCTTAAAGTGTCATGTTTTATTCTGTGTGACTGTTTGGCCCCCAGTAGTATTTTTTTATACCATCTATAGTTGAAGATTTATTTAATACATTAAGATTTTAATGCTTTAATGAATCTGAGTCTTTCTCATTTTTAAATTTATTTATTACATGAGAGAGAGAGAGATGCACACCCAACATGGTCTTCAGACTGTGCTCCAACCTCAGCCCCTGCCAGCCAAGATTATGGGCATGGGCACCCCATGCATATAATGCATATAGGGACCTATTCATATGACTTCAATATTGTGGAGTATTGCATTACTACTTTATCATGGTAGTTAGCCAGGTATTTCTTATGTCCTGTGACTATCAAGCATTTTCAGCTAATTTTTCAAGTACTGGAAGAAGCTCTACTTTGTATGCATTACTAAATACTTATTGCATGCCAAATGTTGTCCTAGGGATTATGGAAATGTCAAAGAAATATTGTGGCAGCATCTGGCTCCAAAATGTTCATGCTCCAGTGAAGAAAATAAGAATTAAACACATAGAATAATTTCCAAAATAATACAAGACATTAAAAATAATTAAGTGCTTCCTTTCAGCCAGAACTACCACCTTCTAGTAATTCAACAAAATAAGGGACACACAAAAAAAGAGGAAAAACACTTGATATAATGCAACATTAGACTTTTTGGAAAACATGGAATTTTCCCTTTCATGACATACCTAAGAATCTACAAGAAAAGTGATATCTAGACATTAAGGGAGTGGGTATTATTCAAAAATGAGTTCCTCACAAATATTACCATGGCAAAACTGGAGAAGTGTGCAATGCTACTCAGCATGCTGTTTGCATTATTGTAAACAAACAAGTTAAGGGCAAGATTCTTGCCAAGAGACTTAGTATGTTTATTGAGCATATTAAGCACCCTAACAGCCAAGGTAGCTTCCTGAAATCATGAGGGGAAATGATCACCAAATGAAGGAAATCAAAGAAAAAATACCTGGCTTTAACAGAAACACCAGCTTGCTCCATTCAGAGAAGCACGCTTTGTGAGAATCAGTGGAAAGGAACGGAGCTGCTGAAAACTATTCCCTATGAATTCATGGCATAATAGCTGTGAGAAAGACATAGTGAAAGAACTCTGGGCTATAGTTTAAAAAGAGAAAGAAAGGAAGAAAAAGAAAGAAAAAGAAAAGAAAAAGGAAAGAAAGATGGTTCAAATACAAAGTTCCAAGAAAGGAAATGGAATTAATCAGTTTTTCTCAGGATGTCTGGAAGACAACGGCGCCAAACATGTCTAGTTCCACTGCCTGTTGTTCCTGCTCACTGCTTTCATCTTTTCCTCGTGTCCGTCAGTATTTTTGTTCTGCTCTCCTTCAGGTACATGTAGTGTGTCCTCTACCCAAGAACCTTGGTCTCACTGTTGAATAAACAAGTCCTAATAAGGTGTTAGCCCTTCAAAAATGTTTGCATTTTCTCAGGCAACTTTTACATTCAAAAACCTTTCAGAGTGGGAATTCAGCCTTCATCACAAGCTATTGAAGAGCTATTTGGTGCCAGAGAAACTTGGACTCTTCCATTTATACCAATAAGCAATGGCTCAAACCCATCGATGCATAGGTAGACAAAATTGGGGAACAAAGAAGAGATGTGCAATGTCAACTCTCTTAAAGGTCAATTCCGAGCTATAGTTGTTCGAAAAAGATTTTCAACAAAAAAGCCAATAATTATTTAACGAGGAAAAGAAAACCGAAGTCATCATGCTGACCAATTTTTTCCAATGATTGTTATTTGTGAATATGTCATTTCTTCATATCATCTACCATTTTATAGGTAATATGTGAGAAGATGCATTAGATAAAGAAATGTAAAAAAAGATTTTAAAATGAATACTTTAATCTTTCAAAAAGCATTGGAAGAAACTTCATTTTATTGCTAGGATTTCAACATTATTTTTTGCAAATTGCTCTCCAAAACTTAAAAGGCACTTTGCATTGTTTTTGTCATGTTTTGCCATACTCTTTTGTTACCTTTTTAACAGAGAGGTTACTCAACATATTAAGACTACACTATTAAGGAAAAGAAGTGCATTCAAACAGGCGTTAATGACTTTTCTATTTATGGTAAATGTTTGTATCAGAGACAGTGAGTATCAAGAGAAATAAAAGAAAGATCATTAATGATGTTGAAAAGCAATCAAGGAGCTAATTTCTGACTTTGCCAAAGGAAGAATAGAAACATACGTTAAAAAATAGGTGTAAGAAAATTGGAGCTTCAAGAATAAGATGTTCTATGTGGCTTTTCTTAAAAGCTAGAAGCGATTCGTGAATTAGAAGGGTGACTGTAAAGTAGTGAGGCCAGATCATTACTGGTTTGTTGTATCTTAAATTCATAATAGACCAAAAAAAAGCTAGTTTAGAAAACAGAGGAGGAGAATTGGACCAACTAAAAAAAAAATCCCCAGGAGCGGACAAACTCAACCCCATTACTCAACTATTCATAGGCACAGGAAGACCTGGAAAATTTCTTTATTAAAGATGTCTTTTCCTCATAAGATCCCTACCTCCACCTCCTGAATATATCTTTTCCTTTTTGTTGTCAGACCCCTTCCAAGTGGGCAGACTCTCCTTAGATCTTTTTAGAGATACCCTATTCTCCAATAAATTAAAAGTTCCCCTTTGCCACTCCCTGCCCTCATCTTGCCAGGTCAACTAATTTACACTCAGTCATGAATTGTAGCCACAGTGGGATCTGGAACCATGGTCCTGTAGGAAGAAGCTAGAAACATGGAAGCGGTGAAGCCACATCTTAAAAAACTCACCAGGTGCAAGTGCATGGAAGTCTAAAATCCCAGCAGGATAAAAAAGTGTCATGTGGATATCATGTGGAGCTCTTTATTTCTTTTTTTTTTAAGTGGTTTTTGCCTTAAGATGTGTGCACTTGCTAGAGAGAGAGAAAGAGAGGGAGAGGGAGAGAGAGAGAGACAGTGAGAGGAAAAGTGAGAAATCATCCCCCAGGAGGATGGCCACCCACAATCCCTTCTCCTCCATTCTCCTCCCAGGATCTTGGGCACACATGCACATGCACCTGGCATAAATTTTAAGCCACCGGGTCTGGGACTTGAGCTGCAGTTGGTCATGTGGGAGTCCAGTGGCATAACTGCTATGCCATCTGCTGGCCCCACATGTGGAATTCTTTCTATCTGGCCCCTGATATTGGTCCCCCTCTCATGTCCACTCCCAATGGCCTGAAGAGTATGAGAACGAGACACCAAGGACAGTTCTGTGGCTGCTCTTTTGTTGATATGATCTTTTCCTTCATGCCTCTACTCCTTCTTGGTCATTCTGATATGAGCTACCATAGAGCAAGAACCTGACCTGTTTTATTAGGGGTATCAGCAATCACTTAGAGCGTAGTGGCCAAGTAAGGACTGTGGCAGTAACTTCCCCACACAGGGTACGAGAGATCCTCATAGAAAATGCATATGAAAAAATTATATATGGGCTCTATTTTTTACACTAAAATAAGTTCACACTTTAATTCCACTTTTCTACAAACTTACTGAAGTCCCCCTTTTTGTTGGCAGGACCCAGGCAAAATATGGCCTCTCTCAGTCTGGTATTTCATGTGAGGATGCAACAGCTTAGAAACAAAGTTCACAGGTGTAGAGTGTTTGACAGCTTACAAAGTTCACAGGTGCAGAACTTGTAGCCAATGAATAATAAAAACACACTTTAGCTTTCAAACAACAGAGCTGTAACTCTGGGTCCAGAGTGTACTAGCAATCATGACATAATCTTAAGGCTAATTCTTGTGCATTTGTGTATGAGTGTGTGTTTTTAGAGAGATTTTTGCTATGGGGCACTTGCAGGAGAGAAAGAGAGGGAGAGGGAGAGAGAGAGAGACAGTGAGAGGAAAAGTGAGAAATCATCCCCCAGGAGGATGGCCACCCACAATCCCTTCTCCTCCATTCTCCTCCCAGGATCTTGGGCACACATGCACATGCACCTGGCATAAATTTTAAGCCACCGGGTCTGGGACTTGAGCTGCAGTTGGTCATGTGGGAGTCCAGTGGCATAACTGCTATGCCATCTGCTGGCCCCACATGTGGAATTCTTTCTATCTGGCCCCTGATATTGGTCCCCCTCTCATGTCCACTCCCAATGGCCTGAAGAGTATGAGAACGAGACACCAAGGACAGTTCTGTGGCTGCTCTTTTGTTGATATGATCTTTTCCTTCATGCCTCTACTCCTTCTTGGTCATTCTGATATGAGCTACCATAGAGCAAGAACCTGACCTGTTTTATTAGGGGTATCAGCAATCACTTAGAGCGTAGTGGCCAAGTAAGGACTGTGGCAGTAACTTCCCCACACAGGGTACGAGAGATCCTCATAGAAAATGCATATGAAAAAATTATATATGGGCTCTATTTTTTACACTAAAATAAGTTCACACTTTAATTCCACTTTTCTACAAACTTACTGAAGTCCCCCTTTTTGTTGGCAGGACCCAGGCAAAATATGGCCTCTCTCAGTCTGGTATTTCATGTGAGGATGCAACAGCTTAGAAACAAAGTTCACAGGTGTAGAGTGTTTGACAGCTTACAAAGTTCACAGGTGCAGAACTTGTAGCCAATGAATAATAAAAACACACTTTAGCTTTCAAACAACAGAGCTGTAACTCTGGGTCCAGAGTGTACTAGCAATCATGACATAATCTTAAGGCTAATTCTTGTGCATTTGTGTATGAGTGTGTGTTTTTAGAGAGATTTTTGCTATGGGGCACTTGCAGAGAGCCAGAGAGAGAAAGCAAGAAATCACCCCCAGGGGAATGGCCTCACCACAATCCCTCCTCCTCTATTCTCCTCCTAGGTTTCTGAGCACACACACACGTCCCCAGCCTGAGTTTCAAGCCATAGCATCTGGGACACTTACCGTGTTGAGCCATGTGGCAGTCCAGCACCTTAACCACTATGCTGCCTGATGGCCTCTCTTATGCATTTTTTAAACTCTCACTTGTGCTTCATTTAGATGCACCTTTCCCAAGAAACATGCTTTGATCGTCTGAAAGGGAGAAAGGAGAAACCCTTTCTTATTACCCCTTGCTCTTGTTTCTAGTTTTCTCATATCAAATTGTAATGTGATCATTTATTTATATCTGTCTAGACTATAAGCTCCTTGATAATAGGGGATATAGATTATTTAGCTTTGCAGTCCCAGAACACAATATTATGCCCAACATATAACTGATCCTCAATAAAATGTTTTTGGGAACATGGAAATAGCATGTCTCAGATAAAGATGATGCCTACTTATTATTAAATGTGTCAATTCCTTGAAGATAGAAAACAACTAAATTCTAACTCCAAATTTTTGCTCTTAGAAAATTCTTTTGCTGATAAGTGAGAATGCCATGAAGAGATAGCATTGCATTCACTCCCCCAGCAGGAGACATCTAACAGTACCCTCTGCCAGTTCATGTATCTCAGAGTTCTCTCCTCACTGTCTAGATTTCAGAGTCTTCATTAATAGGCTTTGTTATTGTGTTATATTCTACTGAAATATTTCTAAATCATCATTAAAATTTTAACAATGGCTTCAGTAGTGCTGAGAAAAAAAAGCATTGTCCAATGGAAATCATGTATTTCCACTGTTAACTGTTTCAGGCACTAAGAATGAATAAAGACTAAGCTTTTTACCTAAGTGTGCTGGTGTAGTTTATTGCTATGAAGAAAATTACTGCAGAACTTGGTGACTTGCAACATCTGCTATCTCACATAGTTTCCAAGGTCAGGAAGCCAGGAGCAGCTTAGCTGGTTCTTGTTTGAGTCTCTCACAAAGTCACAGCCAGTCTGCCCTTCGGAGTTCCAATCATCTTATGATTTGGCTAGGGTTGGAGGTTCTACTTCCAAGCTCACTTACATTTCTGGCAAGTTGGTGCTGGTTGGTTGTTGGCAATGGACCCCTCCATAGAGTTGCCTGAATGTCTCCACAGCATGGCAGCTGGCTTCCACCAGAGGGAGTTATCAAAGAGAGAGCAAAGAGAAAGCCCCGCAAAGTCTTTGTGTCCTAATTTCAAAAGTCCCTGTCACTTCCACTATACTGCACTTGTTAGAAATGAGTTATTAAGCTCAGCACTCAAAGACAAGAAATAGGCTCCACCTAGTGAAAGGCATATTAAGGAATTTGTGAACAAAATTTTAAACCACCACATCAGATAGTTCAAACTGTTCAGCTATGTACAAGATTAGTCACTCCTCTATGCATTTGTGTGGGTTTTCCTTTAACTTTTAAAATTCATGTGACAAATAGAAATATGTAACGTGGTATATTTTGAAGTTTTATGTCAGTAATTATTATTATTATTATTATTATTATTATTATTAATACTTACACATTCAATCACTACACATCATTGGCTTTAAAGAAAATTTACCCAACATGAAATACACCTCAGACCAGTCCAGCTGAGAATACTATACACATCATCCTCAATATATATTGAAGATTCTTACTTTTGATGTCAATCCTCAGTTTTGCTCCATTTCTTTCAGGTCCAGGAAAAAAACAATCCCTGACATTTATATCTGCAACTTGGCTGTGGCTGATTTGGTCCACATCATTGGAATGCCTTTTCTTATTCACCAATGGGCCCGGGGAGGAGAGTGGGTGTTTGGGGGGCCTCTCTGCACCATTATCACATCCCTGGATACCTGCAACCAGTTTGCCTGCAGTGCCATCATGACCGTAATGAGTGTGGACAGGTAAGTGAAGAGACTTTGAAATACCTTAATATAAGTTTGAGGTATCTATGCTTGCAAGGTCATTTCAATTTAAGCAACATCAGTGCTGGTTTATAACAGCAACACTCCTCTTCCTTTGTTTGTTTCACTGTAGAACTGAGAACTGATTCTTTCTTTTCTTTTCTTTTTTTAATCTTTCACACAGGTCTTTTTTTAAAAAAAATAAAATATATAAAACACTAAAATCTCCTTTATTCTAATCATTCCTCTGACCTCAGTTTTATTTTCAACTCACTGGGAGAAAAAAGAAAAAAGATTAACAAATTACAAAATGTTAAAAGTCAGAATGAACTCTTGCCATCATTCTTGCAGTAAGGAAGCTGAGGCCCAGAGAAGTGAGAAGATTTGTTTAGGGAACTAAGAGAGTTGGTGGCAGAGCTGAGAATTGAATTAGATCCTCCTATTCCCTATTCAGGACTACTTCTGGTATGTTCACTGTCTCACACATTATCACACTGTCTCAGTATTATCTAAGGAGTCAGTGAAGTAGATTAGGTTCCTATGTAACTGTGAAGCAGTTTCCCACTACCAGGAAGACCATCTTTTACACACACCGTTATGATTGGTTATTACAAATGGCAATTTTATACCTTACAAGTTTATTCCACTATGTCCTGGAATGTGCCATAACCCTTTTCACCAACCAGGTAGGGCAATGTTGTTAGAGAAGATGATGGTGATGGTGATGGTGATGGTGAGTACTTATGGAGCCAATGAGTATTGAATTCCTGTTTAGACCTCAAGCACCTGACTCTAGAGGTGGCAGGTGGTTTATAACCATCTTATTATCTGACCTTTCCAGGAAACATGCAAGCTAGGGTGTGCCCTGACATCCAGACATCAGGACCTCCATAACAGACCCTAATATCTCTCTTCAAACAGAAATAGAATCTAAAAACAACCATAATATTCCAAGACAACCATAATATTCCCAACAGTAATATGCTGCCTCCCCAAATAGCCCATTGCCTTTGGCTTTCAGTTGGAAAGAGGCCTAGGGTGCAACTTTCTTTAGTCATCCCAAATCCAGGTTCATCTGACACCAGCTGCTTCTACCATACCACCAGTTTGACCTCAACAAAACTAAAGTTTTATATCTGAGGTACATGGTGGTGAAGTCAGTGCCACATCTTCCCTGGCCCCCAAGATTAGTTACATGTCTCCAAAACAGATTGGTGATGACATCGTCACGGCAACCAGTGACTGGAAGGGTCTGAGGATTACCATGAAACTGACCATTCAGAATAGACAGGCCCAGAATGAAGAGGTATCTTCCACCTGCCCTAGTCATTAAAACCCTCAAGGAACCACCCAGTGACAGAAAAAAAAAAAAAAAAAAAAAAAAAAAAAAAAATTAAAACACAAGGAAAAAACAC
>NW_006159722.1:1444695-1444987 GCF_000334495.1 Tupaia belangeri chinensis
AAGGATATGTCAGCTGTGCTAGCTAGTGGATATACCTAGACTAATTGAGTTCATTGGTAGAACAATTGAATGGGGGGGGGCGGAAGGCATTGAGGGCAATCATGAATGTTAGGGACAATGGAGGAGGAAGACGGGACATGGCAGAGGGTGGGGATGGGGAATCTAGGATGGCAAAACAAAAGGCAAGGTATGCAGGACACAAAAATTGGGAAATCATTTGCTGAGAACATATATGTTGATGTGCTTGATTGAGCCAATGCACAGTGTATTTTGGATGGAAAATTCATATGTG
>NW_006159722.1:1445019-1447300 GCF_000334495.1 Tupaia belangeri chinensis
ATGGAAAATTCATATGTGTGTTGTGATGAGAAAAAAAAAATTTATAATAAAAAACAAAGTATAAAAAAAAAAAGGAGAGAGAAGAGGATAAAGACAGCAGTGAACAATAGAGAGGCAGGATGTTAATGAGAAATAGATATGGTTTATTACCTGTTGATGATGACATGTATAGTATTCTCAACTGAACCGGTATGGGAAGTATTTCATGATGGGTGAAGTCTTTTTAATAAGCAAAAATGAGAAATAGTGATTGATTGTTTAAAAAAAAATAAAAATAACAATTATTGGGAAAAGCATGGAAAAGATATTGAAAAAAAAAAAAATACCCTGGGGATAGCCCAGTCTGTAGGCTGCAATGTCAGTGGCCACCACCCTCGTGACATCACAGATAACATTGAGAGTGACATAGTGGAATGCCCAGCTAGTTAAGAAGTGCAAAGAAAAACCATCTCAATTAAGGATCATCTGCCAACCAATAAGAAAAAAAAGAGAAAGAAAGAAAACCTTCATTCACCTTTTTTTTCCCTACCCAACCCAACCCTACCCATTTGATTCCCCTTGCCCTCATCTTCTTTCTCTTCATTTTTTAAGCTTATTTATTTCTTTCATGAGAGAAAGAAAGCGCCCTCAACAGGATTTCACACTGCAATCCCCTCCAGCCTTCCTGACAAGCCAGTAGCAGGTTGACTGGAGAACTGAACCATGATCTTGTACATGGATCCAGCCTTGCTTGAGCAGTGTGTTACTGCTGTGCCACCCCCACCCCCTGCTTATATAATTTACTTAATTACTGTGTGTGTGTGTGTGTGTGTGTGTGTGTGTGTGTGTGTGTGTGTGTGTGTTTATATTGTCTAGTTCCTCTGATATCTTGCATATAAATTCTACAAAGGCAGGGCCTTTGTCCAATAATACATCCCAGTTGTCTGTGTGACAGTGCCTAGCACATAGATACTCAAAAAAATAATTGATGAATGAATTAAGGTCTTGAAGGGTGTGTTAAATTTTTCTGGGTCCAACCAGAATGTCTCCTGATCTCTTATGCTTCTCCCCTTCCACATGGGCGTGTGGGATGAGGAAGTGATGAACCAGCAAGCCACCTTTCAGATGGGTAAATGAATGAATGAGTGGTATAAATCATTCACTCCAATAAAGGTGAATAATAATGGTAATGTTTTATGCATCTTTTCTATCCTGCTGCTTTTCTGCAAAAGAATTCTCAAAATACAGAGTGTGCTTCTCAGGCCAAGTCCACTTAGAAAAGTACCAAAAGCAATTTCATTCTTGGGAGTAATACCCAATACCTTGAATGCAGTAGAACATTGGCTTTTTTTTGTGGGGGGCGGGAGGGATTTGTACTCTATAAATCTCCCACTGCAAATAAAGTGAATGAGTGTTTTTCTGCCTTGCAACAGACCAATTCTACATAGTTCCTAATTCTCTGTGCATGTATGTGTTTGTGCACACATATGTGTGTTCATACACCTGAGTAACCTTTCGTCTTGTTTTGTTTTCATCTTAGTGGACACGGGATGCTAAAATCTAACTTTGCAATTAAGCTGTTCATGTCCTTTCTATCTCCCAGCCCCCACTCCAGAGGATCAGATGGCAAGAGACAAATGAAGAATATAAATTAAACCTCTTCCTCTCTGGAATTTCTCACAATTCTAACTCTAGTAAATTTATAAATTTACAACAAAACCTCAATTTTGTAAAAAAGAAATGGAGTTTTCTTTGTAAACCATAATGAAATGTCAGTGCCATCAGTTTGCCTGTATGTTCATATATTTAAGTCATTTTAATTGCCAGTTTGATGGTTTATACATTTCAATTGCTTGTGATAACTCTTAATTTTCTTTTGTTGAGTATTAATAACTACATGTACGTAGAATATTTAATAATGGGTTCCTACCTTCAATACCAACAAGTTGTACACATTCAAAGTATTAAAAATATTGGCCTCCAGATGAGAGCTACCTAAACCTTCATTAGTGGCTACTTTTGTAATTAAGTACTCTAGAACATCAAAGTCAGTAAGTAGGACTGATCTAGTGCAGTAGTATTATGCTCACTGCTTGAGACAAACCAGATCCTGCATGGCAATTGTGGTTCAAATCCCTAATCTGGTCAGCCTGGAAAACATACTGGGCCAGTATAGCCAAGATGTGATGGGCTAGAGGACTAAAAGAAGAGGGTTGTGTTGTGGCATGACCAGACCCTGTAGATTGTACTCATTTCTCTCTCTCTCTCTCTCTCTCTCTCTCTCTATATATATATATATATA
>NW_006159722.1:1447840-1468080 GCF_000334495.1 Tupaia belangeri chinensis
GTCATCCCCTCTGGGGGGTGATTTCTCGCTTTCTGTCTCTATGTCTCTCTCTGTCTGTCTGGCGAGTGCACACACCCTATAGTGAAAAACCTCTCAAAAAAAAAAAAAAAAGTCAGCAAGTAAGTGTCAAAATTCCCTATTTGTTCATTGATTCAGTCAATAAATAAGCATGAACCATTGCCAGAGACAGCTGAACACAGGAAATACAGTGGCTTTAGGCAACTGTTAAGTCACCAGCCCTCACAGGGCTTCCCTTTCACTGGTATAGACAGACATTAAGTGCAGAGTCACACTAGGAAGGAAAGCAGAGTTCTCCAATGATCTGCATTTCCAGTCATGGACTCTTGTATAGAGCGAGCAGTCAGAGAAGGCTTCTTTGAGAGGAAGACAGTTCAACAGGGGCTTGCAGGAAGAGCAGGAGGAAATGGAGGCAGATCTTCCAGGCAGGAGAAAAACATGTGCTGACCCTGAAAGAGGGATGAACTTGGAGGAGGTCAAGAGGGAAATTGGTACAAGCTTCCTCCCCAATGGCTTGCAGGGCCAAGTGGAGAGGAACCTGAGAGTCAATAGTAAGAATTTTGAATTTTATTTGAAAGGTGATGTAAGTCCATTTATAATTAGAGTCAGATGCTATCAGAGAAGATTCCCTTAATGGTTGATGTCATGACTCCATCATTCTACAGTTCCAGTCAGAATGATGGTCAGGTTGCTGTGAAATCACTGCTTCTTCCACTTCCCCAGCAGAGATGGAAGGGTGCCTTCTCTCCTAAGCCACAGGAGTTGCATATACGTAAGGGATGGCTGAGGAACCCTGGCCAAAAACCTCCTTCTGTGTCTGAAGGTCCCCTAACTAACTGCAAAACCTCCTGCCTTTTGTGCAACACTGAAAGAGCAATAGGACAGGGAATTTGGCATTTTTGTGAGTTTTCATGAAGTAGCTCTATGAAAATTTGGGAAAAAACGAAGTGACCATCAAAACCATTTTTTACATTGCTTTCTTTTTAATTTCTACTAATGCTACCTTCCATTACCCACTCCCCAGCAAAATTGTGCTTTCTCAGATAGCTTTCCTTTCGAACATGAACTCTCTTTTTCATCCTTCAGCTTTCGGTTAGCTCTAAAACATTCTCCTTGAATTTGCTGGAGGACCCAATATATTTGATATGTCAGAATTTCAAGTTTGATTAATGATTATACTTTTTTTCTGGATCTAAAATGGAAAAAGAAAGAGAAACCCTTCTCTGTGAAGTTAGTCCATTTCCTTCCTCTGGTCTCTAGCCTAAGTTCCCTGAGGAGCTGCATCATCTGTACTAGTCACGCTTGCGCATCCTCACTGTGATTTCTGTGAATGGAATCTCTGCGAGCCTGGGGGCCCTCCTGTCAAGCGATCTGAGCAAAATGTCCAATGCGCCTGAGCCTCATCCTGCTGGGGGTTTCTCTCATCGGCCCCCACATTTTCTTCTCTCCTCTTCTACATTATTAAATTCTACTGGGAAGAGAGTCATTACTTCCTGGAGGAAATCCTTATAAGAAACTAAGTTTTCCAGAACCTCATTTATTAATATAATGGAATTACCGTCATAAAGAAGGAGTGTATGGACCAGCTGGTGGCATGATGGTTAAGGCAACTGGGTCCCACATGGCACAATTCAAGTACCAGACCCAATGGCTTGAAAAACAGGCACGTGCTCTGCATGAGTTCCCAAAATCCCAAAAGCAGAGTGGAAAATAAGGGATTATGATGTGGACATACCCCCTGGGGAGAGCTTTCTCACACTCTCTCTCTTTCTGTCTCTCTTTGGCAAGCGCATGTGCTCTCTAGCAAATTTTTTAAAAAGAAAAAGAAGGCATTTGCACTGTGGAATTACACCATTATCAGTGTGTCCGTGGAAGTGGCAGCTTTTCCTGTGAGTGGTTTATTCAGACTTGCAAGGTCAAGAGTTGTTTTCTCTACAGGTACCAACCAGCTCTTAAAAAATATAACTTTCCTTTGCACTGATAGAGGTGTGCTTCAGGGAGGATAATAATACTAATAATTTACTCTTGTCATGAACCTTTCATCCTTGGAGCTCAGTGCTTTTATTGATTGTTCCCAAACCCTTCTTAACTGGCTTTGCAGGTACTTGGCCCTTGTCCAACCGTTTTGCCTGACGAGTTGGAGAACGAGGTACAAGACCATCCGTATCAATTTGGGCCTTTGGGCAGTTTCCTTTATTCTGGCGTTGCCTGTCTGGGTCTACTCGAAGGTCATCAAATTTAAAGACGGTGTGGAGAGTTGTGCTTTTGATTTAACATCCCCTGATGATGTACTCTGGTAAGTTGTTAAAACTTAAGAAAAATAGAGTTGAATTAAGTTGTGAAGTACTTCATCCTCCTTGTCAACACATGAGCAGCCACAAGGAGAGTCCTTAGGGATCCTCTTCTCACCAGTCCCCCACTTAGTTTTTTTCCTTTATGCAATCAAGGTGATAGTTTGATTTTAAGGAGAGGGTAATCTTTAGAAAAAGATTCTAAGTTCAATCATGTAACCCCAGGGGACACAAATATATTTAAATATGGATTTTAGAGAGTCTCAGCAGCCAGACACGGTAAGAACACAGCAATGGAAGGAGGGGAAGAATTTCCAAAAGGGTCTAAGATATATCCAAACTCAAACCCCATCAATATGCATTTGTAGTCTGCTTGAATTGTGTCCCTTAAGAGATGTATTCAAGCCACAACTCCCTCCCCAGTGACTGTGAATGTGACTTTATTTGAAACTAGAGTTCTGGCAGATGTAATCAAATTAAGATAAGGTCCCATGGAATTAGAATGGACCTTAAATCCAATGATGGGTGTTCCAATAAAGACAGAGAGATTTGAAGAGACAGAGACACAGAGAGGACACACAGGAGGACAAGTGCAGAGATCATAGTGAAGTGTCTACAAGCCAAGGAGTGCCAAGGATTGCCAGAAACACCAGAGGCTAGGAGAAGGCCATGGAGCAGATTCTCCCTCAGTGCCTTCAAAAGGAATCAACCTTCCTGGGACTTGGATTTCAGACTGGCAGCGTCCAGAACTGCAAGAGAATATCCATTGTTTTACACTATTCCGTTTGTGTAATTTGTTACAGGAGCCCTAGGAAACTAATGCAGTCCTTTTTTACATTGTAATTTCAAAAGAAAAGTTAAATTGAAATTCTAAGTATTATTTTTCCTTTTTTATTCATGAGCATGTGTAAGTATGTATGTGAGCAAAAAGGAGAGAGAGTGAGAGAGAAAGAGAAGCTCCCTCCAGAGTCTTGCCATGCCATAATCCTCTTCCTCCAGTGCTTCAGCCCTTGCGTGCCTGACATATTTTAGGCTGACCAGGCCGGGGATTCAAACTGTGCTCCCTTTGTGGGATCCAGCTTCTCTACAACACTGCACTAACCCTGCACAATGGAGCCAGCCCAAAATTTAAAATCTTCTATTGGAAATTTTGAACATAATATTGGGCTGCATGGTCTAAAATTTTTGAGTGCCTTTTAAGAGCTAAGTACTCTGGGAGGCGTTTTTACATATGCTATCTCAGGTCAGTCTGGGAGATTCCTCTTTCCTACTCCATCATTTGCCAAAAAGATAAGTAATTTCTATGTCACCACCCAAGCGGGATGGAGCTAAAGGACCTGCATGGTTACAAATCCAGTAAAAAAATGTTTCATTGTATGAATTCATGTCTTAGTTCAGGCTGTTACAATAAAGCGTCATGCACGGAGTGGCTTATAGACCACAGAAATTTCTTTCTCACAGTTCAGAAGCTGAAAGCCCAAGATCAGGATGCCCTCAAGTTCTGCTTCTGCTCAGGGCCTTCTTCCAGGTTGCAGATGGCTGTCTTCTTGTTTTAACCTCATATGGCTGGAAAAAAGAGACAGGAAATAAGATCTCTGATGTCTCTTTTTATAAGGGTACTATATACATTCATGAGGGCTCCACTCTCATGACCTAATTACCTCCCAAGAGCTCCACTTTCTCACACTATTAAATTGGGGATTAGGATTCCAGCACCCACATTTGGGGAGAACACAAACATGCAGTCTCCAGTAGTACAACATAGGCAGGACTGACTGTTCATTCACCGTTCTCCCACCAGCATCGGCTGTACCCACAGATGAAAACCATCAGCCAAGTGAAAGGTGAAATGGTAATTCATCATTGGTGCTGATAAATAACTTGGCTGAAAAGAGAGCACAACCTAAATCTCACTAATAAAGGGGGGAGGGGGAAGATGAATTATTTTGGCACTGCCAGCTGCTCCTGCTCTTTTCTGTTGGTTATCATGATGGATACTCCAAGGTTGTATCTGCCATTGCTCCTCCTATTGATAGAATTAAGCCCTTAAAGTAGAAGTAGAACTAGAACTATTGTACCAGGGTTCCTCTAGTTCCAGATGCTCTCTCTATGACCCTGTGCACACCCACCCAATCTGGGCCCATCTTCTTTCACTGAGATCAGAGTTCTGAAATGACACCTGGCATCTGTTCAGACATGAAATTCACTTACCTGAGAATTCCCCTCAAGGAGTCTGGAGAAAAGGCTAGCTGACTTAACAAAAGCCCTCCTTCATGCCCATTGAGAAGCCATATGAAGCCTTGGTCATATTGAGCATTGGCTCTGGAGCCCAACAATTTGCTTGGGTTCAAATCCCAACTTTGCTACTTACTAGTTTGATAACTTTGGGCAAACCACTTAACCTATTGATCCCTCATTTTTTTTTCTTCTGAATATAAGAGTACTAATGGCATCAGACTCATGGGGTTTCACATAATCAATGAGCTAAAAATCAATGGGTTAAAATGGATAGGCACTTGGAATAATGCCTACTGCATAATAAATGCTACCTGCCATTGTTATCTTTTGTTAACACAAACAATAATAATAAAAAGTAGCCCCAACTGTACTGTACTCAATATGGTTGAACTTAGCTGGAAAAGAGACAAGCATCAGAGTCAGTGATCAACGAAGAACAGGATTTCTCTACCAGAAAGTACTCAAAGATCTTTCGCTCCCCTCAAAGACTTCTATCCTGAACCCTAAAAAAATCAGAGAATCATGCTTTATAAACTGTTAAGGCCAATTTCTAGCACAATGACTCTAACAGAAATGTTTTTCCTCTCACTTCACAGGTATACTCTGTATTTGACAATAACAACTTTTTTTTTCCCTCTACCCTTGATTTTGATGTGCTATATTTTAATTTTATGCTATACTTGGGAGATGTATCAACAGAATAAGGATGCAAGATGGTAAGTGTTTGCCTTTCTTACTTTGTTAAAAGAATAATTCAGATATCCTAAAACATCTTCAGAAGAAACTTAAGCCACAATCACTTGAAATATATCATACTTAGACATCTGGGCATTAATGTATGTCCATAGAAAGCATTTTCTGAAAATGAAATATGTTCTGAGGTAGCTATTTGAGGATTTCTGAGTGACAAATCTTGAAACTATTGATACAATGGTTTTGCAAAAATGTAAATAGAACGCAACATTATATATCTAGAAAAATGTTATATTTTTCAACAACAATGAAATTTACTTATTTTAGTTGTACATTTTGCATATTTGTATACATGATGTGGTGAGTAATCTTTTAGTCTTTGTGTGTGTGTGTGTGTTTTTACTTTAGAGGAAAGGACCTCATGAATATTAAAGAGAGATTAATTAGGAGCAAATGAAACCAAAGACTACCTAAAAACAATAAATGTGGGAAACACCTTTAAAGATATTTATCTTTAACACAGCATGAATAAATCTAAATTATTTTTAACTTGAAATTATATATGCAAGCTTGTTCAAATGAGTAAAACATTAATTACATAAGATGCCAGGTAAAATACATTTAGGAATATTAACATTTGCCTGTTGAATAGATTGTTGTGTGTCTTTTGAGAAGGCAAGTTTGCTGGGTCTCCTTGCACATGACTTGTAGTAACACTGTGAAGATTTAAAAAATAATGTGTGACTAGTTTGACCATGATTAGTCAACATTTGTGACAAATCCTGGAAGCGAAGGCAAAAGTGGTCTATTGGCTCACATTGGTCTATTGGCTCGCATTCAGCTTCTTGAAATTCTTTGAAAGTTTTACACTATTCAGAGATGCCTATTTAGAATGGAAAAGGAAGCAGTCACAGTTACAGGGAGAAAAAAATAACATCTTAGTGTATGGCAAAGAGCTGGTTTGATAAGAAGGTTAGGGTGGAATCGTGTGGAATATTAAAACACTGACTGCTGGAGAGGATACTCGAGCCCTTTTAAAACAGTTCTCTGAATCGTATCATTTCGTCCCTAACACTTTCCTCAGAAATGCTAAGAGCATCTGATGAAACAAAGCTCTTCCTATCCCGTTGTATCTCAAAATGCAAGAAACTAGGGGAATGATTGTGCCTTCTCTGATAAACTCCAGAGGAATCATTATCTTGGAGTGGTCTTTCAGCCCCATGCTTTTTTTTTTAATATCTATTATTCTCAAAGCTTACTCATCTGCTTCAATCATGTTCCAGGGAAATCTCTATTAAATACCCAAATGTTATATAACCTGCTAAAATTTGGGTGTCTTAACATAGTTTTTACATCAGAATAATATCTAAATTACAGATATGTAAAAAAGACAGAACAGAGAGTTCCCATATACCCCTTACCCAGTTTTCTCATTGTTAACATCTTACACTACCTGGTACATTTCTAAAAATAAAGAAAATATCATTAGAACATTACTACTAACTAAACACCAACCTTACCTTTTAAAACAGTTCTCTGAATCGTATCATTTCGTCCCTAACACTTTCCTCAGAAATGCTAAGAGCATCTGATGAAACAAAGCTCTTCCTATCCCGTTGTATCTCAAAATGCAAGAAACTAGGGGAATGATTGTGCCTTCTCTGATAAACTCCAGAGGAATCATTATCTTGGAGTGGTCTTTCAGCCCCATGCTTTTTTTTTTAATATCTATTATTCTCAAAGCTTACTCATCTGCTTCAATCATGTTCCAGGGAAATCTCTATTAAATACCCAAATGTTATATAACCTGCTAAAATTTGGGTGTCTTAACATAGTTTTTACATCAGAATAATATCTAAATTACAGATATGTAAAAAAGACAGAACAGAGAGTTCCCATATACCCCTTACCCAGTTTTCTCATTGTTAACATCTTACACTACCTGGTACATTTCTAAAAATAAAGAAAATATCATTAGAACATTACTACTAACTAAACACCAACCTTATAGAATTCACTGGTATTTCCACCAGAGTTCTCTTCCTGTGTCAAGGCTCGATCCAGAGTAACGGGTTGTATTTATTTGTCACATCTCCCCATTCTTCTCTGATCTGTGACAGTGTCTCCTGTATTCCCCTGTTTTCACAATCTTGACCAGGTATTCTGTAAAATATTCATAAATCTGGTTTGTCTGATAGTTTATCATGATTAGACTCTAGTTATATATTTTTTAAAACATCAGCTCTTCTCATCACTGGGACTGTGATTTCACTGCTAATGTTAGCCTTGATCACTTAGGGTGATATTTTCCAGATTTCTTCACCATAAAATTATTATTTGCCCCTTTCTCTAATCTTCAGGAGTATAGCCCACCCTTAAGAGGGAAAGGAGAAGTGGACGTTAAGCTCCATCTACTGAAAGGGGAATAGCTGCATATATTATCAGTAAAAGTTTGCATCCCTCCCATTTTACTCAATAAACTATTTATATCAATACAGACATATATACTTATTTCATACTTTGAGTTCTAATTCAATACTGAAACATTTCAGTTTCTCAAAATGTTCCAACTTTGGAAGCTTTGTGAAGTTTTTAAGAGGAATCAGAAATTCTCTTTCACAATGCTCTGAATAAAGAGGACTATATAAAGAACTTCCATTTTCACTTCAAAGTCATTACAAACTGTCCAAAATATCCTAGGGAGTCATTGGTTCAAAGGTTGTTTCTATCTGTCTAATTGGCTGTCTCCATTGCAGTTACAGTCCGGGTGTTCCAAAGCAGAGTGTGATGAAGCTGACCAAGATGGTGCTGGTGCTGGTGGCAGTCTTTATCCTAAGTGCTGCCCCCTATCACGTGATTCAACTGGTGAACTTGCAGATGGAGCAGCCCACACTGGCCTTCTACGTGTGCTATTACCTCTCCATCTGCCTCAGCTATGCCAGCAGCAGCATTAACCCTTTTCTCTACATCCTGCTGAGTGGAAATTTTCGGAAACGTTTGCCTCAGGTACAAAGGAAGGTGACTGAGAAGGAAGTCAAGAAAGCGGAAAAAGTTTTGAAATCGAGATTTTAGGGGAGTCCATGGATCACCAGGAATCTAGGCAGGATTATCTGTGCTATTGGTATTATTAGGAAGGGCGGGTGAACTGGTATGTTCGTGTTCATTCTTCTTGTGTACTTGTGCCTCTTAGCAGCATGAAACAGAAGCATAACCACTCAAATGCCATGAGTTTACCATGAGTTTAGTATGCTGACTTAGCAAGACATGCATAAACATTGATCTCTGTCAGGCATAGGGAGTGCTGTAGTCTAAGATCCCCAGGCTCTGTGGTTGTATAAGTTATTTCAGTATTTTATAAACTAGTCATTGATAAAAGTGGTCATTTGTCATTGACAAAAATGGTCATTTGTGACCACTGACTCAAAACTCACCAAGGAATTTGACCTTACCATTCACACTTAACGCTTCACTCTAACAGTGCCCTCAAGTTTCCTAGGAGCGGAACCACCTTAGGGTAGTATGAAATGTGGCCATTTTTGTCTATAAAAAAATCTCAATTTCATTTAGGCCAGTCTAGTATCTTTAATTACCAAACTCCACCTTTTAGAATAACAGTTATCATCTATTGTACACATGCTGTGTAAGATTCCTTGTTAAAAAAAAAAAAAACAACCTTGTGAGATAATTATTACCTCTGTTTATTAAGGCTCAGAAAGGTTAAGTGCCAATGCTGCACAGCTATCTGAGAACTAGTCTGCAATCCAGGTCTGCAACTGCAGGTACTATACCACCTTGACAGCTCATCTGCTGGAGAAGGCCTCTGACTTCAGGTTTCTTTGCTTTATCCTGCAGCTCCCCAAGAAAAGAACTAGAGTCTGAAAGTACATAGTTAATGGTTTTAGCATGTATACTTTTATTTATTTAGCTTTGTTCTTACACCAACTAGAAACCACCATCTGCGTTTCAATAATAGTACTTTCCTTCAGGATGTTTAAGCATTTTTTAAAAATTTTTTTAAGAATTATTTTAACTTTATTTTATTTATTTTTTATTTATTTTTTTATTTGAGAGAGAGAGAAAGTGAGAAAGTAAGCTACCAGGGCCAGCACTTGAACCATGGTCAGCCATGTGAGAATCCAACACACTTTAACCATCATGCCACCTATCCATTTAAGCATTTAAGCATTTTTAAGCATTTAAGCATTTTTTAAGAAACATTCTTCTTAGGTTAGAGTATAAGTTTACTCAAGGATACATAAAACAATTAATTCTCAGATTCATAGGTCTTAGTCATATCTATCTTTTCCTTTTTTGATTTGTATAAAACATGCTCTTCAATATTGTTCAGGAAGAAAAAAAAGCTTTTAAAGCCTGTATGCTCAAAAAAGGTAAATATCACTATTTTGTTTGTGGATGAAATCTGTAAACCCACCTACTTCAGCTAAATACATAAAATTGCTTAACCCATGGAAATCTAGAACTGATTTTTAATCAGTCCTTTTTAACAAAAGAGTCACAGAGACCAGCTTTTATAATGACCTGAGCTCCATTTTTATATCTCAATTGTATTGAAGTCAACTTGCATTTGATGTTAATCCAATATATTTGACTCTTGATCTTTTAGGTACCACTTTGGAACAAGATAGTATCCAAATACATATTTGAATGAATGATTTTGCAAATAATGTTAGAACTACAAACTGAAACAGATCACCTCTGAGACATTTCAGTTCTGTAGCTGAGGTCTGAAGAGCGACACAGGGGGACTAGTTGCTCCTTCACAATTTCAGTCAAAAGCTGTGTCATGACTATGATTTCAGGGACCTTCACTCTCACTTTCTAAGGTGCCAGTCAGGATTCAGTGAATAACCCTGACATCGGAAGACTCAACACAACGAGTCAGAAAACAGATGTTGTCATTTGATCATTGAAGAGCAATTGTTTTCTCTTATTGTCTTTTTTAATACAGAACATATGATCTTAAATTATTTTAAACCAAAAGAAATTTTTCTAATAGCATTTCCAATAGTCTTCAAATAATTCCAATATATAAATTTGTCAGTGAATTACTTTAATTTATATTTATCAAGAGCTGTAAAGAACTTCAACATTTAACCAAAGTAAAAAGTTAAAAGGGTGACTATTAAATTCATTTTTGTGCCTTTACATAGTTTTTCTATGCATAAGCATATTTTTATGCAGATTTACATAGGTGGTTTGACAGATTTTCTCTGTTTTGTATGTTTATCATGATACGTATACATATTTACTTTCCAGTGAAGTTAATAATAATCACATATCTAATTAATATTGGATATTTGTTGCTATGTAAAATCATAATTGTATTGACAATGGAAAATAAATTCTGTAACATTGGCTATTTGTGTATCTTCTTTGGGGAAATCTCTTTTTAGGTCTTTTGCCCATTTTTAATCAAGTTACTTTATTTTTGTTTGTTTTGTTGCTGTTTCTCTTAAGTTCCTTTTCAGTCGAGGATATTATATGTATAGTTTGAGAATATTTTCTCCCACTTTTCAAGTTGTCGCTTCA
Source organism: Tupaia belangeri chinensis (assembly GCF_000334495.1). Lineage (NCBI taxonomy): Eukaryota > Metazoa > Chordata > Mammalia > Scandentia > Tupaiidae > Tupaia > Tupaia belangeri. The sequence goes on from NW_006159722.1 coordinate 1,458,631, forward strand.
CTCTGGTGTTTCCTTTGCTGTGCAGAAGCTTTTTAATTTAATGTAATCCCATTTGTTTAATTTTACATTCATTGCTTGTAATAGCAAGGGTTTTGTTTTTGTTTTTGTTTTGTTTTTGTTTTGGGGAGGCTTTTGCTATAGGGCAAATATGCTCACCAAAAAGAGAGAGACAGAGAGACAGAAAGCGAGAAATCAACCCCCAGGGGGGATGGCCATGCCGCAATCCCTTCTCCTCCATTCTCCTCTTGGGATCCTGGGCATGCATGCGCACGCGCTTGGCATGAGTTTAAGCCACTGGGTCTGGGACTCGAACCATGGTCGACTACATGGGAGTCCAGCAACATAGCCATTACTCCATCTGCTGGTCCCAATAGCAAGGTCTTGTATTAAAAAAGAACTTTGTCCAGACTAATGTCATGTAACATAGCTCCTGCTTTCTTTTATTGGTATTATAGTTTCAGTTCTTACATTTAAGCCTTTTGTCCATTTTAAATTGGTTTTGTTTTATATAGGAAAAGGTAAATGTTTTGTTTCATAGTTCTGCATATGGATGTACAATTTTTCCCAGCACCATTTATTGAAGAGACTAACCTTTTCCCATTGTGTATTCTTGGCACTTTGTCAAAATTTAGTTTTCTATAAATGTATGGATTTAATTTTGGGGTGCTCTACTTTTTCCGTTGGTCAATTTGTCTGTTTTTACATCAATACTGTGCTGCTTTGATTACTGTAGCTTTGTAGTATATTTTAAATTTAGGTCATGTGATGCCTAGAGCTTTGTTTTTGTTTGTTTGTTTGCTTGTTTGTTTTGCTAAAGACTGCTTTGTCTATCCAGGGTCTTTTTTGGCTCCTATAAATTTTAGAATTTTTTTTCTGTGAATAATGAAATTAGAATTTTGATAGAGATTACCTTGAATTTGTGGATTGGTTTTGGTATTATGGATAGTTTAATATTAATTCTTCCAGGGACAAGCAGTTAGCATAATGCTATGTCTCTGGACTCCCATGTAGTCGACCGCAGTTCGAGTCCCGGACTCAGTGGCTTAAACTCACGCTGGGCGTGTGTGCATGCGTGCCCATGATCCTGACAGGAGAATTGAGGAGAAGGGATTGCAGTATGGCCATCCTCCCTGGGGGGTGATTTCTCACTTTCTGTCTGTCTCTCTCTGTCTCTCGGGTGAGCACACACGCCCTGTAACAACAAAAAAAAAATCTCAAAAAAAAATTAATTATTCCAGACCATGGACATCAAAATATTTTTAACACAATATAATGTGTGTGCTCAAAGACCTACACCTAATCAACAAGAAACCAGCCCTTAGTTCTATGAAATCTCTCGGTTGTAGGACAGTGAAAAATACCTAATAAGAAAATTATAGTGAACACTTAGTGGCTATAATAAATTATTGAGAGTTTAGTAAGTAAATCAAATTGTATATTATGCTTTAAAAGTTATAGAATTCAAAATAACCCACTTCATAATTTACTTGAATTTCTTGTCAAGATGGCATAGATTGATTTTTTATTTACTTTGCATAGTTCTATGAAATCAGTTTAAAGCAAAATAGAAAAATTAACACTATATTCTTTTAGTGCTCTCAATGTTTTGTTGATGCCTCTCTATACAAAAAATTTAGTTCATTCAACAGGGAGCCACCTCTCCCACCTCAGTTTAGGAAAGGCATTACACTAACCAGTCTTTTACAACTTTGCCTTTGCAGAGATAGCATCAATTTGTTTCATTTGTTCTTTTAGTGATTAGTGCAGATATAGCTATAATCCATTCAAAAGACTATAGTTGATCGGTATCTTGAATTTTACTGTTTGTGGAGTCATTGTTCACCATGTATTCACAAAACATCACTAAGGCATGGTGCTCAGATCCCCTGAAAATAACTTTTTTTTTCTTTTTTTCTTTTCTTTCTTTTGCCTAATACATTGCCCCTGTGAAAGGACAAATTTAATTTGAAGACCATATTGTCTTTCCTTTTATATATATAAAAAAGATTTATTATTCCAAAGGTTGTATGTGTATATTCAAGCGAGATAGTGAGAAAGAGAGAGAAAGCATCCCCCAATGGGGCTCAGTCACACTGCAATCCTTTTTCCTCCAATCTCCACCCTACCAGGGTCTTGGGCACATGCCCCTGTGCCCAGCAAGTAAGCCACCAGGCCTAGGACTCATGTCCTGGATGGCCATGTAGGAGCTGACTTCCTTTGCTATGAGTTTAAGCACTGCACTATGGAGTCATTGGGATCTAATTGTATTTTTGCTTTTTCTTTTGTTCATTTGTTTTTTGGTTTTGGGTTTTGTTTGTTTCAGTTTTTGGTTTTTTGGGATTTTTGGGGGGGTTTTTTTGGTATTTTTTTTGCGATTCTAAACTTGGGCAACACTTCGTACTATAAAATGGCATGAGTATTCCAATGAACTGGACAGAGACAACTTTATAGGCAGAAGAAGGCTAAATAAAGTAGAAATAGAAAACAAAAGTAGGTTAGTTGTTTCAAAATTACCTTTCTTATGGGATTAAAACAGAGGGAACTTCCTTACTACACTGGTACAAGTTGACTTGATTCTCTGTTTTTTAGGAACACTGCCCAATTTTGAAGTTCAATTTGATCACATGCTACTTAGTACAAGTGACTCCATTTTGATTGGATCTGGTCTGCTGGGGCCTAGTTCAGAAAACTAGTCCAAAACAATAGCATCCTTAACTTTAACACTCCTCTCTCAAGAACTGAAAATCCAGTGTCTCCTTGTTTCCTGTAGAACACCTTTATCCACTTGGGTGTCCCAGAGAACAGTTTACAGTGTTTTCTGAATTCTGAAGTTCAACTGAGTGTGAAATACATCATCGTAACTGCTTTGGGGAAAAAGAAACACAACATTAAACATTCACTTTTTTAGTAAAATCTACCCTGACCACAGAAATACTAAAGTATGGAAAAGTTCACATCGCATAATTGGGGAAAGCAGTACTGATCATTGATCAATGTATTTTCTTCTAAGATTAAACATATTCATCTATACCAAACTATGAAAGGATTCTTCAAGTGATTTTTCTCCCATAAAAAATGTCTAAATCCTGGGAACCAGCAGTTAGTGTAATGGCTATGTCGCTGGACTCCCACGTAGTCCACCACGGTTCGCGTCCCGGATCCGGTGGCTTAAAACTCACGCCAGGTGCGTGTGCATGCATGCCCAAGATCCCGAGAGGAGAATGGAGGAGAAGGGATTGCGGCGTGACCATTCCCCCAGGGGGTGATTTCTCGCTTTCTGTCTCTATGTCTCTCTCTGTCTGTCTGGCAAGCACTCACGCCCTATAGCGAAAAAACCTCTCCAAAAAAAAAAAAAAAGTCTAAATCAAACAGATAAATAAATCACATCAAAGGGTCAGAATTAATCAGACATCTCACAAAATGTCTTACCTTTTTTTTCAGGCACTGCATTAAGGAAAAAACGTGAATTCTCCCCCCCACCCCCGCCTTTTTTTCCCCTTAAGATAGAGAAACAGAGATAGGTATTTGTGACAGCATCTTATGTGTTGCAGTCCTCTTGCCCCCTTCTCACAATTAGCTAGGATTACAGATGTGTACAACCCAGGATGACGTATGTTTAGGTTGGCCTGGAAATGAGCCTGGGCCTCCCATATGCCTTCCAGTGACACAACCTGTGCACCATTGCAGCTGGTGAATAACTTTGACATAAATGTATTTCTATAGCAGCAAAACCACAGGACTTCCCACCTTAACAACTGAAAAACTTAGCATTACATCACAAAAATAAAGCTTTGAGCTTCTCAGGGATAAAGAGTTATCTCAGGCTTCATCACACCATTATTGGGGATGTAATTCTGGGACACTTCTTCAAAGATATTCTCTTCTTGTCAGAAACCTATTAAAAGTATAAAGTAGTCCCCCATCCAAAAGTGAAAAAAAAAATCATCTCTGGAACACTACATGATTTTTACTGAGAATAGTGTTGTTTTCTATAACACATTAAATAAAAAGTGTTGTTCTTCCTGACTTCCAAAACTGAATACAGTAGTTATTTCTCCAAAGAGCAGTCAAGGCGAATGTCTATCTTTTGCTAGTAGATCTAGGACATGCTAGACACTTTTTTCTTTTTTTAAATTTCATTTAATTTATTATTATTATAATGTTTATATTATATTTAATCACATATATATTTACAAAGACATTTTTAGTGATAGCTTTCTAAAGAGTCATATGTAACAAATTTGCTCCCCAATAATTGGTAAAATTGCCTCTAGGAACAAAAAATAAAGAACAAACATCTTCTCCGCAGTATTCTGTGTTGATTAGGAAGCTTTGAAATTCTTGGTGTTGGTAGACTTGGTTGGAGTTTCAGCTTGGTCAACTACTAGATGTAAGATCTTAATAAAATCATTAACCAAAACACTTAAGTGTCCAGAAGAGCAAACTAGAACTCACAGTCACAGAGCTTTAGTTGTTTTTAGAATTATTTATTTAGTTTTATTTATTAGTAGTATTATTTTAATTTGCTATAGGACACATGTACTCACCAGAGAGATATTGGGGTTGGGGACAAGAGAGCAAGTGAAAAAGCAAGCCTCCAGGTTTGGGACTCAAACAACAGTTGGCCATGTGGGAGTCCACCGCCTTCACCACACCACCTGCTGCCCCAAAGCTTTTTATTGTCAAAACAAAGACAAAATTTTGAAGCTCCTGACTCAGGACTTCACTGTTTCCACCATAGAATTCCCTCTCACACTTTACTCAGAGAGTAGGGAGCTGTGGATTCCATGCCAAGAAAAGTCTGGTTTAAAAATGCGGTGAGGGGACCAGCAGTTAGTGTAATGGCTATGTAACTGGACTCCCATGTAGTCCACCACGGTTCACGTCCCGGACCTGGTGGCTTAAAATTCACACCAGGCGCGTGTGCGTGCGTGCCCAAGATCCCGAGAGGAGAATGGAGGAGAAGGGATTGCAGCGTGGCCATCCCCCGCTGAGGGGTGATTTCTCACTTTCTGTCTCTCTGTCTCTCTCTGTCTGTCTGGCGAGCGCACGTGCCCTATAGCAAAAAAAAACAAATAAACCTATCTAAAAATGCGGTGAGATGCACTGAAGCTTTTTGAGGAGGGCAATATCACAATCAAATCTGTGCTATTGGAAATAGCTGGGTTTTGAGCATATTATGGAAAAATGGGAGGAACTTGAGGCTGAACAAGCAAGTAGGAAGTTATTACAATGGTCAGGATGCATTCAAGTAGGATGTTAGCAATATGGTTATATACATTCAGCTACCATCTGCTAAGTACATACAATATACCAGGCATTGTGCACAATCTCATAGTATCCTCCCAACAGCCCTCAGAACTACATGCTCAGATTATTTTTCTCATTTTATACACGAGGAATCCAGGCTGGGAAAGATTAAGTGGCCTCCTCAAGCTCACACAACTAGTAAGGGTCAGACTTGGTATTCAAACCCTAGTCCAGTGCTTTTATCTACTATGCTGCTGCATCAACTTCACAGCGTATGCATGTCACTTGAGGATATTATTCAAACTCAGATGTTGACTGAGTAGGTCTGGGGTGCAATCTGAAATTCTGCATTTCTAACAAATTCATGGATGACACCAATGTTGCTGGTCCACAGACCACATTCTAAGTTGCTAGGAATTGTATCCAAAGGAAGGAAAGAGAGGAGAAACCTTACAAAATAAAATTGTTTGTACAGAATGAGAAAGAGGAAAGAAGAGAAAATAATTTTGTGGTCTAGCTAAGGAGAAAGCTAACCATTAATATAGGAACCCAGGAGAAGGACCAGCTGCAATCTGTTTTCATTAAATGAAATTTCTGTTCATCTATTTCTAGGTGAATCTTAGAAAAATAAATAAATAAATAGAAGAGTTAAGGGCCAGCTCATAGCCTGGAATTCAGGTTAATGGATTCCACATGGCCTACTGCATGGGTCAAGTCCCAGACATGGTGGTTTGAAAAACATGTCAGGCATGTGTGTGCACGTGTGTGTGTGTGTCCAAAATTCCAAGAAAATGGAAATGAGGAGAAGAGATTGCGGTGTGGCCATGCCCAATGAGGGGCTGTGGGGTGAGGGTGTCCTCACTTTTCCTCTCTCTTTCTTCAGCAAGTACTTACCTTCTGGCAAAATATTTTCTTAGTGGAGGAAAAGGGCTTGACTCGCTTTTTTTTGCAGTTATCAAAATTGGTCTCCCAATAGAAGTTAACAGTGTATACCTGTTTACTACTTATTCAAATCTATCACTTATTAGCAACTCAGCCATAATAATAATTTCTTTGGTTTCATAAAATAATCATCAACTCTTTATAGTGCTGTATTATTACTTAAAATTAGAATTGATGTTGAAGTGAAAAAGTATAATACAAATACCAGGGGTTCATTACTGCATAAAGAGTCCAGAAAAATAGGATTAGGTGGTGAGGGCAGGGTACCAAGTCAGTCAACTTGTTGGCTTCCCTAAATTGCTCCTCTAAATTGGGACTTACTACCTGCAAGACTTGAGCAAGTTTTTAAACTGCCCTAACCCTCATTTCCCCATCTATTGGGTTGTCTGAAAAGTCATAATGCATGTTTTTATGTATTTCTATGCAAAAATGTGTCATGACTTTTCAGACAACCCAATGTAAATTGAGGATGATATTGCCCATTTCAAATTGTTGTGAGTTGTGAACACTTAGAATACTTAGAGGACTGTCTGAACATTGTAAATACTTAGGACTTCTAGTATTCTCATCATCATCCTCATAATCATTTAAACATACTGGGTTTTTTTGCATAGTATCTCATGCAGAGTAAAAACATAGCCACAGAATTTTGCAATTCCTCTGTTTCCCCATATCCTAAATCTAGACTGTCTTATAACTTGCTTTGACTAATAGAGTGAGGCAAAAGCAAGATCATGTCAGTTTCAAAACCTAGGTCTTAACGGACCTTGATGCTTCTACTTCTGTCCTCTTGATTTCTGAGTGAGCCACCATGTAGAGCCAGTCTAGCCAACTGAGACACCTATAGGCTAGATAACAGCAACTGCCGGACTTGTGAGCAAGAGCGTCAGGACCGTATGGCCCAGCCAACTGTCCAGCATTCACAGACATGTGAGTGACCCAGGTGTAACCAACAGACGAGCCATCCAACTCAATCTACAGAATTCTGAGAAATAATAAAGTGTTTTATTTTTTTTAAAGTCATTGGTTTCAGGGTGCTTAATACTAAAGCAATAGGTATCTGAAATTGTGTTTATAAAAGCAAAAATTAATAAAAATGGTCCTCGTGATTGAAAAAAATAAATTCTGAGTCTGGAGTGTACCCAAAATATCCAGGGTGCTCAATAAGTATTTATAAAACAAATACAGAATGGTTGTAAGTTGTAAGTTTCAGCTATAAATAAGTGGGGAAAACAAAATAAAGTAGTCTGGTTAGTAGTATAAATGTTAACCAACAAGTCCATAATTGTTCATTGTAATGGGTGCCCACGGGAGAGGATAACAGAGACATACCTTGTCTGCCTTAGGCAGCTTTTTATCTGTGCTTAGACAAGAAGCAGCTGCGAAATAAATGCCCTGCCAACAATTTTATTCTTAAAAAAGTGGCTATTGCATGAAATTTTAAATGTTTGAAGTACAAAGAAGCTGTTGTTCTGTCGCTTTTCTATTTAAAAGAGTAGATATAAATAATCTGCCTACAGAGATGAGGAAAACAGATGGATTTGAAAATTCAAGCTCACACTGAATGTAATTAACTTGGAAAAGGAGACAAGCCAATGACGCCTGAGATCATAGGTGCCCAGGAGACAGGCAAAGGGCTAACTTATTTTTAACACCACAGCAACATCAGCTGTAAGAAAAATTCGAACTCAATTAAAGTCTTTGAAGAGGTGAAAGAGCACATGAAGAGAGAAAAAAAACATGTCTGATGGAGAGTAATTAACACTTTGACCCACTTGCCAGCCTGCGTAGGTGTTTGCTGCTTTTTAACAGAGAGGGGTTTCCCAGGTCATCACAAATGAGGTCTTTGGAAGCACTCTGGTTACTGTCTACTATTTGATTCTCAAAGAGATATACCTGAAGGAACCAACGCATTTAGACAAACATTTCTTCAGCTGAAATAGAGGATTGCCTTCTGCATGAACATGAACAGGGTTTTATTTGCATATCCACACAGAGCACTCTGAGATATCCAGACCAGAGGGATAAAAAGATGGCCCTTGGTGTTCTGATAAAGGCTACTTTGGGGGTTGACAAGAGGCATGTGCCAGGCCACTGAGATTGAGATTGAAATATATATAGCCTGGTAGCAAAATCTCTCCACTGAACTCCAATGACCATTCCCCTCTTCCTACCCTACAATATGATCTGTCTTATATGTAGGGGTATATTCTCACAAAACCATTGTTTTTAATCTGCTTCTCCTGTTACCCAGAATACCCTTCCCCATCCCCAACAAAACTCCTACTCATGAAATCCAATTCAATTGCTATTTCCTTTCGCCGCCCTCCAAGCAAGCCAAGTTTGGCATCCTCTTGGTAAAGACTACTTTGTGTCTTCCTCTATTATAGGACAGTGCTAATACCATTTGTATGTTTATCTTCCCCACTGTACTACAAGATCTTCAGACCCAGAATTTACCTGATTCATCTCGATAGCTGTGGTACCTAAGTATCTATCACATGTTAGATACTCAGGGAACACATAATAGATAGAATGAATAAATGAATTAATGAGAAGGGAAGGGAAACAACAAGTAGTTTAAGGTGTGTCACGTGTGTGATACATGTATTGTGTGTATGTTTATGTGCTTATCCACATTAATGGTTATATAGGGATGAGAAAAAATACATATGCAGATATTAACAAACTGTGAAAAGACTTTTACCATTCTGGTGCCTTACAAATTTTTTTAAACCTCGTCTTTTGAATTCTTCATTCTAAATGTAGTAATAAAGCACTGGTTTATCATTCGTTTATATATTAAAACTCTTGCACACATTGTGCCTCCATTTGGGCTTTACCTACAGCTTTCTAAAGGCAACTGATTTGCACTCCTTGAGATTTCATGTGAAAAATAAAAATAAATGAGATTAAAAGATACAATGATAAAATACTTTGCTACGAATCTATGAGAAAGGTATTTAATAAATGCTACAAGTGCTTAATGTGAAAATTGCACCTCTTTAAACCAATTTCTAAACTTCAAAAATGCTTCATATAGTTTAAGAAGGTTTGAAAGTTCAAAAAATAATGTTTTCAAAATTATATAGTTAGATTACGTATCAGGTGAAGAAGACTCAGTTCTGTCTTCTTTTTCAATGAATCAAAATCCATAACATTATCAAGTTAAATAATTATAAAAATAGCTGGTTCTATAAAGGGTAGTCTCATAAAAGGTATTATAATTTCATGGGTATTTGCAAAACAATTTAAATG
>NW_006159722.1:1468090-1475925 GCF_000334495.1 Tupaia belangeri chinensis
TTCCTGCTGTTAAGATGGTTTTTTAAAAAATATATTTAATTTGCCTCTGAATTTATGAAAAGCATAAAAATATTCACTACAGAACATTTACAGAATTTGGAAAACAAATAAGTAGTTTTCTTTAGAAGAAAATAAAAATCCTCCCACTGGGCCAGCAGAGCATATAGTGGTTACATTGCTATACTCCCACGTGGCTGACTGCGGTTTCAGCCCCAGACCCACTGGCTTCAAAATCACACTGGGTATGTGTGTGTGTGTGCTCAAGATCCCAGGAGAATGGAGAAGGGGTTGCAGCATGACCACAATCCCCCCTGGGGGATGATTTCTCACTTTACCTCTCACTGTCTTTGTTTTTCTCTCTCTGGTGAGCACACACACCCTAAAGCAAAATCCTCAAAAAAAAAAAAAAACTTTAATTCAAACACCAAGATAATCATTGCTAATATTTTATTGTAAGACTATTTAATCACAAAAGTAATAATAACAGGACATTTAGAAATACTAAAGCAAGGAGCCGGCAGGTGGAGTAGTCGTTGAGTTGCTGGACTCCCACATGGCCACCAAGGTTCAAGTCCTGGACCTGGCAGCTAGCTTTCTCACTCTCCCTTTCTCTCTTTCACTCTGGTCAATTTAAAATATAATGATAATTATAATAAATAAAATAATTATTTTTAAAAAAGAAATACAAAAGCAGAAAAACAATGAAAACCATAATGTTTCTTTCTAAGCACATATGTCTATTTTAACACAATTTGGAATTTTTATTTTTTAAGATTTTTTACAATGGGATGTGTGAGTTCACCAGAGAAAGGCAGAGACAGAAAGAGGGAAATTGAGAAATCACCACCACCCCTCACCCCTGGCTCAGGGAGATGGCCATGCCACAGTCCCTTCTCTTCCATTCTCCTCTTTGGCTTTTGGGTATGCATCTGGTGTGATATTCAAGCCATGAGTTCAGGACTCGAACCATAGTCGGCCATGTCAGAGTCCAGCACCTTAACCCCCACACTACCTGCCGGCCTCATGGATTCCCTTGTCTTTAAACTTTAACCACTTTGCTGTAAATGCATTTTGACACCCCAGGGAATGGGAGAAGAATAAGACTGAAGAATAGGGACTGAAGTTCTTGAAGCTGAAGAACAAATTCAATACAAGCGTCTCTAAAGTTGCTACCATGCTGAACCCAGGCCTTACCAGTGATAACTTAGAATGCTGAATGCCAACCCACGTGCATGTCATTGAAAATGCAATAGCTCTTAAGGCCAAATATGTCAATCTTTTCACATAATCTAGATTCAAAAAATTCCCCAATTGGATGAGACTTTATAAGCCATCTAATCCTGTATCACCATTCTTTCCACAGTGTCTCTAACAAGCAGTCACCAAGTCTATGATTAAACATTTCTAGGGATAAGAAATTCTTTGCCTCTTAAGATAATTCATTTCAGAATTTCTCCCTCCAGTTTCTAGTTCTTGAAGATCTAAGTTTTCCATTTATCTTACTGAACCCAGGTAATCAGACACACCTGCAGGAAATCTGCTGAAACAACTTTTCAGGTTTCTTAAATGGATGAGCTGAGATATAATCAAAGCAGCATGTCGCTGCTCTGTACAGATTCATGCTGAAAGGTTTAGGGAGCAGTGTGAGATTTTGAATACAGACCACTCTTTAAAAATGAAAGCAGAATTTAAGTCATAAAAATCATGTGGTGAAGTACGGTTATACTGATTTTCAGACCTCCTAACTTGGGGAAATAGAGATAGGAGTTAATTTCTGTGTTGGCAGTCATTAAAGTATAAGGTCAGGCTCCTTACACAAAACTGGCCAGTCATTTTGACAAATCTAAGAAACTGGGGAGACATTTTCTGTTTTGACTTGAGAAAATGCTTCAGCGCCAACCTGGACAAGTGTCTGAATATCTTGTAGGATTTTCCAGTACTGGGTAATGATAGAAAATAGATTGTCGTCTGCATTTCTATAGAAATGGAATGACTAGAATTGAGTGTGCAGTTACCTCCTAGCATGAATATGCCAATGGATATAAAAATAAGTAAAATAACTGCAATCTCTTTAAACACTCATTGAAATAATAACAATCTCCTTATCATTTGTCAAAAAAAATAGCACATGGGGAACCAGCAGTTAGCGTAATGGCTATGTCGCTGGACTCCCACATAGTCGACCGCGGTTCGCGTCCCGGACCCGGTGGCTTAAAACTCACGCTGGGCGCGTGTGCGTGCGTGCCCAAGATCCTGAGAGGAGAATGGAGGAGAAGGGATTGCGGAGTGACCATCCCCCGTGAGGGGTGATTTCTCGCTTTCTGTCTCTATGTCTCTCTCTGTCTGGCGAGCGCACGCGCCCTATAGCGAAAAAAACACTCAAAAAAAAAAAAAAAACTTAGCATATGGACATATGGGGATAGCCTATTAATTTCCATGTTACTGACAGAATAAAGAGAGGGAAGTTCAATCAGACACCTTTTGGATAGGCAGCCCTCAATTAGAGTCAATTCAAAGACAGCTTGTTATATATAGTCTTCCTAAATCTTGTGCTCTGGTTTCCTATTTTGAATAGTTTTTATATAAGGGTTTGACATAGATATTTTTAAATGCCTTTTTATTTAGGATTGTTGTAATAGTGTTTATCAAGCTACAAGTCACTACCATGATGTAAACTTAGTGACTCTCAACCAATTGTTTTTCCTCTTTTCCCCCTTAAATAATAAAATATAGCATATATACATATGTGTGCATGTGTAGTGAGCACATATGCATGACCAGTGTATAACATAAAATGTATTTCTTATTCTAAGTCAAAGTCAAATACATTTATGAGATATTCTTCTAGGGGGAGAGAGAAAGATTCTAATTTGTTTAAGAAAGAATTACATTCCTAAAACCAAACCCACCATCTTTTCTACAATATGCTATCAAAGAATTATTTTAAATGACCTCATTAACCTTCACAGCTCTCCTGTGTAGATGAGCTAGATTTATATTAAATGATGTCATCAACTTCACCCCGAGGGAATGGAGCTTTACAGATGGTAACTGCTGACTTTTATTTGTCAAACCAAATAGTTTTCAAGAATATAGAATAAGAGTCCAGAGTTGTGCCCAAGAATGAAATGTCAATGATGATTTATTTCTGATGAAAACAACTTAGACTAAGTAAAGCACAGATTTAGAAAGTGAAATATAGCATTATGTGGCATATCTTTTTAACGTTCTTTTCTCTACAGCCAAGGCTCAGTTATCTATAATAGAAATAGACTACCTGCCTATGAGTCAAACTCTCACAGATAAAGAAGGCATGTAAATATATATTCCCCAATCCCAGTGTCTTCTTACCTTTCTGACTCAATCATAAGCTGTCAAATGCTTGCCTAAATCCCATCTAGAACCCAAGCTTCTTGTTTGCTATGAGTTACTTGCTTAATTCAATATTAGTCAAACCTATTTCTGACTCTACTGTGTGCATATCAATTCCTAGTAAATAGCACTCTGCCTAGCCCTGCAAACTCCAACAATGTTCCCTCCTGACAATCTTCTTCACCTATATTACAATGGGTCTCACCAGTAAAGCCCAGTGCATCACTGCATGCATTTGATTGTGAAGCCTCATGGTAACTTATGAACTTCTTGGAAGTCCTGTAAGACTCATAAAACACAGTAGAGTCCATCTTGCATCTCAGTTCAAATGCAGTTGAAATGTCCCTATGTAGGTACTCTCATAACTCATAAGAGACTTAATGAAAAAAACTATTGTGAGCATTTGGCTATATAGCGTTTGACTCAATTCTATTACAGAACAGAATTAAACATACTCAAGTCATTCCTATTATTCTTCAGTTGCAATGAACCCTCAAAGCGACAACCATCCACACTGACTGCACAAAAGAGTTTCTTAATTAGAAGTCCATGAGAACATGATAGCTCTTATTTCATGTAATGGCAGACAGAAAGTCCTAGTCTCCTAGCAAAACAATGCAGATAAGGTCTAGATATTCATATAAAAGCACTGCAACCACCCAAGAGAACTGGAGCTAGGTCAAAGCAGGAAGAAGACACAGACATCATGTGAGACTAAATATTGGGGAAAGGTATGACTGGACTTTACATACTTGGTAAGAGGTAAGAGATAAGAGATAAAGAAATCAAGCCAGTCTCTATGTCTTGGGGACTCTTTAGAAAAACATTAAGCTCTGGTTATCTTGTCACATGAAGTAAGTTATTTGTGACCTGATTTTCAGTAATTCACTGGTTATGATAAATACTCTTCAAGTAGCAAATAGGAAGGATGAAATTATGTGCTGAATAGTTGTTTTTTATTTAATTAATCACTCAGTTCCGTCAGACAACAAAGAGAAGGGAAAAGTAGACAAGCAGTTATGTGGCTTAACCGACTAGTCGATTCCATTTTTATAGTTGATTCTTTCCTTCTAGATAGAGTCAACTCCTCCTTGCTGTAAGAGACCAAAGATGCACCAGCTGGTCACATGGTGGTTAAGGTGGCTGGCCTGCTGAGAGGTTCAATTTCCAGACTCAATGACTTGAACCAAGAGGAGAAATAGAGAAGGGATTTCAGTATGGCCATCCCTTCAAGAAGAGCTTCTTCTTCCTCTTCCTCTTCTTCCCCTTCCTCCTTTCTCCTTCCTCCTCCTCCCCCTTCTTCTCTCCCTCTCTCTCTCTTTGGCACATGAACCTGATAGCAAACTGAAAAAGAAAGAAAGCAGGGATTCCATTTTCTAGCATATTTTTCTGTTGTCAATGTAGTAGGTCCATTTCTACAATAGCATAAGTAGATGTCGGGTCCACTCCAGTTTTTCAGTAACTATACATTGGATAAAACAGAGAATGGAATAGTCCAGGATAGAGAGATTTTTATATGAAGACAGAAGAGAACAACAGGCAGGACTGATCATGGTCAGTTATGTAGAGGTTGATCTCCAAGGGTGTGTTGTAATTCCTTCTCCCTGAACAATCACAGCAGAAAAAATAAGGCCAAATTCATAGACTAATAAATTGAACTTTCAATTATGTGACGAGAGAAACTTCAAGAAAATATTAGACATTGGGCATGTGCGAGGGCTTGCATTTTATATCTAAAGGAAGTACCAGGGTACTTTGAAAAGTTCATAGAAAAACAGAATTAAAGTATGAGCATATTTTACCACCTATATATATATGTGTATATATATTGCAAAGTTTTTGCTCTAGGGCGTGTGTACTTGATAGAGAGAGACAGTTAGAAGGAAAGTAAGAAACCACCCCCCTGGTGGAATAACTGTGCTGCAATCCCTTCTCTATTCTTCTCCTGGAATTTGAGGCACACATGCACACACGCCCTGCATGATTTTCCTGTTAGGTCCAGGACTCCAATGACAATCAGCCATGTGGGACATCAGCACCTTAACTACCATGCCACCTGCTGCCCCCCAACAAAGAAAATTTTTTTGGAATTCATGTACAGTTTTTTCATAATACATGTTTTTCATTAAGTTTTTGAAGACATCTCATATAACTGTCTTATGCCAATGAGCTAGAACATACTGATTACATTATCAAAATAAACTAATTTCTCAAACTTTTAAGGTGGGCTATAGCATCCTAGATTCAATAATTCTCTGTAGAAATTCATTTCGTCTCAAACATTACTGACTCTACCTTTTCCAATACTCCTCATTCGGGATAAATCATCCACCAGTTCACCTTCAGAGCACTCTCACAATCCTCTCGATGCATGTCTCCTTAGTGATCTTTGGTAGCTCAGCCAGAACATCCCTCCTCATGTTAACCTTCTGCTGGTACTGCTGGGAGTAGCAGCAGCAAGAGTTCAACAACACAACTCCCGTAGCTGTGGTTGCCGTAGCAGTTGATCTTACATAGCATGTTATTTTCTGATTTGGCCCTCTATTCTTCCAACCAATTTTCAACAAATTCTCTGAATGAATTCCTTTCTGCTTGAAATACTGAAGTGATTTTTAGTTTCATTACTGGACTTTGACCAATACAGACAATACTTACCCTCGCTGCTCATCTTTCTGCATTTGTTCCTTATAGTTAGATAATTTATAAATTAAATGTTTAATTCAAATGCACTGAATTCTTATGAGATTTATAAATTAAAGAGAGGCATATATCTTTTTCCCTCCCCTCGTTACATTATTTTTCAAACTTTTCTCCAAGGAAGGCTTGGCATCTAAAGCCGAAAGTGTTGATGTTTTCCATCATAAATGTAATACTATGGCTAGAACTTGGAGGTAAGTTAATGAATTATTCTAATGCTGACTTTTAAAAAAGAGAGAACCTGAATCACTTCAAAGTAGTCACTAAGAACACAATTAAGATCTTAAACATTTGTTTCACATGACATAGCATAGTAGTTCTGACTGAAAGAAAAGAAGGAGGGAAGAAAAAGAAAGAAAAGGAAGGCAAAAGAAAGAAGAGAGAAGGAAAGAAAAAAAGAAAAGAAAGAAAAAGAAAGAAAGAGGAAGAAAGAGAGAGAAAGAAAGAGAAGAGAGGACAAAAAGAAAGAAAAAGAACAGAAGGAAGAATACACATACTGACTGCTTAGTGCTAAGCATCTCTTGCTCATGATAATAAGTACTCTTTTTCCAGCAGAGTAAAATTTCAGCTTGTAAACACATGAGAAAATGTAATCCTGTCTACATAACCTAATTCTGAAATACTATAAAAAGAAGCAATCATTTTTACACATTAAAAAGGTTACCCAAATAAATTATTCCTTAGTTTTGTAACTCTCCAATAGCTATTATATGGCTCATATTGTCCATTTAGGCCCATGGGGATTCAATTGATTGGTCTGAAAATTGACTAGAGCCTGTTTTGATCTTTTTATGATAGGATAACCACTTAACAAAGTAAGACCTTTATTTTTACCAGTCCAATATCTTCTAAAGAACCTACAAAGGGACCAGCTGGCAGAAGGAAGCAAAAGTGTTTGAAGATTAATTCTGCTGAATCAATTTAGAATGCTGTCTTGGAAGGGTGGCAGAAGCAGAACGAGTGAGCGTTAAATGAAATATGGTATTAAATTATCTCTGAGACATTTGTGGGCCCTGGAACTACTGAAATTAAGCCTAAATGTGTTTCGAGTTTAGTATGAAAACTTTAGTTTGGTAAATATAATACTAAAAACTTAATTTTTTTATTTCATTCAATAAAATGACATTTAGTATTACATTTTCTAAAGACATCTTTTTTCCCATCTTAGTTTAAAGTAACCAGCAATGAGCACCGTTGCTGCCTAAGGAATCAGGCTATGCTGAGCCTCGAGGACCAATTACTGCCTTTCTTTGACCTGTTAGATACAATTCAGAGCAATCAGAGCATGAAAATGGAACCATGAGCTCATGCTCTGACAACCCACTTAGTTCCACTCAGTTTCATGCTGGTGGCTTTTCTCAAACCTGACAGGCACACTGCAAGTACTTGGTCATTGGAGAAGTCATGGAATTATTTTCCTATGTATTTCTATGCAAAAATGTTCATGATTTCCCTGACAACTCAATATATTCTACACATCCGAAGAAAACAGAGATAAAACAATCAAAGGATGTTGATGCACCAAACTTTAGAAATCCTTTAAAAATATTAAAAGATTTAGGGACCAGCAGTTAGCGTAATGGCTATGTCGCTGGACTCCCACATAGTCGACCACGGTTCGCGTCCCGGACCCGGTGGCTTAAACTCATGCCAGGCGTGTGTACGTGCGTGCCCAAGATCCCGAGAGGAGAATGGAAGAGAAGAAATTGCGGTGTGGCCATCCCCCCGGGGGGGGGGGGGGGGGGGTTTCTCCCTTTCTGCTTTCG
>NW_006159722.1:1476222-1483013 GCF_000334495.1 Tupaia belangeri chinensis
GGTCTGTCTGGCGAGCGCACGCGCCCTATAGAAAAAAACTCTCCAAAAAAATACATTAAAAGATTTATTTAAAGTCCCATATTAATAAGTTAAGCAGTTGAGATAAGAACCCAAAAGTCCCAGCTCAGTTCAGTATGCTTCAGGCATGCTAAGTGTACAAGATCCTGGAAACATGACCTACCACCTGCAGAAAGCTATCTTTCAGAGCATGTCCTGTTCACAATTGGTCTCACACTCTGCTCATTCACTCTTCCTAGGTCTTTAGAATCCATTTCACCTTGTCAACAAATTCTGAGTTGTGGTTTAAAGAGTGTGTAAGACACTTCTGAACTTTACATATGAATTCATTTTCAAAGAGAAAATATGCCTTTAGCTACCTGCCTATTTTTTAAGATTTATTTCTTCGGGTGGGCTTCCCAACAGGAGTCCTTACCCTGCAATCTACCACAGTCTCTTCCATTCATCCAGGATGACGGGCACACACAGCCATGCGCAGTGTGTGCTGGGAGACCTTGGGGTGCAAACCCAGGATATTCCCATGTGGTCTCAGCATTGCAGTGCATTGTTTCACCACTGCACCACCACTCCTGGCCAGTCTGCCTTTTGTTTTGTTTTTTTTTTAAGAGGTTTTTGCTATAGGGAGTGTGCACTCGCCAGACAGAGAGAGAGAGAGACAGAGAGACAGAAAGCGAGAAATCACCCCCCAGGGGGCATGGCCACGCCACCATCCCTTCTCCTCATTCTTCTCTCGGGATCTTAGGCACGCACACACACGCGCCCGGCGTGAATTTAAGCCACCGGGTCCAGGACACAAACCGCGGTCGACTACGTGGGAGTCCAGCGACATAGCCATTATGCTAACTGCTGGTCCTCAATCTGCCTATTTTTAAGAAAATTTTTATAACATTTTTATACAGGTTGAGTTTATCAAGGCTAGTAAGACCATAGTAAATCAATAAATACCAAGTTGATAGGGAAAAACAAATGTAACTTGCAACCATAAGTAAATAACAATTTTATATAAGTGTTCTAGTAAATGTAGTTTCCTATAACAATCATTCTGGTCTAGAGGTTATCTGTCAACACTCTAGAAAATTATTAAGCAAGAGGAAAAAATAAGCCTTTGTTGTTACAGGAAACCTCTTTATTCTGATTAACATAGAGACTTAGAGAGAAACAGAATTTCAAAGTGCTTGGACACCAGTAAACATTATTCAAACTTAAACTTTTTAGTGACAGGTATGCAAGCGCTCCCAAATACTGTTCTCATCTAACAATAGAGCAGTGGCCAGCAGAACGCCGGTCCTCCCAAAGCACCTGTGTGAGCAGTCCCCACTTTTGTAAAGCTCTTCATTTACAGCCTATTAACTAAAGAAAGCAATTTCTGCTCTAATATATTTTCTAGACAAGGCCAAAGAAAAATAATATGAGGCTTATAATTTGGTTTCCACAACCTCTTTTTCCATGTTCACTATTTTAGGTTCTCATCACTTGTGACATGGGCATAGTAAGAAGACGAGGGAAATAGCCTCCCTCAGGCATCTCCCCAGTCAACTCCTCCAAAAGGAAAAATCTGTTCTCCAACCACAGTCTGGTTAATCCTTAAAAATTACATCATGGTTTCACTCAGTCCTCTTGTTTTTTCACTTGTCCACCTTTCCTTGCTGGTTGGGTCAACTAAACCTGTGCTTATTCCTCGGGACTCTCTTTCTCTCTACTTTTGTTGCCATTCCCTCCCTTTGACACTAATGTGGTTTATGTATATCACTTTGGGTTATTTGTTCGCATTCACATTCCTAGTCCCAGGTTCTTATCTTATACCTGGGTGCCTGGCATGGTGCCGTGATCAATAATTTACTCGCTGCTTTGGGAAGTCAGTTAACAGAAAATGTGACCTTTGAGGTCAGACTGACTTCGTTACAACTCCTGACTCTACATTTCTGAGTCACGGTTCTCTTCTTTAGGTAATCATGCCCACCCTGAAGGTTGCTATGAAAAATCAAGAGAAATACAAGGGACCAGCAAGTGCTGTGGTGGTTAAGGCACCTGATTTTCACATGGGCGACCACAATTTGAGTCCTGGACCCAGAGGCTTGAAAGTCACAATGAATGCATCAATAAAGGTTAAAAAAGAGAGAGGGAAATGCCAAAGTGACTAGTACAACAGCTGTCATGTATTTGGTGCTCGATAACAGTAGCACTTATAATTAACAAATACCCAAGTGATATTAATCACTTTATTTTTTAAAATTACATTATTGATTAGCCATTAATAAAAATAAAGAGCTTGGGTGTCTCTACTTCTGCCTGTATGTATTATCCAATAGTTATGTTATTACTAAACAAAATGCAGGACTTTTCTATTGGTTAGGATGTGGAGAACGGGAGCCCTTGTGCACTGTTGGTGGGAATGTAAAATAGTACGGCCACTAATAAAAACACGTAGCAGCTACTCAAGAAGTTAAATAGGGGAACCAGCAGTTAGCGTAATGGCTATGTCGCTGGACTCCGTTCGCGTCCTGGACCCGGTGCGTTAAAAAACTCACGCCGGGCACGTGTGCATGTGTGCCCAAGATCCCAAGAGGAGAATGGAGGAGAAGGGATTGTGGCGTGACCATCCCCCCTGGGGGGTGATTTCTCGCTTTCTGTCTCTATGTCTCTCTCTGTCTGTCTGGCGAGCGCACGCACCCTATAGCAAAAATCTCTCCAAAAGAGAAAAGACGTTAAATAGAATTACTATATAAGCCACCAATTCCACTTTAGAATATGTACCCAAAAGAATTGAAAACAGGGTCTTGAAAAGATATCTGTACATCCTGTGTCATTTTGTGAGGTTGGTGCTTCCCACACTTAAAGAAAGTCCATCAGGCTGT
This sequence comes from Tupaia belangeri chinensis, assembly GCF_000334495.1. Taxonomy (NCBI): domain Eukaryota; kingdom Metazoa; phylum Chordata; class Mammalia; order Scandentia; family Tupaiidae; genus Tupaia; species Tupaia belangeri. The sequence continues at coordinate 1,479,096 of NW_006159722.1, forward strand.
AGGGATGTTCACCATATCTGCAGACCTGCTATCTGCATAGAAAGAGCACTCCATCTCAATCTTCAAGCAAAGAATCCAGCTACACCATGCCCAGAAATTATGAGCTAATAAACGAATATTGTCTTAAGAGGTTATAAAGTAAATAAATCAGTACTGAACTTCTCAAGCTTCTTTAGTCAATATTTGTGTTAACATATCATATCTATGAAATTGATAAAGGGGGAATTTTCAATATTTTCACTTGCCATATTACATTTATTTGATTCTTCCTTCCATTAATCATGAGTTTATTGTATTTTTCTGCAGCAAAGTGACATATGACTATAGTTTGATGATTGTTCTACTTTCGAGATGCCAATCTGTAATAGGGCATTTTTAATCTTTGTCTTAACACCTATATGACATTTTAATAAAGCACAAAGAAAACCATTGATTTTTTTGAGATGGAATTTTATTTTACCTTCAAAAGTTGACAAATCAAATGATCGATTGCCAAATCAAATGATCTATTGCCAATGACCTTTACAAATGGAAAATAAAAATTAGACAACTTTTGTAATCTTTTGATTCAGAAAAAATAGCAGAGTTTATGACCACCAAGACATTCAAAAAGCTGTGGGTCTATTAGCAGAAACCTTCATTTCTCTGTTCCAAGCATATGTTTTAGAGAGGGACAAAACTCATTTTTAAAGGCAGTTCCATTCATCAGGTACCAGGTATCTCAAATCAGTCTCCGTGATTGTGGAAATCTCAGTAAACTCACAGTCTCACATACAAGATCTCACTGAAGCCCTAATCATATTCTCTGATTACCTTAATTCACAACATCACATTCTTCAGCCAGGATACCTTCCATGACCCTGCTGTCATCCATTTCAAGTGAGCCTGTCTTTCAGTCTCGCCCTTCTCTAGTCAAATAACTCTGCACTTGGTTAGAGAGTATTAGGCCATGTATTGTATTTCAGATTGCTCTCAATTTTTTTAATGATAAGAATTATATGAATAGTAGATAAATAAATAGGAGAGAGAACAAAAGAGAAAGAGAGAGAAATAGATGGATAGATGGATTCCCTAGACTTTCCCTAAATATTCTGGTTTAAAAGTTTGGGGAAACCCTTAGGATTCTTGCTTTTAACTTGATTCCAGATAATACTTAATGATAACACGCCTGATTTGATAGCATCATCTGACTTTGAAATTCCAAACTCCCAGACTGTGGGTAATAGTTCACAAGGTGTGTTTCAAAGTTTGGATGCCACCGATCAGGGCATACACTCACCATTTCCCAAAGAGCTCTCCCCCACTTTGCTGCTATTATTTCTTGGGGCCTTGCCCCTTTAAGTCACATGGCTGTCATTTGAAGGTATTTGAGTTTGTGAGTACTACTTTAATTACAATCTACTTGTTCATGCTTCCCCTTTTGCATGCATTTTTAATCTTTTAAGAATAAATAGGATAGACACTGTAAAATCTTTTCCTCACTATTCACAAAGATTTGTTTGAGGGAGTTTTTTGTTTTATTTTTATCTTTTGTTTTCTAAATAGTCATTGGGTTATAGTTTTGTAAGACCTGGTCCTCCCTCTACAACACACTGTGAGCCTTTGGGATACAGGAGTGGTAGACTGACAGGCAAAGGACTGATTTCACCAAGACTCAGGGCTGAAGCAAGCTCAATTTTAGATCTACAAGATTAAGCTCCCCTGGACAAACTATGAAACATTGTTCTTTGAAAGAAAGACAGTGACATAGCAGATATGCTGAAGCCATTAGCATCCCGCCATGACAACGTTCCCAGTGCACTCATAGGGGGTATTTACTCTGGGAAAAGGTGCTGCTCACTATTCTCTTCTCTAGTGGAAAGTCTGGGTAATCCTCCTGCCCTACAGACTGGTTGGAGGATTATCCCAGTACTACACACAGTCATTCCTCCAAGAGAGTTAGAGGATCGCACTTTTATTTTTCTTTACTTTACCAATCCTGTATTACAGGGTCCAGAAAAGAATGGCAAAAAATAATGAAATTGTGATCCAGGGAAAAACACATCAGTGTTGGAGTGTGTGTGTGTGTGTGTGTGTTTACGTGTGCGTATTTATATATACACAAACACACATACATACACATGTATATACTCATGAGAGACTTCACTGAATCAGAGTAAGCAGGATCAAACTGCAACTTGAAAGCTTTTAGTTGATTAGGGACAAGTCGGTTGAGAACAAGTGGCCTCTAGGGAGGGTCAAAATTTCAAACAATTACCACAGACATGCAGTGTGCATAACTGAGGTCTAGAGGCTCAAGTCTTTCTTGGACCATTACAATTTAAGTGGACCTCACATCTGTACCAGCTTAGAAAAAGACTTTACTTTCAGCCCAGCTCCTCCTGTTTATTTTGAATTTGGGAGATTTCCATTTCTTTTCTTTTCTTTCTTTTTCCTTTTTTTTTTTTTTTTTTTTTGGAGAGGTTTTTGCTATAGGGAACGGGCGCTCGTCAGACAGACAGAGAGAGACAGAGAGATAGAAAGCGAGAAATCACCCCCCGGGGGGATGGCCACGCCGCAATCCCTTCTCCTCCATTCTCCTCTCAGGATCTTGGGCATGCACGCACACGCTCCCGGCATGAGTTTTAAGCCACCGGGTCCAGGACTCGAACCACGGTCGACTATGTGGGGGTCCAGCGACATAGCCATTATGCTAGCTGCTGGTCCCAGATTTCCATTTCTTTACTCAATGGAAAGTGAAACTTTAAAAAAAAAGTGAAAGTGAAGCTCTTTAAAAAAAAGGATCATTTATTTAATTTTATGTATTACTATTTTATTATTTTTTAATTTACTACAAGGCATGTGTACTCACCAGAGACACAGAGAAAGAGAGAGAGAGAGAGAGAGAGAGAGAGAAAGTGAGAAAACAAGCCACCAGGTCCTTGAGTTGGTCAAACCACAGTCGGTCATGTAGGAGTCCAGCACCTTAACCACCACACCATCTGCTAGTCCCAAGACTAAGCCCTTTTAGTGTCCCTGCTCAGTTTCAAAACAGAGAGAGAGAGAGAGAGAGAGAGAGAAGGAAAGATTATTTTTAATGAAATGAAGAATAATTGCAATGAATACAAGATAGCTACAAGTATCCTAGAATGATTGGGAGGAAATAACCAGTATATATAAGGAAAGCCTCCAATATTAAAACATGGCAAATGCTGATTTGAAGTGGGGTTGGAGATTTATAAGAAAATAATGTAATCACAGTGGATTCTTTAATTCATCAGGCAAATTTATTTTAATAAGGCAAAAGCTGATTTTGATAAAAATTGTGATATAATTACCTTAAATAGATTGGGCAGGAAAAGAGGGGATTGTAAAAGAACTAAACACTTATCTTCCATAACAGAAAGTCAGTAAATAATGACCCAAAAGGAAAAAAGAAATTTAGACATGAACATTTTATTTAGAAATATGGAGATAGGAACCAGCAGGTGGTAAAGTGGTTAAAGCACTGAACTCTCACATGCCCAAGCTTCATTTAAATACCAGACCCAGTGCCCTGAAAATCACACTAGGCACATGTGCATGCATGCCCCAAATTCCGAGAGAACAGAGATGGGATTATGGTGTGGCCATCCCCCCTGGGGGGTGATTTCTCACTTTTCCTCTGTTTTCTCTCTGTCACTCTCTGACAAAAGTACTTGCCCCATGGCAAAAACCAGAAGGAAAAAAATAAATAGACATAGAGATAAATGCCAGAAGATGGGACTACAATTATAAACAGTGGTATCTTAGCAGATTTCTGATGGGTGTCCTATCAGAAGCTAAATTTTAGTACTATTTAATTACTTAATGTGCATGTATTGCATTGATAAAAATAAATATCTACATTAAAACAGAAGAGAATCAAATGGAGTCAGAGACCTGACAAGTCAATAAGAT
>NW_006159722.1:1483897-1495241 GCF_000334495.1 Tupaia belangeri chinensis
TTTTTATTGGGAAGTTGTGTGTATGCTCTAGCAGAGTGAAAAGTGGTGGTTTTCAAACCTCTCCTAACAGGCCCTTGAGTTCTGCAAAGGAGTCTTAAGGTCACCCTAGGGGATAGAGCAAGGGCAGGACATTCACTTTAACATCTTTAGAACCCTTCCATGACTTAACAAGAGGGTTCAGGGTTTATCTTTTTCCTTTTTTATTCCACATAAAGTTGTATTTTAATAAATGCTACTAGAACACAGATGCTGAAATTCTCTACCTGCTAGTTTCTAGCTGAATGACATTCAGCTGGTCCCATTACCTGCCTCATCTGATGCAGTGTGGTGTATAAAGAAACAAACACAGTGCCCAGCCCACAGTACATGCTGAGTGAATGATAATTCCCCTTCTTAGCACTCTAGAAAACCAAAAGACACTGTGGGACACCAGTTCTAGGACCCCCTAGGGTCAAAGGAAATACTTCAGCTTTTCTGGCTAAACAAAATGGGAGTTGGCTGGAACCCCCACTCCCTCCTTTCTGCCTCCAATACTGACAGATGCAGTGTCTATATTTCAACCAAAAGGAAAGACCTAGAGAATCACAGAAATGATGCAGATGTAATTGTTTCACTGAATCAGTGTCACCAGATACCATATAAATCAGAGTGCTAGCAAGAAAGAGGTGACATACTCAAAATCACTAAACAGAGTTAACCCAGAGTCCAAAAGGAAGAGAGCCCAGGTAACACAGTCCTTGAGATCACCTTTCCAGAGCTGATTCTCTTTCCTCCCACAAAGTAGGAAGGAAAACAGGTATACCTACCAACCTCCAAACTCCCCCCCCCAAGGGGGGATGGTCACGCCGTAATCCCTCCTCCTCCATTCTCCTCTCGGGATCTTGAGCATGCACACACACGCACCTGGCGTGAGTTTGAGCCACCAGGTCCAGGACTCAAACCGCAGTCAACCACGGGTGTTCAGCGACATAGCCATTATGCTAATTGCTGGTCCCCAAACTTTTTATCATATGACAAAAACTCTAATTTGTTAAAACCAATATTAGATTTCCAAACACAGCCTAATTAATACCTCTTTCAAGGGACCAGCAATTAGCATAATGACTGTGTCGCTGGACTCCCACGTAGTCTACCATGGTTCGGTCCTGGACCGGTGGCTTAAACTCAAGCTGGGCACATGTGTGTGTGTGCCCAAGATCCCAAGAGAATGGAGGAGAAGGGATTGCAGCGTGGCCATTCCCCCTAGGGGTAGAGTTTGCTTGCTTTTTGTCTGTCTCTCTCTGTCTTTCTGGCAAGCGCACGTGTCCTATAGCAAAAACCTCTCAAAAAAAAAAAAAAAACACCTCTTTCAAAGACAGACAATAGTGGGACTTGCCCTGATGGAAGATAGCCTGGAGATGAGTCTAGTATGGAGTTCTGCTAAAAAAACTATAGATGAAAATGGAAAAATTATGAGAGGAAAAATTCCCAAAGTAGTCATCCTCATTAGCAATTAAATGGGATATTTAGGATAGGAGAAATTTTCATGGTCTCACAAAGCTATTCACATTTAGGGTCTTCTAGCTCAGCTGCTAAGTTTAAGATGGCAAGAAAAGGTCACATGCATTTAAGTTAGAAACACTGAAGAGGACTATAGAAACTGACTTTGGCCACCAGCTGGATTCTGATATTACTTCATCTGGAATGTCATAAATTCTGAAGATTTCACAGAGGAAGGGAGCTGCTATATCACATATGGTCACAGATCCCTTCCGTTTGTGAGTATAATTGCCAGGACCAGATGGGCCCCTGGACCAAGTCTGCTAGAGACAGCTCGAGGCCTTCAACAGTAACTTACACTGATTTTGGTCACATAGTAGGTCAGTCAGAGAATGCAGACCCAGGGCTCCCATTGAATGGTTAGAGGCAAGAATACAGGTCTGAAAGGCTTTAAATAAAGTTTCCAGAATACAGATGACAAGAAAATTTAACTACATAAATAGCAATACTATCTGTACCTATCACAGGCTAAGTAGTTTGAGGATATTTGTCAGAACTTAAGGACTGATTAAATAATACCCTTTTGTAAAGCTTGGAACTAATTGAAAAATAAGAACCAAGGGACAGACAGATGGAGATGAAAATGTCAACTTTACTTTTGGGAAAGCTGATTAGAGAACATGGCCTTCTATCAGTGGTCTCCACGGGACCCTACCAGCAACTTCAAGAATATTACCCATTTCATCGCATGTTAAACTAGAAACCACAGGCCATGCTTCTAAGGGCAAACTACCCAGTAACCTTTTCACATTCCCCAGACAGGCCCAGATACACCCTTTAGGTAGGGTAGTAGTTTCAAGAGAGGGTGTGGGAGTCTGAATGGTGCCATTATCATCTCTTCATCTGGGATCACCAACCACTTAACCTGCCTCAGAAAGGAGAAGGTGAGGGATCTGGGGGGAGCAGGAGAGAGGTGTCATTGTAACAGAAGCTCCTATGGCAATGACAAGCAAGAAGAATGGATATCAAATAGCCAGTCTGTTTACTGCTGTGGATGAGGTAGGAGGAACATTTTCCCTAAAAGGACAGGCAAGTTCAATGTCAGGTCTGTTCAGGAAGAAGTAGTGTCGGGCCTTCATGGCCAGGATTTTGTTCTCTCAGCACAGTCAGCTGGATTTTATTTTATCAAGAATTAGCACAAGCAAAGAAATATTGGCTGAAAAACTTCTGAAGAACCTGTGATTCTGTCAGTGCATGAGCCTATATTATAATTGGGTAATTGCCTTTGAGGTCAAAGGGAAGTGACGTGCAGAATATACAAGGCTTTCTAGACAGTCGCAGGCCTGGAACAGCTGATACTTCACAGGAGGTGCACAAGGAGAATGTCTGAGAAGGGAAGGAAGGAGCCACAGAAAGCACCAAACATCCCATTGTTGTTCCCTGCCCCTCCTACCCAGCAGAGCACTAACAGGCTCTGGCAGGGTCTGAACCACTTCCCCTCACTCACACCCCTGCCCAAACCCTCCTTACCACATTCCTGCCATGAGACAGTATGCTTGGTGAGCCCCTGAGGGTGACAGTCTTAGCATGTGCTTGGAAAGATGCCTGTTCTTTGTATAGGAGAAGACGTTTTGCTAAGAGTCAGCCACAAAAACAGACAAAGAAAGAAAATAACAGTGAACAGTGCTAACGAAGTCCTTTTCAGAAAGTATTAAAAGCTTGAACAATTTCTTATTGATCAAAATGTTTATATACTTCTCCTACTCAGTACTCATCTACCACCTCCAAGAAGGAGCTCTGTTGTGGGAGAAATTAACCCAGTTCAGGAGACTGCTTTCCCTGGATATTGGTGGTCAGAGCCTGCCACTGCTATGTTTGCTGTTGAGGCCCGAGGCCCACCCGCAGAAGTGTCACAGGGAAGGAATTCATCCAGCCCCGGACCTGGGCCAATATGAAACTGAATCCAGCTTGCAAAGTCATGGTTTGCCTTGTCAAATATTATTCAAGCACCAATAACTTGCTTTCACACTAATAAGTTCTCCTGCCAATAAGAGTCTGTGTTACACAGCAATCATTTTTCTGTTGCCCCAGCATTAATCACAGTGCATTCCTAGCTAGATTTGGGTTTCTGCTAGCCTGGACCATGGTTTATGTCCAAAATACATTAAGTCTTAGCTCTAGTTGTGAGGGTCTAATTCTTAATCTTTGGAAAAGATTTCCAGCCTGTACAAAGAACTGAGTTGCCTCAGCTTTTCCAAGGTTAATATAGTTGGTCAAAATACTTCGTCTAAAGAGTAACCCGATTTTATTTTGCAACTGCTAATTTTGAAATCCAGAATGGTCTTTGCCATCCTTATAATAGTTTTCATGAACTCAAAAACAGAGAAGTATCTCCCAATGTTTTTGCTTTGTCAAGTAAAGTTTTTTTAAAACAGGTATACTATTTGGAACCAGCAGATGGTGTGGTGGTTACGTTGCTGGACTCCCCACGTAGTCACCCATGGTTTGAGTCCTGGACCAGGCAGATTATAACTCATGCCAGGTGCAGGTACATGTATGCCCAAAATCCCAAGAGGAGAACGGAGGAAAAGGGATAGAGGCATGGTCATCCACCATGGGGTAATTTCTCGCTTTCTGTCTCTCTTTCTCTCTGGTGAGCACATGTATCCTATAACAATTATCTTGGTATAAAAAAAATAAAAATAAAAAAAGAACTATTCTCCTATTACTATCATTTTGTGAAAGGAATGATATTTAACCAAATTCACAGAATGAAGGGTACTCTTTTAAAATAAATTTAGCTTTATGGGAAAAAAGTCAATGTTATCCTTATTTGCCAGAGTTTACTGAGAGCCACTGAATGTGGCTATAGTCTGGCATTGGGGAATCAGTTCTTCAACAGGAGTTTGCAGGTGTACAGAAAAGTACTGGACACAAATAATTATTTAAACATGTGCAAAAGCAGGACAGATGATGTGAATTTTTATTCAGACAAGTTATTTACAAAACTTAAAGTCATACCAAATATTTGCAAAATAGCTTTTCTCCTACCAGTGGCTTTCTCAGGACACAAAATTTTAAATTTTTAAAGAAAATTACATGTGCATAACAGTATAAATTCAAATAAAAGCTAAAAGCCAATTTTAGTGCTGGGCATCAAAATGAATAACATACATAAAATTCAAAGGGTACAGTTGGCAATAAATTTTCCTTTGTTATAAAGGCAAGGTTTTTTCCCAGTAGATGGAAGCAGATTTGGGCTAGTAGAATTTTTAATAAATTAAAATACAGGACCTGAAAGCAAACAGAAAAACAATGCCGAAAGATCTTTTGCAGAAAGCATATTTTGAGAGCTTGTACAAATTGATGTTTATTTATCTTGAATATGTTGTCCTCTGACCAACTCCACTTTCTCCCCTCTCCCTGCCAGCCAACACTCACCATTCACCTCTTCAAAGATATTAACTTGTGATGAATGAAGAATCACAGTTCTATCATGAAGACTATGGTCTCATTTCTAGAATATCAGCACTGCAAAAGAATAAAACATGGTGATGGTAAAAACGGGTTCCAAAAGGACAGAAAGTACTAGAAGGCACTTTCTGAAAGTTGAAAGAGAGTTTTACTTCAAACTCACAAGCAAATTATTTAGAATCAGTGATGCTGTGTATATAATCCAATCAATAAATATTGTTAATGGGCATTAAAAAATGAACAAGACAAAGCCCCATCCGTAACTCAAGAATAGTCATTGCAAATGATACATAGCCCTCCTTAGAGCCCATTAAAGCAGGCCCAGTGCTGGGATACTTTAGGCGAATTAGGCCCATCCTGGGGATCTCAACAACAAAGGCCACTGGGAAATCATAAACTTTATCTAGAGTTTTATGCTAAGAAAATATAGAAAAAAAGATATTTTAATTTAAGCATGTATGTAAATTTTGTATCTCAATAAAATATATATTTTATTTTAAATTTCACAGGAGCAGCATTACAGTCTTGAGATCTTAGGCTACTCTTAGGATCTCTAATGTGTTCATGGGCAATTGTTGCTTTTCTTTTTTTTTAACTTTATTTATTTATTTATTTTACATTCATTCAATGTATATCATTACAGCATACAAAATTAATTTTTCCATCCAGAATACACTGTACATTGACTCACGCAGAGATATTACCATACATACTATCTTCAATAAATAGTTTTCCATTTTGTGTTTCTTAAATATCTTACTTCTTTCTTTTTTCCCCTTGATTCCCTTCCTCTCACCCTCTACCATTTCTCCACCCTTCTCCCATGCTGTCTCTGGTATCCACAGTTGGCTTTTCTTTCTTTTTTTTTCTTTTTTTTAAGAGGTTTTTGCTATAGGGCGCATGCACTCACCAGACAGACAGAGAGAGACAGAGAGACAGAAAGTGAGAAATGACCCCCAAGGGGGCTGACCATGCCACAATCCCTTTTCCTCCATTCTCCTCTTGGGATCTTGGGCACACACTCACACATGCCCGGCGTGAGTTTAAGCCACCTGGTCTGGGACTCGAACTGCGGTCGACTACGTGGGAGTCCAGCGACATAGCCATTACGCTAACTGCTGGTCCCCAGTTGGCTTTTCTTTCTAAGACCTGTGCACCAGTTTCAAGAATTACAGATGATGTTTTAAAAACAATTAAAATAATAATAATAATGATTGTGAAAATCATAGAAAAGATAATGAATGTTGAAGCAGGGAGATTAATGTCTCTGTATTGACTGACATGCATGGCATTCCCTTTTGAAAAAGCAATGTAATACACTGTAAAGTTATATGGAATCCAATGTAATATAAAGAAGATTATGATGATAATAAAAATTTTTAAAAAAAGAATTACATATGAATGGATTGAAAAACTATGGCAAATATACTCTATGGAATATTATTCAGCCATTAAAAAAAAATCCTGGCTTTTGATAGAAAGTAGATGAATATGGAAGATTTACTGCTGAGTGAAGCAAGCTAGATTATGAAGGAGAGACATTGCATGTCCCCACTTAATATATACCTAGTGTCTGCACTCTGTGACTGACAGGGATTGACTGAAGGATATAGAAACACAGTAAAGAGATGTAAATACAGATATAGTGTGTGTGAAAGAGTAGGGTTTGAGGAAAAACAATTAGAAGAAAAATGAGGAGGAAAAGCATTAATGGGATAAAGAAATATGCCAATTTCTGTTAAAGATATTTTATAGTTAGTCAGCTGGAATAGGGAGAAATGTTCACATGTTAAAATATTCCCTTTGTAAGCTAAATAATGTGATTGACTGTATAAAAGAAAATGAAACTAAAAATAAATTAATAATAATAAATAAAATTCAATAAAAAAGAGTTAAACCTGTGTTTTAATTTTTTTAAAGTATCTAAAATAAGAATTGACTATGTATTTACAGTGATTATAAATTACTTATTTCATAGTTAAGGGTGTTATCTTTATCACTCATCTTTTCACTGATTTATAAACTAAATCACCTGTGTTTTCCATTTGTGAATCTTGAATTTCCAACTCTTCAGTTGATGATAAACGATAGAAGGCAGTAATTGTACCTGGTCAGGATGTCTACATTTAAGTCAATATTTCACTCATCATTTTCTGCCGATGTTACTCATCTTTACGACTCATTTAGTTATGAGCCATCATACTCACAACAGTGTCAATGATAAGCCAAACGGTCACTTTGGCTTCAACTTTGCTATAATACCATGTGATTCTTCTGTAACTGTCTTAAGAGAAAGAGATTATTATGTTTTTACTGTCCCACAACAGAACAGAGGAGAGAAAAACATCTTAACTTTCAGATAAAGAGCAGCTTCTCTTGCTTTAGCAACTAGCTTCCTGGGTATGAATGTGGAAATGATAGAGCAGGATGTAGCTACTAATTTTGGCTTCCATCCCAAGACCAGTTAATTCAAGATCTCTCTGAGTGGCTTCATGCATCACTAGTTTTCAAAGCTCCCCAGGTGATTATAATGTGTAGTTAAGGTTAAGAATCAGCAATACTGATGGTTCCTCTGCCCCTTCTAACCCTTCATCAAGCTCATTCTGTTTTAGCAAGAGATTATGACAGCTTTGCCTTTGGTACAACAGTCTAGTGTATTTTCCAAATTCATAAGCTCCAATGTCAACCTTTTCTAATAAATCTCTTTTCTTAAGTTTTTTTCTTTTCATAAGACAGAGAAAGAGTGAGAGTCAGAGATAGAGCCAGCTTCCTCCTACCACACCCCCCACAACACACACACACACACACACACACTCACACACACACAGGGAATTCATACCGCTATCCACCTCTGGTTTCAGTCCAGATTTTGGGCTTACACTTATGTGGTGTGTTCAGGGAGGTCCCAGGAAGCAAACTCAGGTCATTTCCTATGTGAGACCAGTTGTGTGACCACTGTACCTTTGCCTGGTCCCTAATGTCAATATTTTCAAAATTAAGAATAATCACACAAATATATCTTACTTTATTATTCACATAATATATTTACATTGAGTGTAGTGTTCATGGAACAATTTTAAAAGGAAAATATCTTTTTACATTACATTTCATGTGTAATATAAATAGTCTTAATAGGATATTTCATTCAAAATGGCACTTTCTTGGAATGAAATCTCAAGCAACTCCTGTAGCACTTTTGTTTCATCTCCTTTCTTCTAGTGCCATGTAGCCCAATGCTGAGTGTATGAGTGAGTATTGAACTGAATGATGTTTTCAGTCCTTTTCCAAGATAAAATATTGAAATAAGGGTATGAGACTTGTTATGACTAATGTGTCTCTCTCATCGTTCTATAAATGCCTCAAACTAGACTGTTCATCTCCCCTTATCCAAAAATACACTTATTTTATTCGCTCATTCACTCAACAAGCAAAGAATCTCCAGCAGGCAGCATGCCAAAGTTTTAGATTCCTATGAGGTAGTAGAAAAAAATGGAGAGAGGAGGCAAACCACTAATCCCAATAGTCCCTTTTTTTTTACCCAGATGGGCTGATCACATTGAGCTCTCAACACTAACTCTTTTTAAATTTTTTAATAGAATTATTTTACTTAACTTTATTATTATTATTATTATTATTATTATTATTATTATTTGACCAGAGAAAGAGAGAGGGAAAGTGAACAAGCAAGCCACCAGGTATGGGACTTGAACCATGGTCAGCCATGTGAGAGTTCAGTTCCTTTAACCATCATATCACCTGCCAGTCCCCCTAACACTAACTTTTTAAAAATCCAGAAAAGGAGATGTTCTTTCCTGGGCTGCTGCCTAGGGGTTCCCCTCCACCCCACTCACACCTATATAGTGAGTTCTTTTATAAGTCAATTGCCCCAGGATGACTCTAATTTTAGTATGCATTCAGTTTTCTGATGGGACTCTGACAGAATCAGTAGTCCCTGAATAAGTAATACTTTCACTTAGAAGTGGAGAATGCGAACAGAAAGGCATCACCAGAGAAAGTCATTTAGGAAGCCTTCGTACTTAGGAGGACAACGCAGCCACAACAAAGAAAAACCACAGTGAGATGGCTAGAAAGGGAAGGGAAGGTCAAATGGTATATAGATTTGGATCAGTCCCTTCTTGTCCCAGCCAAGAAAAAATATGTCATGAGAAGGTGAGTGAAGATGATAGAAACTATTTTGAGGTTGGCTACATGGAGCTACATCCTTCCAAATCATAATTATTCTACTTTCTCTTAATTTAGAGAGTTAATGACTAAGTGCACCTCTCCCATTATAGGTCATTGGCCACCAGCAGTCACCATCACCCACCAACCAGGCAGACCAGCCAATCATACTTCTTCATGCAGTCTACCATCCAATAGTAACCCATACTCTGCTTTTGGATTGAAGGGCTTATTCCCCAGCTGCCGAGAGTCCTGGCAGCTGAAAGTCCTCAGTTAACAGTCTTTAGCAGAATTTTCCAGGCAATTATCTTTACTGAAAAATTGCTAGACTGGCTAGAAAATGCTTCAGTGTTCTATGTGATGGTTTTTTCTATGAATTGATTTTTCAGTCTAAGTGCATGAGATTTAGTGAATAGAAGTTGATGCCCCAAAGTTACACTGAAACACGTATTTTCCAGTTATTTGCTAAGCTCTGCTACAGGAATCTGGGCTCTCGCTGTCATGAATGGTTTAACTAGAAATGTAAAGTGACTCATTTATGGAATATCTGACGTCAATCTATGTCTTCATAGAAGAAGTATTTCTATTTCTAATCCAAGTGATTTCTGCACCTGCCAAAAATCCAATATCCCTAAAAACTCCCTAGCTTTTTAAAGATAAGCATTGTTATAACAGTAGCACATGTTAAAATTCTGGCTTCTATGTCGTTGATATGTTGCTGAATTATACTGGATAAAATGTAATCAGAAGTTTAAAGTCTTTAATTTATTTATCCTTAGATAATTCATGCATGGTTTAATCTGAAACTCACAATTACTTAAGTATCTACTCGGAGTCAGGGAGCATATAAGACATTTGATATTCATGTATGCACTCATTCAAAAATATGTATTGCTTCTTGGGAACCAGCAGTTAGCATAATGGCTATGTCACTGGGCTCCCACATAGTCGACTGCGGTTTGCGTCCCGGACCTGGTGGCTTAAAACTCACGCTGGGCGCGTGTGCGTGCGTGCCCAAAATCCCGAGAGGAGAATGGAGGAGAAGGGACTGCGGCATGGCCATCCCCTCTGGGGGGTGATTTCTTGCTTTCTGTCTCTATGTCTCTCTCTGTCTGTCTGGCGAGTGCACACGCCCTATAGAGAAAAATCTCTCCAAAAAAAAAAAAAAAGTATTGCTTCTTAATCTTCATAAAAAAACACTTTGCAGTTAATCACTTTTTCGAGAGTTTTTTTTTCTACAGGGCATGTGTGCTCACCAGAAAGATAACCAGGGTGGGGATGGCCACGCCGCAATCTCTTCTCCTCCATTCTCCTCTCAGGATTTAGGGCATGCATGCACACACTCCTGTTGTGAGTTTTAAGCCACCAGGTTCAGGAGTTGAACCCCATTCAGCTACATGGGAGTCTAGCAATATAACCATTACACCATCTGCTGGTCGCTGACGTTAATCATTTTTCATTGTTCATTTATTATTGGTACTCAGTAAAGGTTTATTGACCAACTGCTCTACACAAGACTTTGTGCTGGGAACTAGACACACAGGACAAACATGAAAGTACACTATCTCTGTACATGTGGAGGGGATGGCCTAGTGAAGGCAACCAATGGTATTAACTATCACAGAATTAAGTATATAGCTTAATAAGTGACATGAAGAAAAACTTTATCTTTCTGACAGATGAAGAAAATAAGGATTTGAAGGATTAGGCTATGTCCTGGCATCCTGCCTTCTTTGGTGTGTAATCTGCAGTCCATACCATTGGAAGAGTGACTGAGCTTCCCCAACAATGACCACCCTCACTAGCAGCAGTCCACTATCCCCTCTATGGAGGACACTCCCCCAGAGTCACCCAGTCCACATCACAACCCAAGCAGCTCAGCCTGACTTCTGAAGCATGATTAAGTAGGAGGAGGTGTCATCTAACTCTCAGCGCAAGTTATGTGGCATCTCCAGGACAATGGTTTGGAGTTCATTTCAAAACAATCTTTGCACACTGATCATCCCCAAGTATAATATAATTAACCTTCTCAAAGCAGTTGTCACTTCATGGCTATGATTATAGTACTCTGTGTCCATGTCAACCTGTTCTTCTTTGAATTCCATCTAGAAGCTCTGATCTAGATAAATGTTGTAGGAAAAAAGAAGAAAAAGAAAGGGAGGGAGGGAGAGAGAATCAGGAAGACAGAGAGGAAGAGGAAGTAAGTAAT